>NW_026526732.1:112198401-112523610 GCF_024362965.1 Panthera pardus | reverse complement strand
ATAGAGAGTTTGTATCCTATGACATAAACTCACTTGTTAGATCTAGGAGCTTTTGTTTGATAATCATATTCTTTGAAAAAAAATAGCTTAGTTTCTTCTTTAAAATCTGTATGTTTTTTTTATTTTATCTTCCTCTCTTGCCACTTTCCCACTCTTTGGGGTAAAAACATACAGTTTATCACCTTTGAGAATGATGTTAGCTATAGACTTTTCATAGATTCCCTTCCCAGGTAAGAAAATTCCTAGTATGGGGAACCTGGGTGGCTTAGTCTTCTGAACATCCAACTTTATTTTGGCTCAGGTCATGATCCCAGTGTTCTGAGGTGGAACCCTCCATGCTCAGCATGGAGCCTGCTTAAGATTTATGTTGAGTGAAATAAGTCAGTCAGAGAAGGACAGATATTCTATGTTTTCACTCATGTGTGGATCTTGAGAAACTTAACAGAAGGGCCATGGGGGAAGGGACAAAAAATGGTTATAAACAGAAAAGGAGGGAGGCAAACCATAAGAGACTCTTAAATACAGAGAACAAACTGAAGGTAGATGGGGGAGGGGGGTGGGTGTTGGGAGAGGGGGGGGAATGGGTGATGGGCACTGAGGAGAGCACTTCTTGGGATGAGCACTGGGTCCTGTACATAGGCGATGAACCACAGGAATCTACCCCCAAAACCAAGAGCACACTTTACACACTGTATGTTAGCTAATTTGACAATAAATTATATACATATGAAAACAAAACTGGAATCCAGAGAGGTTAAGGCACTACTCCAAGGATACACAGTCAGGAAATGCCAAGCTGAGAGGAAGGACCAGGTCTGCTGATTTCCAGCCTGACTCCTTCCTGTACCACTTTACCATGATGGCTATTTTTATGTGTTGTCTGGCCATGAGGGGCTTAGATTAAATATTATTCTCGGTGTATCTGTGAGGTGTTTCCAGATGAGATTAGTATTTAAACTGGTGAACTCAGTAAAGCAGATTACCTTTCCCTTGTGAATGGGCCTCATCTAATCCACTGAGGGCCTTGAATAGAACAAAAGCTGGACTCACCCCTTCTCATCTGGTGGCTTCATCTGGGACAACCTTCTCTTGCCCTCACCCCTCCTGGCTCTCAGGCCTTTGGACCCTTACTGGTCCCCATCCTCAGTGCCCCCCTGGCTCTCAGGACTTTGGATTTGGACTAATTACACTATTGGTTTTCCTGGGTCTCCAGCTTGCAGAGGCAGATCATGAGAATTCTCAGCCTCAGTACTGCATGAGCCATTTCCTTATGAAAAATAAATATATATTTATATTTATATTTATATTTATATTTATATTTATAAAAAAAGTTTCTCTCCCTCTCTCTCTTTCCCCCACTTGTGCTTTCTCTCTCTCTCTCTCTAATAAAAAAATAATTAAAAAGTAAAAAGGAGAAATTTCCTAGTATGGACGTTGAAGTTTATCAAAGCCTTTTTGCATATTATTGAAATAATCATATGATTTTTACTTTTAGTCTCTTGATATGGTGAAGTACATTGGTTGATTTTTTTCTAATATTGAACAAACTTCGTGCTCCTGAGATGAACTCCATTTGATAATTTTATATTGTCATTCTATTATATTTTTCTGATTATATTTCATTAAAAATCTTCTTTATGCCTGAGAGGACATCCATATTTTTATTGTAATATCTTTGCCTGATTTTATCAGTGTAATGCTGGCTCATTCATTAAATAACTTGAGAAATGTTCTCTTTCCCTATCTCCTCTTCCTCCTCCCCCTCTTCCTCCTCTTCCCCCTCCTCTTCCTCCTTCCCCTTCTTCTTATTCTCCTTCTCCTTCTTCCATAGTTTGTTTAGAAGTAGTGTTGTTTGTTCAAAATTTTTTTTTGTAGGAATTACCAGTGAAGCCACTGTCCCTGGATTTTTTTTTTTTTTGTAGGAGTCATTTGTTTGTTTGGATTATCAGTTACATTTCTTTAGTAGCTATAGGACTATTCAGGTTGTTTCTTTTTGGATTAAATTTGGTAGTTCATTTCTTTTTAGGAATTTGCCCATTTTGTCTAAGTTATTAAATTTTTTGTCATAAATTTGTTCATAATACTCCCTTACTGCCCTCTTAATGTTTGTAAAATGTAGAGTGATATCTTTCATTCATTTCTGATATTGGTAATTTTTATCTTCACTCTTTATCCCTTGAGCTATCTGACCAGAAGTTGATCAGGTACATGGATGATCTTTTTTAAGAATTAATTTTACTTTCGGGGAGCCTGGGTGGCTAAGTCGGTTAAGCCTCCGACTTCAGCTCATGTTGTGATCTCACGGTTCGTGAGTTCGAGCCCCGCATCGGGCTCTGTGCTGACAGCTCAGAGCCCAGAGCCTGCTTCAGATTCTGTGTCTCCCTCTCTCTCTGCCCCTCCCCTGTTGGTGCTCTGTCTCTCTTTCTGTTTCTCTCTCTGTCTCTGTCTCTGTCTCTCTCTCTCAAAAATAAATAAGCGTTAAAAAATAATTTAAAAAAAGAATTAATTTTACTTTCATTGACTTTTTTGCTGTCTTGGTCTAGAAAACAGAAGTTTCTATTTGATTAATTTCTCATTTTATCCTAATTATTTGCTCTCTTCTGCTTATTTGAGTTCAATTTGTTCATTTATTTCTAGCTTTAAGGTAGAATCTTAGATAATTAGTTTTAGGCCATTATTTTCTGTCCTATGGAAACACTTTATGAAATAAATTTCTCTCAAAATACTGCATTAACTTCATCCCATAAATGTCTATATATTTTATTTTTATCTTCATTTGGCCTAAAATCTTTCTTAATTACCCTTCTTTGACCCTTGGGTTATTTAAATATATAACCTTGGGTTATTTGAATTATAGGATTGCAAAATATTAGGTGATTTTATAGGTATATTTTCTTTTTTTTAATGTTTTTTTTAACGTTTATTTATTTTTGAGACAGAGAGAGACACAGCATGAACGGGGGGAGGGTCAGAGAGAGAGGGAGACACAGAATCGGAAGCAGGCTCCAGGTTCCGAGCTGTCAGCACAGAGCCTGATGCGGGGCTCGAATTCACGGACTGTGAGATCACGACCTGAGCCGAAGTCGGACGCTTAACCTACTGAGCCACCCAGGCGCCCCTCTAGGTATCTTTTCTATCGTTGATTTCTAATGTAATTCCATTGTGATCAGAAACATGTTTGTGTTTGTGTGACTACCATCTTTTTAAATACATAAAACTTATTTTGTGGCCAAATATATGGTCTTAGAGAATATTTTGTATGCACTTGAAATGTATACTTCTTTTTAGTGAGTGTTAGCGTTTGAATTTTAGTTTTTGAGACAACCATTCATTTCCCCATCCTTGTGCTGATTCAAATGTTAAAAGGAAATGGATTGAAATGGGGAATTGGGGGGACAAAAGAATCCTATGGGTTTAAAATTGGAGATGATATATTGTTTTAAAATAAAAGTCACTGGATGCATTAAAAGGACAATCCCTGGCTAAAAGTTAGGAGGGTCAATAGGATATTTTTTTATCCCCAAATATGGTAGGGGAGAGAAATGTATGAAAGATGGCTTGGTGGAAAGGCATTGGAAATTGTCACCAATAAGATATAAGAGTAATTTTATTAGACACTATATTAGTTTTGGATTGGTGCCATAGTATGTCATGATACGTTTGGTTTAAAACAACACAAATGTGGGGTACCCGGGTTGGTTAAGCATCTGACTCTTGATTTCAGCTCAAGTCATGATCTCACGGTGGGATCCAGCCCCACGTTGGGCAGCATGGAGCCTGCTTGGGATTCTCTCTCCCTCTCTCTCTGCCCCTCCCCTGCTTGTGCCTGCACTCTCTCCCAAAAATAAAATAAATATGCATTAAAACAACACAAATGTATTCTCTTACAGTTCTGTAGGTTAAAAGTCTAACCTGGGTCTTAACTGGGTGAAAACCAAAGCGTTAGCAGGGCTCTGTTACTTTCTGGGGAATATTCTTCCTTGCCAGCCATCGAGGAGCCACCACATTCCTTGGTTTGTGGCTCCCTGCCTCCGTCTTCCAGGCCAACAGCACTGCATATCTTTGATGATTTTTCCATAGTCACATGTCCTTCTGACCACAGCCAAGAAAGATTCTCCACTTTCACAGATGCATATGATTATATTGGGACTATTCAAATAATCCAGGATAATCTCACCACCTCAAGATTCTTAACTTATTTACATCTGCAAGGTGTCCTTGCCACCGTATTCACAGCTGCCATGGATCAGGAAGTGGACATCTTTGGGGGAGCCATTATTCTATCCACCACATACTTTTCTCTATATATTTTTTCACAATATATAGTGTTTCAAAATGGTGCTTCTACACTGGTTCTTGTCAAATCCCCGCCTCCTTGCAGGAATGCAAAAACCAGTTAAGCAAATGAGTTTCTTTGGATTGTAAATATGATGCCAAAGCATGCAATGTGACACCTTGGAATGAATCCTAGGTCCTTGTGACACAGGGCTCTTGTGCAAGCAAAGGAGGGGACTGTGATCCAGCAGAGCAGTGCTGTTACAGACACGCTGGGGAAATACAGCTGGGTTACTCTAAAGCCTGCCCACACTCAGTCAACAAGAGGCTCCTTCCTGATCCGTTCTGGTTGACCCCCTGTTTCTGTAGCTATCCTTATTTTCTCCCCTCCTCCCAAGAAGCATCCAGCAATAGGGGAGGGAAATGAGAAGTGAAATGTCTCGAGAGTCACAGTGAAGCGGACTAGTACACGGCACTTTTAATCTTTCACAATGTACTTATTCTGCTTTGGAATGCTTTCTAAATGTGGGAAGACTGGTGAAAATCTGCTACAACTTTTTATTCCTTACACACCTCCATAATCTGCCAAGATTCACTAATTCATGTCCATGTGGGTGAGCACATTATTTCCTAACTGAGATTTTGTATTTTTCTTCTGAGGATGGAGTGAGTGCAGTGTTGTAATTCATGGAAAATACACGAATAGCCTTCTAAATGAGCATCTTTTAATGCAACTCTACTGGAGATCTTCGGAAAATAATTTACTCCCCACAGTTTCTTCATATCATTTATGCATTTGGACTCACCACCTTTCCTTACATTAAAATAATTAGAAGTGTTCATAAAACCTAGAATGCGTGTGTTACAACAGAATCTGTCGTTTGCTGTGTACTAGAGCAAAGTATGTTTGCTGGGATATGCATAGCTTGGGGTATCTGTTTCTACTCCTAAGGGCAATGCTGGCTATGTGCAACTAGAAATACAAACCAGTGGCTTGCTGCCTCCTGTGGTCCTGTGTGTCCAAGGAATGCCACTTCAACTGCCAGTCTCCATCTGGCTTCTCAATTAGAGCCCAACAGGACAACTGGTTTTCTGCCGTTCTGTGATAAGGTAATCGGTTACCTGCTTCTATCCATCAAAACTTGATTTCATAGTGGTATGATATGATTTCTGTTAATACTTGCTTACATACATACTGGCTGTTTATGTCTGTAATTTTTATTCCTCATGCCCACCCCATATCCCCTAACAAATGTTTATAACAAATCTCTGAATTATCAAAAGCTGTGCCCTTTACAAACAGAATTGTTTTCAGATTCGGATTGTGAGAGAAAACCAGATGGTTTAATAATCACAGTGCTGGGGGCTCCTGGGTGGCTCAGTCGGCTCAGTCGAGTCCAACTTCGGCTCAGGTCATGATCTCGTGACTCGTGAGTTCGAGCCCCGCGTCAGGCTTTGTGCTGACAGCTCAGCCTGCTTTGGAGTCTGTGTCTCCCTCTCTCTCCGCCCCTCCCCCCACTCACATTCTGTCTCTCAAAAATGAATAAACGTTAAATTTTTTTTAAAAAAATCACAGTGCTGAAAAGACATTATCAGGATACAGTATAAGCTGCATTCCTGTGGTTAACACCATAGATAATTAGAAGCTACATTTGTAAAAAGCTAACTAACCAGTTGACAATGAACCTTGTTCTGTAAGCTTGTTCAGACCCACGCTGTATTTAAAGAAACAGAAGTTTGAGAGCTATTTGCAAAAATTCAAACCAGTCATAATTAAAATTATTGGAGAACCAACGTTTGATATTCTAGCTCTTTACTACAGTTCCTCGGTATAAATAATAGAATGGATATAAGGTGGTATTATCTGCTTTTCCACCCCTAGGCCTTTTGAGGGAAATTGTGATCTCAAGGGCATGGCTATCAGGTGGGAATAGAGAGAGGAAGAAAAGTTGTTGGCACATGCTTCGTCTATGTTAAACCAATCCAAACAAGTAAGGTGACATGTGCCTAAATATGTATTCCCCTCTTTTTCCCAACTTATTCTCAAAGAAAAAGAAATGATCTATCTTTAATCTATCTATCTATCTATCTATCTATCTATCTATCACCTATCTCTAGGTCTATATCTAGATATAGATCTGATGTTATAGTATCTAAATATAAAGGGATAAATTAGGAATAGACAGATAATTAGATGCAAGTGATAGATGATAGATGGATAGATAGATAGATAGATAGAACATAGAATAAACACAGACACATACACCCTACTTTTCTTATACAATTAATTATCCTACTTATGAGTCATGTCTAGGTTAGATGAATGTATATATACATAAGTGTATTAAATGTGCATTTTTAGGGCAAAAAAAGAACATTGCATTTCTGTAGAGTTAAAATATATTTCTGAGTAATAAAATGAGTTAGACACCTCAGTCTAACTCATTAGAGTTAGACATCTCAGTCTAACTCATTAGACTGAGTTAGACATCTCAGTCTAACTCATTAGACTGAGTTAGACATCTCAGTCATGGAAAGCCAAGCATCTCACTCCTGATGGCTACTCACTGGAATGTGATGGGAGTCAATCCAGCATAGAAATGTTTGTCATGATTTCAATTAATTTCACTGTCTAGTTAGTGTCTCTGCATTGACAAAATACCACCAGAACTCAGGAGTCCAACAACACCGGTTTTTTTACAATGGTTTTGAAAGATGGATAACATTGCTTAATACAGAAGCGTACCTGGAAACAATTGCATGCAGCTTTGAATCAATAAGAAACAAGGACAAAATATAAGCAATAAATTGGGGTAGATGAACTGCTGAGAGCCATCTCCAGAGGGCAATACAAATAAAAAGACGGAAAAGCTCCCTGAAAATTATGACAGAAGCAGGGCGAAATGCAGATTTTATAAAACGATTTGGTAAAAATAATCTAATGGCATGCATATACACACACAGATAGAATGTGTCTATAAAGTAATGAAACCCATTTAACTAATTTCGCATACAAATGTGGTCCCATTCAGATGCTGTAAATTGGACACTGTCAATTTTCCAGTGGAAAGTTATGGCACCTATCTATAAACAGGCACTTTTTATATTGACTTGGCCATAAAGGATGTTGACTTGCTCTACTTCCTGGTTTCAAATGGAACAATTATGTATTTTCCAGTCAAGCTTAAAATAGGTCACACTGAAAGTTTAATGAGATTTCTTCTCATGAGGAACTTCTTCCTAAAGACTTCAAGGCCACTTTTCTAAGCAACGAACAGGAACTATTCTTTACACCCAGACATTCAGATTCATTTTCTCAATAAATCCATCATCCAGATGTTCTTCTCCACATGAGGCCAAATATTTGGATGCTGCTTTTTTTTTCTTAATGCTTCACATCAAATATGTAAACCTTTTCAGACAATAGTGTGTGGATATACATTGTAAGCCTTATGTGGTTTAAGTAGACCTCTGGCTTTTCTTCCCTCAAGTGAAGTTTGAGCATTGCTGATATGCAGTTCATTTGAATATTATGGCAACCTGTGGAAGTTGACTTTTCCCTGAAGAAAATGGCATGAGCCTATATCTTGAGTGATTTCCTTCTGGGTAAATGGCAAGGACAACATCCTTGGCAAATCTAACACAAGAAAGCCATGGTCAATCAGCTATGATTCTATTTAGGAAGTGTGGAATTGAAGCATTTTGAAAACTAATGCCTGCAAAGAAAGAATCAGATGATTTGGCAAATGAACAATATCCTCTAAATTTTCTTCTAAAGTAATCATGATGTTTACCATCAGTTAGATTTTCAGAAGAGTTTTTCCCGCATTTGCTTATGGATATCCATCCCGAAGTCAAAGGTCACCAAATACCATTGGCCATCACTGTGGTACTTGCTTTTATTCAGTTTGTCCATTTTTTCTAATCTTTGCTTTGGAAAAATACTATATGTTTTAGAAGCAGGATACAGTTATTATCAATAAGTTGGGAATATATCAACTCAGGCAGTGTTAGTCAAGGGTTGTACCTTTCCAGTGATACAGGAATCCTCAAGAGAGGGCACAAAGCAACTTGAGGATGCGTCTGGGAAGGGAGACAGAGAACTCTTTCTTCTTTAAGTATGAACTTGGCTAACTATTAAAAGTACCAGCAATTTTGGTCAAAGCTTTCAATCACATCAGTCATACATGGTCTGGAAATTAGTTCAAGCAGTAATGCCCCAAGTCTGTGGACTGTTTCCTGATGCACTTACCATCCCATTAGTAACCCCAAGCATTAGTGTAATTAAACCAGAATCGATATCGCTATAAACCATGGGGAATACACATTATTACTCGTCTCATGGTTTAAATCTTGGATCCATCATTTGCTAGCTGTGTGGTCTTGCTCAAACTGCTACCCTTCACTGTGCTTCAGTCTCCTCATCTGTAAAATGGGTGACAGACTGCCAATTTGACTAAAAGGACTAAGTAAGATAACAGCTAGTCACTAGGATCCAGTACAATCTGCCCCCATACTACATGGCAAGCACATAGCAGCTACAAAACCTGAAGTCCTCTCATTTAATGTTACTCAAGAGTCTTCAATGGCTCACCATTATTTTTAGAGTGAAAGGAAAAGTCTTCAAAATGGCCCCAATGATCCTGTCTGTCCTCATTGCTGATCTGTTATCCCTTTATCTTCCTTTTCTACAACCCATTCCTGGCTCAGTCTACTCAAGACACACAGTTCTCCTTGATTCTTCACAAACATTATAGCCATACCCATGCCTCAGGAACTCTGCACTGTCTGTTCCCCTGCACAGAGTAATTTTCCTCTACACCGTCACATAATCACTTCTTCACCTTCAACTCTTGGCTCTGCCGTCACCTTCCCAGTGTGGCTCCTTTTAAAATGACAAACTCATCCTGAGCCCTCTTTGTTCTCTTTATCCTTTTCTTTTTGTTTCTCTGGTACCCGATACTCAATTTGACATGCTATATGATCAATTTGTAATATTTCTAATTTGCTACGTTCCCCCCAACTGGAACGTTGACTCATGAAGGTGGATTTTGGCGTTGTTGTTGGCTTTGTTCAATAATTCATCCTCACGCCTAGAATAGTGCTTGGCATAACATAGGTACTCAAAAAAATACCTGACAAATGAATGGATAATGAATAAATGGTAGTGAATTTTTGTGTTATTATTTGGCCGAATTTACCTTTGTCTGACTTGGTTCACTGCCACCTCCTCTACCTTTCATTCTGTTCCAGGCTGTAGCATATGGCAGGTTAATCATTCTTCCCAAGGAGCTACAGCCTGGTCAAGAGTGCAGGCAGCCTCCAGCTACCTTGGAACATAATCATTCCCCATTTCTCCTCATTTGCAAACTAGCCGCCCAGCAGTATGCCTTCAAGTGAGCACCCAAGAGCCTCCAAAGAACACTGCTTTCTTTGTCTTGCTGTGGGGGATAAAAGTCCTCAAGCAAACTCAATCTTGCCAAGTGCCACAATTCCACTCCATTTCATGCCCTGCAATACAAAGTCAGCTCAGGATCCATTTGTCAGCCATAGCTGATGGCGCCTTGGTCCCCGTGGTTTTCCAGACACTGTGACCATTGGTTGTGGGTAAAGCCTACGATGGACTACGTCCAGCTTAACTGCTGTTGTCGAGAAGAAGCACACACATTGACACAAAATGCTCCCAAACACGTTTGGATGTGCGAATCATGTTGAAGGATGGAATAAACAGTGAAGTGTTTAAAGATTACTTTCTCTTAAACAAAAGTCTGCAGTTTAACTCTCTCCTCTTTCCTTGTTCTATTAATACAAGGAGTATAAATTAGGTAGAGGGAGATGACAGACGGTCTCAGACAGAAAATGTGAACAACAGTTGCTTTGTTTTCATTTGGGCAAACAAGATGAGAGAAGTTCATACCAGAGCCTGGGAGGGACACGTATCGCTGCTGGAGAATGACTTACAATAGTTGAATACACTTCTTTGGGATTAAAAAAAATAAATGTCTGTGCACAAAACCTACATAGTTCTACTCTTAGCTAAAATTGAAGAGTAAATAAAAACACCGCACCCAGCAACTGGGTTGGAGAGCATGCTTCCGTAAGTTAACACTTTACCAAGTTTAAAATCACAGAAGACAACACGGCTGTGTATGAATAACACTACATAAAATGATTCCAATCGGATAATCCCTGTAAGTAGGTGGGAATACGAGTAAGCATAATATAGGTGGGGCTCAGTGATTGCCATGCCAACTTGGTGACTCATTCGTGATAGAAAATTTTTCTTCAGCTTCCTCGATTCAGCACTGTGCTAAACTTTGGAAGAAAATGTGGAGAAAATAGTTCTTACCTTCAGGGAAGTCATGGTTGAATGTGGGAGAAAAAACATGAAATATGATTTGCCTTATGTGGTTATGGTCAATGGCAAGGTAGTTTCTGAATATTAAGGGGACATAGAAAGACACTGGGGGTGCCAATCTCAAATGGGAAGGCATGCATGGTACTTATTCCCAAGGGGATGTGACAGGTCAGGAGAATCTTGAGGAATGCCTCAATGAGAGGTAACTAGATGGAAAAGGAATTGAGTGGGAGAAGATATGATTAGCAAAAGGGGGATCTTGAGCTCAGCATGAGGACAAGAAAGGGTATGCTGTAGATATACTTAAGGGGCAAGAGGCAGGCGTGAGATTGCAGAAGGTTTTCTCTGCTATCCTAAGGAGTTTGGGCTTGGTATGGAGAACTACTAAGAGAACACCTGCAAGGAAAGACACCACTTACTTTTCCCAAAACTAATACCTCTGGCAATACAGAGTATGTCTCAAAATTCAAGCAAGTGGGCAGATGATAGTTTAATTCATTGAGGCAGAGAAATAAAAGGAGAATTCTTCGAGTGGGTGGCCGATTGGGACAAGTTGATGCTGAATTTAGTTTGAGATATGCTGAGCTTAAATACTCAAGGAAGTGTTTATGACCATGGGAAAAGATAGAGTTTGAACTTGAGAGAGATCAGAACTTGAGAAGGACAGTTGAGATGAGGAAGCTCTTCATGAGAGCACATACAACCTCTGGACACATTCCCTATTTCCTGTCTTCCCTTCATAGAAAAACAAACAAACAAACAAACAAACCATGAAGGCAAAGGCTTTACTTGTTTATTTCTGGATGCTCCGCACCTGGAGCTCTGCCTGGATCACAGTGGGCACATAGGAAATATTTTTTGCAAAGCCTTATTACTTAGAATTGTAGGGGAAGGAGCTGTGTTTGGATAAGATCACTTCATATTTGGAGTGGAAATGAGAGAGGACAGAGAGTGAAATTCTAAGTCAAACACTGGGTGAATGATGTCATTTGATTCTGAGAAAGAAGCCTCAGGGAATTTGGAGATGATTGTATTGCCCAAGACAATGGAAGAGACTGTGGAAAACCATGTTAAAAGTCACAGAGCACTAGGAAGGAATTTATGAATGACCAGCCTTATGGAGAGATCTAGAATGGGGATGGTGCATAGGTGGAAGAGAGCCAGAGTGCTGAGAACTGAGGAATTTAAGTGAAGTGTATCATTACTCTTCTCAGATACTTGAGGTGGAAAAGGAGCAAAAAATGGCCACCCAGAACAATGACGGCCCCGATATATTGGAAGGGACAATTTTAAGTCCATGTATTTATTAGGGGCTGGTCAATAACTGTTGAGCAGAGGATTTGTAGTGAAGAAGAGACTGATCATAGAAGACAGAGGGAACTGGAAGAAGAAAACCTACAAGGGGTATAAGACCAGGTTATCTTGTTGCAAGCTATATCCTGAATTCCCTGCAAGCACTGACTAGACAGAACAGTGCATGAATCCTTATTAAGCAAGTCAATATATAACAATAAAATCAATGAGTATACAGGGCCCGGATCTGGAAACAGGTAGCTTTGAATGGGAGGTGGGCTGGTCTGTGTCTCTGCCTTACTTCTTCCAGGTAAACACGGCTTCCCTCCTACACACATTTGTTCTTCTTTTCTGGGTATGTAGGGGCTAATGGTTTTGGGGCCCTGATCTCCTTTCCTTCTCCTACACTCATACCTTTGTGGTTCTTCTCTCCTTACATGAAACACACACCCGTGTCCACTCACCCCTCCTCCAACTAAGCTCGTCAGTTCCCCCTGGCTCTTTCATGCCTTGCATCACTGATTTTATCCACTTCCCTGTGTACATCCTTGGGCTCTAGGAGACAGACCACCCTCTTGCCAAACCCATCCACACCCTGCTTGGCTTCCCTATCCCATTTCTGAGCATGGTATGGATTCTTTGAGATTCCTAGGCAACGCTTTCTGTTGTTTCCCAATCAAACCTGTTCCCTGCCTCTTGTAAAACTTATGTGAAAACCTCACTTCCCTTATGAAGTTATCAAAGACCCCTCACAAAAAACCCACTCAGTGGTTTAACTCATCTGCTGTTTTTATGACTGAATTGACTTCCAATTGTTTTCCATGGAGACGAGCAGATCCTATGACATTTACTAGCATACACCCTCCTCGAGGGCACACCTGGGACCACTGATCATTTTCCTGAACACATGCTGGTCCTTCTTTTTCTCCTACTCATATGGATGTGACTAAGAGCTATGCTGTGGAGACAGCACTAAATCATCAAAAATAAATTTCGCAAACTCCAACATAGTGAGCAGTAAAAAAATATTTTTTTTTTTTTAAAAATCATGCCCGTACTTCAGACCCTATGAATAGATTAGAGCACAATTAGGTCAGATTTCAGGACTCTAAAGGACAGAAAACTTTATTCTGCATGGCTGTAGCCTGAAGCCTAAATTTGGACTCGCCATCTTATTTGTATGGATTTCTAACAATATGTGTATATAGACAAGGTGTCTCCTCACTAAATTCATCACCAATACCAGAATAGCAATTCAAAGCTTATGCCTTGTTATTGATGGGAATGCAGTGTAGATAAGTTGATTTACCTTGCATAAATTATACTAATTGTTCCTTATTGCATAAAATATTACCTTAAGATACAGACATTTAACGGGCTTTTTTTTTTTTTTTTTTTGGAAATTGTCTTGCATCATTTCTGTGGATCAGGTACCTGGGAGCAATTTAGCTAGTGATTCTGTCTTGGGGTGTCTTGCACGGGCCTCTGGAGCAAACACAGCTCAGTGTCTTTCCTATTTAGCCTGAGGTCACATGCCATCATTTCTGTAATATTTTAGTGTTTGCTCAAGTCAGCTCTATTCATTATGGGAGGGGACTCCACAAAGCCATCAATGCCAGGACCCGAGGATCACTGGAAGTCCAAAGTTTTGTAGAACTAATATAAAAAAGAACTATCTATATGCATATAAAGGCATATCATATATTAAAACATTTTTAGATTATGTGTTCATATATCTGGTTTTCTACCAGTATCCCTCTTCTAACAAAGACGCCCTGTTTACTTCACAATTATTTACGCTCTCATTAGACTAGTGCCTGCTCTATAATTAGTGCTCAACAGAGATTTACAGATAATAAAGAGAGACGTTGATATATATATATTTTTTGGCATGCCTTTTTTTTTAGATTTGCTTTTAAATGTTTCAGGGAGAGCTAAAAGTCCAGATTGGGTTTCACTTCAGCCAAGTTAGCTGGCTGTGTTTGCTCCAAATGCCCGTGCCTGATTTCAAGGGCATAATGGATAATGCACAGGTTTTCAGTCTTCTTCCAAGAAAACTAGAACCCCCCACTGGGATGCGGAGAGCAGATGTGAGGTCTTGACACTGGGGACTGTGTTGTATGTCTGGATTAGATGTTCATTAAGGGAAAGTGGTGTGGATGAGCTTTATACTCAGGATTTACCACTAATGCTTTCCAGACCTACTGGAACCTCCTCTACTCTTTTTCCTCCACTAACCCAACAGACTTAAAAACAGCTTGGGAAGTCTGAGGGTATCATCTATGCAGGGATTTGTCAACTAATCCAACTGACTTGAAGCAAAAGAATGGCCTAATAACACCTTGTTCATGTCCCATGGGTTCATCTGCCTTGATCAGATATGTAATGTGGAAAAATGGGTGCAAACACATTGGGGCAGGTCGGCACTACCCCAGCCCCGCTCCATCCAGTGACTTTGTGCTGAAATGGGCTGGTTAGGACTTGGGGCCCAGAGGCGTGTCATTGAATGCATCCACATCTCTGCTGCTTCCTTGCCTTGTGAAAATAAAGAGATGACGGCTGACACATCTTTAGAACTCTTGTGACAAATGGCTAATAAAAACCCAAGCAAAAGCCCTCGATAAATATAAAACAGCACTAGATGGAACACACTCTGACATGATGATACGGTCTAACAGACACAGATGCTTTCAGACACAAATGCATTTCAGTTTTTGACAAGGTCCTCTCTGACACTGAGGCCTGAGTAACGGCATCTTCAAACAATCCATTCTGTGGTGGACACTCTTTCGACATATCTGTACCCACCCTTCCACTTATTGTGTGGCAAGACCAGTGTTGTTTGATTGGGTCAGGGTGCATAGTGCCAATGCCAATGACCCATGGTCAGTCAGGTAACCAAAAATGACACGTGGAAAATAGGTTAATGACTGGTTGACTTTGGTCCTAATCCCCTTCTACTCTCCCCTCTTGATCTCTTTTGATTTCTGCTTTGTGAATAATGATAATTCTGGATTTGTCTGGTGGAGATTACTGGCTTTCAACCACAATGTTTTCCAGACTATTTTTTTTTAATTTTTTTAAATGTTTTATTTGTTCTTGAGAGAGAGAGAGAGAAAGAGAGAGACAGAGCATGAGCGAGGGAGGGGCAGAACGAGAGAGGGACACAGAAACTGAGGCAGGCTCCAGGCTCCAAGCTGGAGCCCGACATGGGGCTGGAACTCACAAGCCGTGAGATCGTGACCTGAGCCGAAGTCGGACGCTCGATTGACTGAGCCACCCAGGTGCCCCCAGACTGTTCTGTTTAAAAGGAACCCTTGTGCGCTGTTGGTGGGAAGGTAAATTGGTACAGCCACTGTGGAAAACCGTATGGAGGTTCTTCAAAAAATTAAAAAAAAAAATGCCATATGATCCAAAAATTCCACTATTCGGTATTAACATAGGAAAAACAAAAACACTAAGTCAAAAAGACATATGCATCCTTATATTTATTGAAGCTTTATTTACAATAGCTAAATTATGAAAGCAACGTAAGTGTCCATCCATAGATGAATAGATAAGGAAAACATGGCATATATACACAATGGAATATTACAGAGCCATAAAAAAGGATGAGATCTTGCCATTTGAGGCAACATAGATGGACCCAGAGGGTATTATGCTAAGTGAAATAAGTCAGACTGAGAAAGACAACTACCATATGATTCTACTTATAAGTAGAACGTAGAAAATGAACACACAAAAATCAGAATCAGCACTATAAATACAGAGACAAAACTGATGCTTGCCAGCGGAGACGGTGGGGGGGATGGGCAAAATGGGGGAAGCAGAGAGGGAGATACAGGTCTCCAGCTATTGAATGAGTAAGTCACAGGAATAAAAAGCATAGCATGAGGAATAGAGTCAATGATATCATAATAGCGATGTAATGGGACAGATGTACTTGCAGTGAGTTTAAGATAATGTAGAAACTTGTCAAATCACTAAGTTGTACACCTGAAACTAATGCAACATTGTGTGTCTATTATTCAAATTGAACAAACAAATATAAACAAAAAAAAAAAGAAACAAAAATACATAAAAGGCAATTGTCCACCCCCCGTAAACGAGGGCAGGTTTGTGGGGTGAAGATGTCAAAAGATCTTCTATTGGGGAAGCAGAATGGGGGTGGGAGGCTGTAATCATATTTGATTGTGTAACATCCTAAATCTTGCTTATAAATATGCTTTTTGACAACATATTCTTAGTAGATTGAAATTCATTTTTTTTCTGAAGGGCTGGAAGAGGGTTAGGAAAGTTGGAAAGAATTATGTTAAATCTGCTATAATAAATAGAAATTTTCTGGAAAGTAGCCCAGAAACATGGAAGGACATCAGAATTGTAATTCCAGTTTTGTCAACTCTTAACTGGGTGGAATGGACATGTGGTTTATCACTCTAACTTCATAGAGAAGAAAAATGAGACATAAATATTAATATCTACCTGTGTATGTGGATTAAGTGAGATAAATGTGGGTCTCTATTTCGAATATTTTGAGGTCAGCAATGGATTAGGGCTTTTAAAAAAATTAAAAGGGCTTATCTAAATGTGTGATTAAAATTTTTTCAGGGGTATATTGTATGGTATTTACAGCAAGTTAAGAATGTATTTAAAATTGATTCTTAATCATATTTTCATTCTTTTAAACTTGTTCTGCCTCATTTTCTCTGTGATAATAACTATAATTATATCCATTCCTCATTATAAAGCTGCTCCTTTTTCTTCCTTGACATCCTGCCTTCATTGACTAATGAGGGTGAGGCTATCCCTCAGGTTATTTATAAAATTCAGGAGATTGCAGAGGAAGGTTATGTGCAGGCTGCATTATATGCAGTACTCCAGTTTTCTTACCACAAAATAAATTTACCAAAATTTGCATCTGTAACATAAGCTAAGCACCGATTTCTACATCTATGAGCTTCTAAATAATCAAGTCAAAGCTGTCCCGTCAAACTTTGGCCAACGATTCACCATTGTCTTACCTTGAAACACCAAGATAAATTGTACCGTTCTTCTCTCTTCCAGTCCCTAAGGCTTTTCAGTTACTACTGGCCTATTTTTTTTCCTGCCCCTCTTCCTTCCTTCTTATCTCATGTCTGGAGTCCTCACTAGAGATTTCAGATGGACAACCTTCCACTTATGGTCTAGCTGTTCATAGTTAAAATTCATTTTTTCATAAAAGGAGAAGTCTAGACGATTATTTGGATTTTTAGGGCTCTGGGGAAGGGGACTTATGGAGAAAATGACTTTTCATATTTGCTTATAGATAAATAATCATGTGTCTATAGTCAATAGAGATCATCCATATGCAATTCATCTTTGTCTTCACTTGATCTTAGCCAAAAGGCTGAGAAGCAATAATTCATCTTTTTCTTATGTATTGCCTGTTAAGAATGACCTTGTGTTTCTCGACACATTTTAAAGTGAATGATTTTATAAGGCTGCTTCCGTAGTCCTCCATTGTTTTACCAAGTTTGGCATTTTCTCTCTCTCTTATAATCTAAACCTTTCCTTTATTTGAAGTAATTGTCCGGTTGATACACAACTATTTACGTTGGCTACTTAATTATTTCAAAGGGAAGGAAATTTTCATGTGCAATGATCTTTTTATATATCTCCTATAGACTCAAAATGCATTCCACTCTTACTCCATTCCTTAGCTCATATCACCTCCCTACTCTCACCCCCTGCCCCACCCCCCCCAGCTTAGTGAGTACACTGACATTATAGTATTCCTTTTCAGTCTGTATCTTGTATTGTAATTGTGTGTTTTTCTAGTCTATTGTCTATAGTCACAGTGAATTCATTGGGGGCGTGGACCCCACCTTATTCAACCCTGTTTCCAGTACGCAGCAATGTGAGTGACCCCAACTAGTTCAAGAAATATTTGTTGATTATAAAGAGATGCCAGCTACCAACCATGTAATGCTCATTTACATTCAAAGGTAGTTTTGTTTATTGTCATTACTGCTTTTGCCTAATCTCACATTTTGTCTGTTCGTTTCTAACAACATCAACAAAAAAAGGGAAAATCAACACATCCATCTTTAGGCCAACACCCACAATTTAGAAGGAATCTCACCTGATAGTTCCTTTTTTTTATTCAAAATGTTTATTTCTGTATGATTTACTGCTTTTCCCAAAGAAATCTGTGAACATCGACTCATCATGTTTCTATGCTGTTATCTTTAAGATACTCTTTAAATTCCAGCAACTAATCTTGGTGGAAACCAATTAAGTTACATCCAAAACATTCTAAAACCCTATCATTTGAAAGTATCTTGGAGTTCATCTAATCTGTTTTATTTTTAATGGATAATGAAGCTTATGTAGATTGATTGACATTTATGCACCTGGGAAAGACAGGTGGAATGTTCGCTCATTCCATACATTCCAAGTTGAAGGTATGGAAAGAAACAAGAACACACTTGAGTTTTCAGAACTGAGTTCATGTTTACAAGCCTAAGAAGTCTGGCCCACAGTATGATTTAAAGGGGACATATTAGTTTGTTTCTGGTTCACACAAGTTGGATGTGTTTGCCAGAGGCTTTTCTCCATTCTGGGCTTCAATCCCACGTGCATCCTCCGGCATGGACATGGCCATGTAAGCAGCTGTGTGGGTGGTATACCAGCTCTTAATCACCTTGGACCAAAACAACACACATCATTTTTGTTTTCCTTATTTGGCTAAAACTAGGCCTATGGGCCTGCCATACTTGACTCTAGCCGGTCTCTACCAAGTTATTCCTCCTGACCACCACACGTTCAGAGAGTCTTCTTATACATGTAGTAGATTGACCTCTCTCTAAAGAAGCCAACTCAAATACCACCCAGTCTCTTCATCCAGTGCAAAGGGCAGAGCCACTAATTGGGCCCATCAAGGAAAAAGGGGCCAGAAATGGAAATACGCTGACAATCTCTCCAGATTGTCTTAAGTATGCTACAATAGTGCTTTTCATGATCAAAACACTGTAGTAGGTGGTAAACCAAAATTTTATACATCATGATTCACTTATATGTAGTGACTAAAAGTGAAGAACACACACATACACACACACACACACACACACACACACAAACCCATGGCACCACTTTTTCAATAATTTCTCATAGAAAATATCAGTATTCTTGGTTCATACCCTTAGAAGGACCCACTACAGTCAGTCAAGATTTGACATCCACTGAGTGAGCATCTTTGGTTTGCTTAACTTTTACTTTTTTATTGTTTTCAGTAAAAACTAAGTGTGCATTTTTAGGAACTAGAACAAAGTAAGGTCCCTGCATCTTCCCCTTTTAAGTGCTGCTGTGTAAAATACAAGGATGACAGAGCAGAGGTAGACTTAAAATTGAGACCATTCCTGGGGAAGCTGGGTGGCACAGTCAATTAAGCATCCGACTTTGGCTCAGGCCATGATCTCTTGGTTTCTGGGTTCAAGCCCTGCATCGGGATCTGTGCTGTCAGAGAGGAGTCTGCTTCAGATCCTCTGTCTCCCTCTCTCTGCCCCTTCCCCACACACTCTCTCTGTCTCTCTCTCAAAAATAAATAATAAATAAACATTAAAAAATTAAGATCTTTCCGGTGAAGGCTGAACTAATACAATTGTGCAAAGTAGCCTGAAAATAATTTGTTGCATAGTTTTTGCTTTCCTTCACCTTCAATGAGATCCTCTTGATACATAAAACCCCAGGCTGCAAATTGCAGTGAAAGTGGCCTTATAGCAGCGCATGTTTTAAGGTTTATCTTCTCTGAGCTCTTTGAGACTGAGTAAACATGGTTATCCATGGACTATTTCTACTCTGACATTTGACTAAAACATAGGCTCCAGCCAATTAACAAAGTTCAGCTATACAATAACAGGATTAGAGAAATGATTACGGGGCCATCTGACACCTCTTAAGGAAAACAGCAGCTATTAACCCAAACCCATCACTTAAAACTTTTCTAGGAATAACATGTATCAGCAAATAGCTCATTCTGAACTTTCAGTCTGATACTTTCTTGTTGAAGGCATAAACTATATCTTTAAATGTAAATAGGACCCCAACATTGATTTGAGATGCTGCTTAGCTAATTAACTAAGGTGGCCATGAATGGCCTTGTATGCAACCCAGGAAAATTTATTTTCTTTCTGTGCCTTTTTTTTTTTTTAGTGGACCAAATCCAGCCTCAAATATGGATCTATACTTTGCAGCAGCCAGTGTAAACAAAGAAATGGTTTAGTTAGTGCATATAAATTAAGGAGGAAGGGAGGGAAGGAAGGAAGGAAGGAAGGAAGGAAGGAAGGAAGGAAGGAACAAATGAAAATAGGTGAGAGGGAAAGAAAAGAAAAGAAAAGAGAAGGGAAGGGAAGGGAAGGGAAGGGAAGGGAAGGGAAGGGAAGGGAATACGAGTTTTCTCAGTCCTAAAGTATTTCCTAGAACTGACAACTGAAAGAAATTTCTCCCATGGGGGCACCTAATACAAGGGAAATGGATTAAATCTTTTAAAATTTATTGACAATAAATGTGACATTAAACATCCAATTGCTTTTTCTTTTAATGTGTCATGATTATCGTTATTAAATCTCATAATGTCCCATAATCCATTTATTCAACAACCACTGGTTGCATATATAATCAGCAGTCAGTATGAAGGGACAAACGGTGAATGGAACACACTGTCCCTAACTTCAGGGTGTTCACAGCTTGGTGAAGATATGGAAATATAGGCAACTAAGCCCTATGATTGGAGAAGCCAATCCAAGAGGTCAAAGGGAGAGAGCAGTGGTGGGAAGCATCTTCTAAGCCTCCAGTTAGACCTACGGAGTCCCCATGGGAGAACACCATGGCCATTCGGCACAGGGACCAGGAGAAAAGCTAAGAGATGAGATTCAGATGTAAGCAGATAGTTAGATTAGGAAAAACTGTGTTAAGGAATCGGGCCTTCCTCATAGGGACAGTGAACCCAAATTAAATTTAATAAAAGTAATTCTGTGACTTAAGGAAAAAGAAAAAGGAAAAAAAAAAAGAAAAAAAAAGGAAAGAAGGAAGAGAAACCCCCCACCACAACACTGAACTCCAACCATGCTATTGTGATGACCTTTAATGAAACAAAATCTTCATGAAGTGCCACTGGGGCAGAAGAATTTAATGCTTGTTGCATGTGACCCATTACCAGTCCTTAATAGAGCAGTTGGTTCCTACTCCAGGGGAGACTGGATGGCAAAGAACACAGCCAGAGTCCCTTGCAGTCTTGTGTCTCTTACAATAGGCGCACACCCTCCCATCATGCCACACGCCATGTTTCCAGCATGGTTGCAGAAGCAACTGTGGCAAAAATGCACCACGGACCAAGAGCATCTGTCGGTCTTGTGACTTGTGCTTATTGCAGATGCCTGTTTTCTGCCCTCCAGGGAGGGAAGACAGTTCTCTGTAACAGAATTAAAACAACAGCTCTACACACTGTCAGCAAGTTTTTTGTTTTTTGTTTTTGTTGTAGCTATGTCTTCAGTGAACTGAGGACAGAGCGTTTTGCTTTCCTTGGGAAAAATAGCTCTGGAAATTTCCCTTTCTGTGCCTAAGGAGAAAGGAAAAATGCACATGTTCTGTATGCAAGCCTCACTCTTTCCAAAGATGCACCACGTTTCCCCCACATAGCGGCCTCACCCCCTGCCCAGACGTATCCATTCGCTAGAGATGGCTCTCTCTTAAAGCTGGAATTCAATTTCTTTACCCAATGAAAAATTAAAATACTTAAGTAATAACATTCAGTAACATTGTCTGCTATCTGATAATGCACAGAAGTGGGGCAATTATGCTTCGCCTCGGGTGGCTGATGAGGCCACTTCAAATTTCAGGCATTATCTAATAATACCCTTGCCTGTATCCAAGTGCATCGTTATAATTATTAGCCATAAAGAAAGTACGGTGCACGTATGGGGGAAATAGCTTTAATTATTTAATTTGATGATACGACAACACAGCCTTGCCATTGCCATCCTTGCAAATTCACATCCTGCCCCAAACATGCGGCACCTCCCCAGCTTGGTAACTCTCTGCATGGGTTCTAGTTTAAAGTCTGGGAAACCATATAATTATCACTTCAAATGAAGAGGGCTTCAGAGCATGACTGCTATCAAGGGCGTATTAAAATAAAAGTGAAAACATACTGAGGGATCAGGGAGAGGATTGTGATGTGTTGGGCAGTAGAACAGCCTCGGGGGATTTCCACGCTCCCATGAATCACAGAATCTCTAATTCAGCAGTTTTCTTTTCTTTTAGAGACCCAGCTGTTCACAGATAAGTTAATTTCTCTTTTGGTGGATACATCCTTGGGGGGAAGTCATCCTTACTAAGGTGGACATGTGTGCTAAAGAGAACATGTAGTAATGTGAAAGCACTTGACTTTGAAACCAGTGAGCATGGTTCCAACCCAACCACAATCCCAATGACCTCATAAGTCACAAGGTTTTAGAGTATTTCATTAGAATGCTGAATTTCCAAATATGGTCTGTCCCACAGATGTGTGAGGATAAGCTATTTGACTCAAGCACAGGGACTGGAAAGAACAAAGCTGTGCATGTGAATCAGAGAAAAGGTGAACTTACAGGGTGTAATTGTTGTCTTCCATTATCTGCCAGGCTGTCAAAAGGGAACCGGGGTTTGATTTATTGGTCTTCCTTGCTCCAGTGGGCAAACTATCTCCAAGAGGTAAAAAGATACTGAGAAGCAAATTTTCCCTCAATATAAGATTTATTTTTTATTTTTTAGTTGGAATCCTGTGACGACCATTTGTCATAAATATTTTGTAGGGAAGTTTTCTGCCCTGGGAGGGGAAGTTGCTTAGAACATCTATGGGGTCCCTTCCAATTCTACACAGTCCAAATTTCATAGAACAGGTAAGGGACAAAGAGAAGCCTATTAGTAAATTTAAATCTATTTCATTGAAACGGGTCTCTGAAAGATAGTAACCCAACTTTCCCCATCTTTACCTCCACTTGCCACACCGTCCACTACACGCCCCACTAATGGTTTCCCGTGGCACAAGTCCAAGATAGAGTAATCGTGTTTGTTTGATGACTAGACATCCTTTATGCCTGGAGGATCAGCTCTAACAGTCAAACAAACTGAATTAGTGCCTAATGCCGAAACCAGAGCACTCTCTGGACTTGAGAGAGTGGTCCAAATCACCAATATTGCCAGCCTGATTGGTGTCTCCCTAGAGGAAAAAAATCACTTTGTGTTATTTCAGTTGATTATGAAAAGCTTGAGGGGATATAATTGACTGGAAGGGCAGTGGATTTAGAATGCATGTTGAGGTTCTTGGGTAGCATGAATCTGCAAATAGTATACACAGAGGCCATAAACTGACACATGTTTCTCCCTCCTAAAAGCAAATGTTTTGATTTGACTTGATTTGCATTTGGGGTAAGCAGAGTTGAAACAGAGATGAAAGTCTGAGCTGTTTGGAAATAAGGAACTAAGTCTGATCTGAATTTTGTAAATTAATGTAAATCAGCCCTGTAGAGAGAATAATTTAGTGTTATTTATTTGTCCTGTTCATAGCCCAGCTAGGGCTTATGCCAACATAACGTTGCCAACACCATGTTACTTTATGAAATCTCCCTACATTACGCTCCTTCCTAGACCTGGAGGAGATGAACTTCTCTCTGGGAATGTGACATTGTGGGGAAAACCTGACCTTAAGGGGTCCTCTTGCTGTTAACTATTTATTAGAAGGAGGAAATACAAGACCCATTGGTTGTCTGTGAGTCCAATACATGAAGACCAAATGCACACTAGAAGTAAAGGAGAAAGGATGAGAGGAAGCCATACGTGAACCATTTCTACTTAATAATAGAGTTTCAGGCAGACTTTACGATGCAATCCTAATATAGGGATTAATGATTTATGAGGTGACAGTATTGAATGATATCCCTTTCTCTACTCTTTTTGAGTACTTTCCAAGTTCCAGTAACCCTAGCATCAACTGACTTCCTGAATAATGAAGATCACATAGGCAGGAATTATATTATCATGGCTATTCTTGCAGTAAGATGAATATTTAAGAGAAATTTCGGATATAAGACTTTAATTATTGTTCTCCTTAGTATGGAATCACCAATTTCTAGAAGAGCATCACATGTCATTTCTTGGTACAGCCTCACTATGTCACTGCTATTAAAAATGGTGGGATTCCATTTGAATCGGTTCTAAATTAGTCTGAAATTCTTATCAAAATGAAATACAGTGCTTAATAATCAACTCCTGGTTCCCATTTTCATCACAGGTAGCTCTGAATGTCGCACCCTACCAACATTCTGCCATATATTTTGGAACATATCTTCTTTCAATTACCACTCCATAAATTTACCAACTATTCAAAACTTAAGAAGATCTGCTTTGTTTTGTCTATCTCTATGCTAATCTGAATAATTTATTTTTTTAAAAGGGGGGGCAAAAAATTAAGTCAGAATAATTTATCTATGCATCGCATTCACCCATAATATGCTGCTTCTTAATTTCTAACCCAACATTTGTCTTTAACGAAGAAGAACACATATATTCCATCACCAGATTCAGTTAGCTTTGTGTTTTTTCTTTATCCCCATCTATTTACGAATAAACGTTATTCTCCATTCATCCTCATATTCAATTAATTGGACAAATCTGAAGACCTACTAAAAATTCTTATTTGACTTGAAAGAGTGAGAGATCAGAAGAAATAGAAGAGATGTAGTGAAAAGGGAATGAGTAAAGTTTTTAGCAACGCTCTTGTCTCTTTAAGCCCCGTGAAATATTTATTCTAAGTACCTAGGATTGCTAAACAATTATGAATATCATTTGATTATCTCCACTGGTGGTAGAAGCCAAACTCCAAATTGCCTCAACCCCTTTCTCATTTTATGAAATCGGGGATCATTCATCAATTCACATTCAGGGGTTAATGGAATCATAAGATACTATTTTCATTGCCTTTATTTTAAAAATTCAGATTTTTCATAGCATAGCCTTCTTGATTCTCCTTCTTAAGAAAGAGTATTAAAATTGGAACCTGTTAAAGACATCTTAGTTAATTTCAGCCATCAGTTGGAATTCAGGTATCAAGTTACCAGTAAGTGATCTCTTATGTTCATATGCAACCTGCAATGTAGTTTCAATTTGGTCGTCATACAATCCTCCCATCTCTGTGTATTTGGACAGCTGAAATGTCAGAAAATATTTTAGATGATCAACCAACAAGGGAGAGAGTTTTGAAACCATGACCTGACATTTCAAAGGATACGGCAACAGCATAATAATCCTAATCATTCAAATAATCATCAATAATACATATTGAATATAAACAAAGAATTTAAAAAATTCAAATACACCTAGAACAAAGACATCATGCCTAAGCCATAATCCATATATTTTCAGAGACATAAGGATAAAATCATAGCTCTTTCTCATCTAAAATGGTTAATGCTCTTGAAGTAAAGAGATATTCAGGGCTGTTTATCAGATTTAAAAAACAAACTAACTAAAGTTGCTCTGAAATGTGACCAGTCTCCCATGTTTTGTTTTGAGAAGTTCTCTGATAAAAAGAAATCAATTAGATCAGTAAATGAAACTGTTGCCTGGACTCTGAAGAAATATATCATAGTAAAGAAATCGCAGACTTTTTTTTCTTCTTCTTAATTAGTTGGTTATCTGAAGACAGGTGTTATTGCCAATAAGGAATTTCTTGAAACAGGTTCTCGAAAGAGAAGCAGTCTGAATTTTTCATTGTTTCATTTTTTGTTTGTTTGTTTGTTTGTTTTGTTTTTTTTAAAGAAGGACCTCCAGCAAAGGCAAATATTTTCATTGGATCCCTTTTCATGTCATACATTCTTGGGCCCCATGTTCCTCCCTGTCTGCAGCCCATAACCCTCATTCCCATTTCTTGACCGTGTCTTGAGTAGAGACGAAGAGAGGTGGGAAGAAAACAAGTCATTTATGTAGATGGGCAGAGGCTTTGAAAAGGCTGAAGAGAGGAGTATGAAGTTCATTTTCCAGGGCAGTTCCTGAAAGATGGGGTGCCGTTCTAGCCAACGAGTAGTTGACTAATAGTGACATTGGAGAGGCAGTTGTGCCTTGCGAGGGAAGAAGATGGGAAAAGACACTTTGGATACTGCAATGCTCTGTAACATCCCTTGGATACTGCTCAAGAGAGTCAAGGATTTTTTTTTTTTTGACATTATTTTTTTAACTGTTGGACTGTGTTATCTGAATGTGATACAGAGAGAAAAATGGTAGAGTATCATTTACTAGCATGATTAGCATTACAATTATAAAAGAAGATCCCCATAATGTCTATCTTCTAGTAAATCCATAGCTCATTTGTCATATGTCACAGCTCTTAGTGGCTAATAGAATGCTTTGTATTGTATGTTATAGAATTGCTTGGTTTTCCCTCAGAATTTTGTTTAGTTTTTTAAAATACCTTGAAAAATGTCTTGTACATTATGTTCAATAATTATCTACTACTCCATATTTTAAGTCTGTTTTTTTATGAGAAAGCTGAAAAAGGGACACGTATAGACCTCAGTGAGTCCTTACTTCTAACAACTACCAAAATGACTTACATACACTCCATCCATTTATATAAAAGAAAAGATAAAAGCCATCTCATTTGTTTATGGGCTTTTGTTTGTTGTTTTGTTTTGTTTTGGTCCTTATCCATGGTGTTTTTCTTTTTAAAGTCAAATTTTAAGGAAAAAAAAAACAATGACATATCCTCTGTCATTTTACAAAATACATATGTTTGTCTGTTCAAATTAAATTAAATAAACAGGCATCTATTGGATGTATCTAATGCATATGCAATAATATTCTGGATGGTGCTTGGTTGTAGGAAATACACATTCTCAGCAAATACTGTATTTTTTGGAAAATAGCCCACTTAAAATGAGAGGTTTTATGATCCTTTACATTTTACATCAGATCCATTATTTGTGGTTTGTTATATGTGCACGACTATAAATTTCTGAGGAATATGAATATATGTATATGCACATATGTGTATAATTTATATATTACATATGTACAGATACATACTTGTGTATAATCTAATAATTACATACATGCATATCTATATATATGTCTTTTAAAGATATATATCCGTATATATAAGATTTGAACATAGTATTGAAAACTAACACTTTTAAAAAACCTTTAAATGAAATAGCTGTGAGAATCTGTGCTGTTAAACTGTTTTTAGTTTACCAGGTGCTCATCTGCATAAATTGGGATAAAACAAACGTCTTGATCTGACATGTTTATTTCATTCAAGCAGGTCTAATAATTGAGTGGTGAAAGCTTAGAACCATTTGGTTTACTCTATTTACTTTCTGTTCTTTAAAGTTTGACACTGTCCTTCAACTAAATGAGAGTTCTATTGAAATTATCTTTCTTCTAAGATATACTGGCATCTTAAAAGCTCACTTCACAAGAAAGTTTTGATTGCTGTGTTTTTGTTTTTGTTTTAGTTTCAGCAACTATATAAAGAATACTCTCCATGATTGAGATGAATTAAGCCATAATTGTCCTTGGCTTTCATGTCTTGGTAAAGCCACAGAATCAAATGCCTGGAGATTTTCCTAGACCTTAGTTTGTGTTTCTCTCCATTTTACAAAGGACATCAAGGGCAACCGCACAAATTAGTTGAAAACCAAGAAATAGTAAGTTTAGAGGGTACCTGGAATTGCTGACAGAAAGTGAAAATATCAGGAGCAACCGGGTGACTCAGTCGATTGAACATCTGACTCTTGATTTCAGCTCAGGTCATGATCCCAGGGTCATGGGATTGGGCCCCATGTTGTGCTCCTGGCTGGGTGTGGAGCCTGCTTAAGATTCTCTCTCTCTCTCTCTCTCTCTCTCTCTCTCTCTCTCTCCCTCCTTTTCCTCTGCCCCTCTTCCCCACTCATGCTCTCCCTCTCTAAAATAATAAAAAGAAAAAATAAATTAAAAAAAAATTTTTAATGAAAATACCTGCCATCTGTATTTTTGTATAATGCTAAATGTCGACAAGTCTATCACGAACGGGAGTGATAATCAATGAAATTATCGAACATCGGTTAAGTGCTCACTGGATTTTCTTAAACATATGGATATTCGATATTATATAAGCATGTAATATACTTTCTACCTGAATAGATTGGAGTTCAGCAATTAAGCCTTATATTGTTACACTTTCCACTGATTTCACTGCATTGAATGTACTTCAGGGCTAATGTTCTAAGAGGATCTCGGTTAAAAATTGCAATTATAAATTCATTTGAGAGGACTTTTAAAGTGGCTTTCAAACTACTGAAATACATGTCCAAACATTTTAGCTCTTGGTTACCCTCATCATACTCCTTGCCACCTGGATTAAACATAAAATTTCCGGTGTGCCTGGGTGGCTCAGTCAGTTAAGCATCTGACTTTGGCTCAGGTCATGGTCTCACAGTCCGTGGGTTCAAGCCCCATGTCAGGCTCTGTGCTGACAGCTCAGAGCCTGGAGCGTGTTTCAGATTCTGTGTCTCTGTCACTCTCTGCCCCTCCCTGCTTGCTCTCTCTTTCTCTCTTTCTCAAAAATAAATAAACTTAAAAAAACACATAAAATTTCATTACTACACAGACATAAGACTCTGGCATGAAGCTGTTACCCTAGTTTTTTCTAGTGCTACATTAACATATAAAATGATAGAAATAAATTCTTATTTTTTTAAAGTTTTATTTATTTATTTTAAAAGAGAGAGCACAAGTGAAGGAGGGGCAGAGAGAAAGTAAGAGAGAGAGAGAGAGAGAGAAAGAAAGAGAGAGAGAATATCAAGCAAGGATTTTTTGCTGGGAGCTTGGAGCCTGACCCCGGGCTTGATTTCAGGAAGCACGAGAAGCCTGAGATCATAACCCAAGCAGACCCAAGAGTTGGATGCTTAACCCACTGAGCCACCAGATGCCTGCGTGGCTCAGTCAGTTAAGTGGTTAAGCCTCTGACTCTTGCTTTCTGCTCAGGTCATGATATTCAGGCTTCATGAGACTGAGCCCCAAGTCAGGATTTTTTTTCTCCCTCTCTCTCTGCCCCTCCCCTGCCTCTCTCTCTCAAAAACAAATAAATAAACTTTAAAAAAATACACTTAGTCGTGAGATCTATTGTTTGATGCTAAATAATAATTTTAAACAAATTTTTGAGTTTTTAACCCACTCTTTTTGTATCAGGTAAATAATTTTTAGAAGGATGAAATTTTTAATGCATCATGAGGATTAAATTATAAATTAAATAATGATAATAGTTGGAATTGATATGACATTAACTTCATTGGTCAAAATATATCACTCTTTTTTTAATAATTGCACAAACTTCAAGGGTCTGTGTTCTAAACGCCCATGCAAATAATGTAGATATTAATATATTATCACTCTTTTTTTAATAATTGCACAAACTTCAAGGGTCTGTGTTCTAAACGCCCATGCAAATAATGTAGATATTAATATATTAATAGGTGAGTTTGAGTTTTTTGAGAGAGAAGGGGGGCAGAGAGAGAATTAACCCACTTGGTATAGCATGTAAGTTTGAAAGTTTAAAACCAGTGTTTTCATTTATCCACCAGGATTTGACGCATATAGTCACGAGTGCGCATTCCTGGTTTCTATATGTTGACCTATCATCAGGGCAGGTGCAAAAGATTAATCTGAATTTCATCTTGGTGTTTGGTTTCCTGGCAGAATGTCTCTGTGATGTCTGCCAGGCTACACAGAGTGTTCCTTAGGGAGCGTTGTACCTGTTATGGGCAGAATTGTGTTCCTCACCCCCCTCCAAATTCATATGTTGAAGTCCAAACCCCCCATGTCTCAGAATGTGACTGTATTTGGAGATGGAATGTTTACAGTGGTAATTAAGTTGAAATGAGGTCCCCAGGTTGGGCCTGAATCCAGTCTGACTGATGTCCTGGTAAGAAGAGATTCAGAAACAGATATATAGAGAGAAGAGGACATAGGGAGGAGAGAAAGGCCATCTACAAGCCAAGGAAGAAATCAATCCTACCTACACTTTGATCTTGGACTTCTGGCCTCCAGAATTGGAAGAAAACAGATTTGGGTTGTTTAAACCATCCCATCTGGTACTTTATGACAGCAGCTTAGCAAACTAATAGAGTATCAATTCCAAATTTAAACCAAGGCAGGCAGGAGTGTGCAGGAAAAGGGCAGAATCTTAATAAAATCATCACTGCGACTTATGTTCTTCTGAGAATCAACACGAATAGTTACTTATCTTCTTTGTTTATGCTATACTTGCTCTATAATAGTGTGCTGAATAGGTAAAGATAAGCCTGATCAAGGATTTCCAGTTATTGCTCCTGAAGTATTCATATCCTTGAATACTAAGCTTTTGGTATTTTCCATAGAGTTAGAAATGTCCTGATATTGATTACTTTGTACCACTATAGCTTCAAAGCTTGGAAGGATGTTTAATATAATGATTTTTTTTCATGCTCTAAAAAGGAATACCTGCCATGAAATCAAAGGAAGACATTGATTTATGCTCTGAGAACAATGAATTGAAAATTGAATAAAGACAAGGGAAAATAAAATTTCCTAGACCAAGAACAAATGGAAATTGATTTAATTTCCTGAAAAGAAATCACCTCTTTGAGTAGTCAAACAAAGCATTACAATCTCGCTGACTACCAGGAAAGGACAAATTAGAATCAGAAGAATCTGTGAGTATGCAGGCTCCAAATTACTCTAGTATCTTTCTGGTAAATTTCCCCATTTTACACAAAACATGACGTAACATTTCGGGGAATCGTGATTTTTCCACCAGTAAAGTATAATGATATTAAAATATTTTCCTTGCCCTGCCTTTTAAAGAAAGATTAAATTATATTCTATCTTGCAGGCATAGGCAACACATGCATTTCTGATAGTGGTGCTTGAAACATATGGGCATTCAGCTGTCTGCAGTTTTCCTGATGACTTCTGACTCCCCTTACATACACTTCATTCCCAGAGCCATGGACTGGAATCTTTGGGCAGTGAGAGAGGGGGATGGTCACAAGGAAGGGATAGATTTCTTGCCAGCATAGGACTGACCCTAAGCAACACTTAGGGTGACAACAACCTGGAAGCCTGCCAACTATCAGAAAGAGACAAGGGAAGCTCAAGAAGAAACTAATATTTAAATACTCTGTTCTGAAGAATTGTGTGGCAGACTTGGAACCAAAGTGTAGCATATGAAAATCCTGATGGCTTGAACTCTTTAAGTCTCACCTTGGAGGAAAATTGCACAGAGAAGCTGCACAGGACTTAGCATAGAACAAAATAAATTTAAGTGTCGGCATCAGGTGTGTGGTGTAATTTAAGACAGAATGAGGCAGATGTTGGGAAATAGACACCTGTTTCTATTTGAAGGCCACCTCTAAACTCTTTGTTTTAGGGCTGAGAAATTCCCCCTAAGGGGAATGGTTAGTCTCAAATCAATCATTTTAGGCGGGAAAGAAGGGAAGTCAGCTTGAAGTGGTGGCTAGGAGGGTTGTCTCTTTGGCTAGCTGCACTGGTCTCCACTTTCTATATTTTCTTTTTATTTATTTTGAGAGAGAGCAAGTGCGGGAGGGGCAGAGAAAGAGAAGGAGAAAGAAAATCCCAAGCAGGCTCCACGCTCAGCACCAAGCCCGATGTGGGTCTTGAACTCACGAAGGGTAAGCTCATGACTTGAGCCAAGATCAAGAGTCAGACGCTTAACCAACTGAGCCACCCAGGTGCCCCTATAGCTATGTCTTAGTTTCTTCAAGTCAGAGGTCTTTCCTGCTTTCTCTGTTCTATTGCTTTGTTCTTCTTAGTTTCACTTAATTTAGATTGAAGACATCATTAATCCAGATTACATTTGGAAGGATATCTCCGGTCAATCAAAATTTCATTTTCCCCCATAATTTTGAGGGGATAATGTTTCTGTTATTTCTCAAGTATTTCTTACACCATTTTGTCTTCTGATTGCCTGAGAGTTTTGTTTGCTTAGTCTCACAGGATATTCTCAGAATGTCAATTTGGATCTATAAATGCTCACTTAGTATTTACAAAATAGAAAGCCTGGGGCACCTGGGTGGCTCAGTCGGTTAAGCGTCCGACTTCAACTCAGGTCACGATCTCGTGGTCTGTGAGTTCGAGCCCCGTGTCGGGCTCTGGGCTGATGGCTCAGAGCCTGGAGCCTGCTTCCGATTCTGTGTCTCCCTCTCTCTCTGCCCCTCCCCCGTTCATACTCTGTCTCTGTCTCAAAAATAAATAAACGTTAAAAAAATTAAAAACAAAACAGAAAGCCTGAATTTTTTTTAATTCAAAAGGTAAAAAATGAGAAATCTATATGGAAATGGATAGAAATATAAACATAACTGCTAAGTCTTCCCTCAGTCACATAAAGTGGCTATGTCCCCAAGGAGTTCAGATATTAAATGTAGCCCCTTCTTCCTCACTTCCGAACAGGGGCTTAAAGTCCGTGCCATCACACCCTTGAAAATTGAACATTGCCTTGAGCATTTCCTCTGACAGGAGCACATTTCTCCTAGGTTGTCCATTTCAATGTCAGGAAGTTCGGGAGGACAGCAAGTTCTCAGTATTGAAATAAGCCATGTCTCCTGGTCCTCATTCTGTAAGCCACACTAGCCTGGCTCCTGTCCTCACATCCCCCCAAATTGGCCTCTTGTGACGTTTATGACCATACATCCAGTGCTCTGACGCCAGGATTATCTTATTCTGTCAGCAGCATTTGACCCAGTTGGCATTCTTGACTTCTGGAAGTTTCTGTGTTTTTCCCTCTTGCTATGCCACTTTCTCCTGGACGTTTGCCCACATCTCTGGGCATTGCTTCTGTCTCCTTTGCCAACGTAGCTACCTCACTTCCAAAAGAAAAAAAAAGTATAATTTCCAGAAATTCTTTGTACCAGACAAAATAGGTCCCTAAATGCTAATGTTTTCACTTAGAAAAGCATCTAGTGTTGGGCCTGTGACATTCAAGGCACTTGATAAATTGGAACGATTCACTCTTCTACTTTGAAGGGTGACAGTAATTAGGATAAATTTTCTTTTGTTTTTGAATAAAAAATGAAATGTCAGCAAAAAATATTAACCAATGATCTCATTCTCCGTGTTTGTTATTGAACTCCATTGCGTGGTATTTACTATTTGCAAAATTTGGAAGCATTTATTTTAGCTAACTGATGATATAAGAAGTGCCTTAGTGATGGCTAATGATTTCAACGGATTCAGAATACATGAACTTAACCCTTTTTGTCTCAGTTTTCAATTATGTTCCCACCTTAACCTGTAGTAATTCACAAGGAAACAAATCCTTCCATGATGAAGGAAAACTGTACATGTTTTATAATCCACAAATGTGGCCAGGTTTCCTTTAATGGGTTATATGTCTTGAGGAGATAGCTTGAGGCAAAGTGTGTGAAAGATTTAAAGGTAAAGCAAATTCCCTTGTCCTTTTCTTTAATAAACACCATCACGATTGACCTTTAAAGCTGATAAAGCTATAAGGAGAGACAGGAGCATATGCGATATTCTGCCAGACCTATTCGAATGAATTTAACAGATGGCCAAGGCAGGGATTCTTTCTTTATCCAAAGAAATTTCAAGTTGATTTCAACTTCTGTGCCAATACTTTGTAATATCAAGGTTTTTCTGACAAAATACATCGAAACAGGAAGCTCACCGGAAAAAAATAAGACACTTTTCGTCTGCTGGTGTGAGAGAGGGTTTGAGATCATGAGGACAATGGTTTCCAGGGGACCAGGAGGCCAGTTCTGTGCCGTGCCTGAGGACTCAGCCCCACGTTATCCACAAAGGGGTGGGAAGGAGGTCGCCTTTCACTTGACCTCAACAGTTTTGATTGGTTACGTTGTTATTTAGTCTGTGAAATTGTTCAACCTAATCTTTCCTGACTCTTATAATCATCTCGAGTGCTAATGATCTTCCGATCATTCTCCTGCCTTTGGAAATCGTATACGGATCACAAGGTGCACACTCTCAAAGATGATCTAACGCTATTCGGTCTGCTCTTAATTATAAATAGTTCTTTCTAAATTTACTACAGCTATAAACATCATATACTGATATATACATATACAGCCTCTCTCTTATATGCCATGCACATTTATATTCGTAGTTTTAGAGTCACATATGCCACTAATTTCACTCCCAGATGTCTCTCTGCCGTATCTCTTCTGTACTTACCATCTAAACTATCTGAAGCCTTTCATATACACCTGGGTGTGAATGAATTGCACACAAGGCTCCCTGAGAAACCCTGGAAGGCAGAAAGTTTCTCTGCGCTTCCTTCAGTATCGTCGTTTTGGAATCTTTCAGCTCTGGGTAAAGTGTCCCTCAGCATCGCCGAAATGAAAAGCTGAAATACAGCACAAAGAACATTCATCGCCCTTAACTATTTCTATTAATATGTTTCCATTATTGCCTTCCTATTGTCTGTATGTTTTAATACTTGCTGGTGGTAACCATTTGGAAGTGATTTGCAGAGGTGACATTTCACCTCTAAATAGTTTCTCGTGCATTTCCGGAGAGTGAAGACATTTCCGTATGTGACCACAATGAAGTACAACATATGTGATCATTAAAATTAATTTAATTATACCTACTTTAGTCTATAATGTTGAGCCATGACATGAAATTTTTGAAGAGTTCAGGCCAGTTTTCAGTTCAGGCCAGTCAGTTGATTGTCCCATAGTCTGGCTCGCTTTGACTCTTTCCTCATGTAATATATTATATATATAACATATGTTAACATTATATTATACTTAACACTTTTTTTCAGCAGAAAACACCACGTAGAGGATATTGTATGTATACTTTTTATTGCATCCCTTCAAGTGGAACTTGAGTTTTATTTCGCGATTGCTGATACTAAATTTGGTCACTTGAGTAGAGTGGCACCACAAGTCTGTCCCTTCAATTCATAGTAAATAATCCATGAGTGAGTGATAGTTTTCAGCCCAGGAAATAGAAGTCACCCAGCGCTTTCGGCATCAACATGTTGCCATCTGAATTTTCAGCTTGTAAGTCTTTTTTTTTTTTTTTAATTTTATAAAATTTAAATTTACAAATTTAAAAAGTTTGCCAGAAGGTAATGGGTGATATATTCAAATCTAGGGTAAGTGTAAGCTAAGAATACTTGAGAAGTGTTGTATGAAGAGCAACTACCATGTTCTTCATTAAAATAGAAAATGTTCATGTATTTTCAGAGAGAAGCTCCTTGAAAAGTTGCACCGGATCCCTATAGTTCTGTATTTTAGACCACATAATTTCTTATTTTTGAAATATATGTTACTTCTGCTTTCAAAAAAATGTGGGAAAAATGATAATATCTTCTTGTGTGTTGGTTTCCAAATTATTAGTATTTTTCCTTAATTACAAAAATATTTTACATTCATTTCTGAGAATAATGATGAGGATTGATGTATAATATCACATCTGATAAGCAGTTGCTACTAACATTTAGTATATTTTCCAGTATTTTTTCTAGTTTTGTACTTTTATATTTGGTTCACACTGTATCCTATTTCATATATAGGTTTTTTTTTTTTAATTTGTGAATTTGGAATCTATAAGAAGAAAGGCATCTATCCAAATCACATATTAGGGCTTTTGACAAATAAAATAATACAAAAACCCCAGTAGCCAGTGTTACAATTCCTACCTTTTTTTAAAATGTTTATTTAGTTTTTAGAGACAGAGCGTGAGCAGAGGAGGGGCAGAGGGAGACACAGAATCCAAAGCAGGCTCCAGGCTCTGAGCATTCAACCCCGAGTCCCACACGGGGCTCAAACTCACAGACCTCGAGATCATGACCTGAGCTGAAGTTGGACACTTAACCGACTGAGCAACCCAGGTGCCCCTACCTACAATTCCTATCTTTAGTTGGCATAATTCTTGGCAGGCATAAGGTAATTTTTCCTTGGATTCAGGGGACCTTCTGGGTGGAAACTTCAAAACTGACTCTGAGATCTGGTGAATGGGTTGGAGAGGCCATGACTGACACCAGGGGCAAGAAAGAACAATGACGGCCCCAGAGAAGAGCTCACTGGACTTTCTACCAGGCTCTGGCACCTCCTGGAGAAGGGCTTAATGACCACACAGTGTGTGGCTGAAGCTGGTACCATTCAGGGCTCAGGTACCGGATGATAGCACCATGTCTACAAAATAATAGCCAACCTATGAGTGTGAATGCCCCAGTCTGGGGCACCACCAGGTTCTGTGCAAAGAGCTCAGTGGCCAAGGGCACTGTGGTACACACAGCCCCACACAACACCGGGATGGGAGCTATGTAAGCAAGAATGCCAATCGTGGATTCCAATTTCACTCTTTCCTTTTCTGGCCTTTGAAGACAAGCCTAACTCCTTTAAACTGAGTATGGTTCCATGGGTCTTTGGACTTAGAGTGAGAGGGAGATCTTCGGACTGCCCATTGATGACAATCAATTATTAGAAGTGGAAAAACAAAAGCAAACAATTCAAACAAATACACTGATGTCTTTGAACTGTGAGGCAATATATCCAGCAATGTGAATTACATGATTCTTCCCAGGCATGAAGGAAAACCAGGGAGGCTAGTGGCCCGCCAAAGTTGCTTTTGCCTAAGTTAGTATTGCTCTCAGTATGGAGAAAACTAACCAGGTACAGCCATCTGACATCAACAAAGGTACACCCATTCTCCATCTGACATCTACAATTCTTTTAAACTTGACTTAAAAGAAAAACAAAAGCTCAGCTATTAAATGCACAGAGAGTAAGGCTGTCGTTTAATTTTGCTTTCTTCACATTGATAACTAATTAATATAATTCTATATGTGGAGGAAGGCTTAGTATTGCTAGTATTTTGAAGGGCATAAGGAATGATCATTCCTACCATACTCTTCAGGTCTACTTGAATGAGAATGTATATTTGCCAAAATCTGCGCCCTGTTTAATTCTGAATCTCCACTTGACTGATTCACAGATCATTGGTCTTAGCATGGCCACTAATCTCTTTATGTTGTATTTAAGGGTGAAATTCTAACCCTCCTAACAGCCCATTGTTATCTTTGTTTACTGACTGATTACCTTAGCAAATGCAATTCTCAGTTTCCAGACAGTTAAACACATATTTTCAGAAATGTAGAGTTTCTCCAATTAATAAGGTCTTGAAAGTTAACTAAAGTTTAACTCTTACCAGTAAAAGACTAATATGTTTCCGTGCCCCCCTCCCCCCCCTAGTCTTTGTGAATAATTATTTTTTAAGGAAAAAGAAAAGAAATTCCTTGCACACTTAATCAGGCTAGACTAGCCTATTTGGTAACTGTCACATGAAATAGATGTGGTGTCACCTTTTCATGAAAGGATGAAAACGTACCCCCTAAATAAATGATAAACAGGACCCAGCAGCGACGGGGCATAACGAAGAGTGTGAGAAGGTGGGGTGGGTATAATAAAAATAAATAAATAAATGAACCAAAAGGGTATTACAAAGTGCAAAGATGAATCTCCCTGGTCTCTTGGTGTGCATTTATTTGGAAAGACAGGATGGCATCATTTGGGTGCTCCTTGAACCATTTTATCTTTACCTGTACACAGTGTGACAACTGCCTTTTTTACCTCAGGGACAGAGAAAAAGAAGGAAAAGAAAAACCAAATCAAAAGAGGGCAATAAAGAAGGGACAGAGCTCACAACCTTAAGTTATCACTAACATCATAGCAATGCTCCTTTTAGACAGCTTGTTCCCCAGGATAGGATCCTGGAACTGGGAATCTCTCAGGAATTTTGTATCCATTCCTTCTTCAACTTTCAAAGACTGGGACAGGCAAGCTGAGTCACTACCTACATAGAAGGAACAGTGAAATATTTAAAACTTCCTAAAAATGGTGAAGCTGATAAGTTATATTGTATCCCTGGCAGCTATCTTCTTCCTAAAAACTCTGGGATGGAAGTAGGTTTGTTTAAAGGATAAGAGAACAAAAATTACTTTAAGGAGATGAAAATATTTGTTCAGAATGTGGTATAAGCACATAGAGGGATAGATCTATTATCATTTGAGAAAACATCCAAAATATAATGCTTTTTTTTTTTCTAAAATGAGGACTGGTTAGAGCATTAGTGTCATTTTTCCTATCTTCATTAAATCCTATACCTATCAGGGACTAGCAGAATGGAGAATATATCAAAGGGGGAATCTAACCCTAATGCTATTGAGAACCGTATTTTCCCAGTAACCAGTATATAACACTCAAACTTCCAATTTCCATCCAATCAGGATGCACTTTCACAACCACAGACTCTTGTGAGTTCTTGCTTAGTTAGCCTGGGCTGTGAGTAGGAAAACACAAGACAGAGTCTCCAAGGCCCTTCCAACTTGAAGCTGTCACTCAGTCCTAAAACCACTGTTAGTATCTTTAGGTTTTGTAATGGCAGATACCTTCGTACTTCTGTGTACCAAAATCTCTCCCAGTTACTGAGGGCGCATAACAAATCATCCCCAAACACGGTGGCGTCCAGTAACTATTTCTTGCACTCGTGGGTTGTGTGGCTCAGGATTTCAGCCAAGTTAGGGCAGAGAAAACTGTCTCTGTTCCATGATGTGTCCTGGGGCCTCAGCGGAAGACTCCAAGGCTAGAACTAGAATCATCTGAAGAGTTAGTCATTCAGTGTCTGGCTGTTAATGCTGACTATGGGCCAGGGACTGTATTCCTGTCCCTGTAGGCCTCTCTATTTGACTTCTCCAAGTGAACTAGTCTGGGCTTCCTATCAGCATAGTGGCTGGATTCCAAGGGCAAACATCCCAAAAGAAAGAGAGCAAGCCAAGTGGAGGCTGTATTGCCTTTCCTAACCTTGCTGTGGAAGCCACATAGTGCTATTTGTGCCATGCTCTGATGAGCAGAACTGTCAAAAACCTGCCCAGATTCAAGCAGGAGAAGGGAGAGGGGGTGAGAGAAGGCCTCACCTCATCACAGGGATGGGCAAGGTTCTGGAAAAGCATGAGGGACAGAAATATTGTTATGACATCTTTGGGACAAGGTGCTAAAAGGACGGAATAGTTAAGAGATTTACTCAACAGATCTCTGTGTAGCTGGTAGTGGGGCAAAGAACCAATCCTCTTTCTCACATTCCAAAATCTTGTTTCTTTCACATACACAGCAGTGAGAGAGTATTACTCTCAGCTGAATGACAGTTGCCTTCAATGGAGAGGTGACATCTTCAGGGAAATAAAGGTTCATAAAGAGACAAAAATGAAAATTCTCAGAGCTATTTCACAAAATTGGCATCATACAAGCCTGACCTATAGGAATTTAATAGTATTTGAATGTGTTTTTGTAGACAATGTGCTCTGAAGGGGCTCCGGGGTGGCTCAGTCAGTTAAGCATCCAGTGGCCAACTCTTGATCTCAGCTCAGGTCTTCATCTCAGGGTTGTGAGTTCAAGCCCTGCATTGGGCTGTGAGTTGGGTGTGGAGCCTACTTTACAAAACTGTGCTATGGTCTCAATAGTTCATTTTTGTTTTTGCTTCCCGTGCTTCCGGAGACATGTTGACTAGTAAGTTGCTGTGGCCGAGGTCAAAGAGATTTCTGCCTGCTTTCTCCTCTAGGATTTTGATGGCTTGCTGTGTTAACGTTTAGGTCTTTCATCCATTTTGAGTTTATTTTTGTGTATGGTGTAACAAAGTGGTCCAGGTTCATTCTCAAGATAAAAAGCTTCTGCACGGTGGAGGAAACAATCAGCAAAACTAAAAGGCAACTGACACAATGAGAGAAGATATTTGTAAATTACATATCAGATAAAGGGTTAGTATCCAAAATCTATAAAGAACGTATCAAACTCAATACCCCAAAAAATAATCTAGTGAAGAAATGGTCAGACGACATAGACACTTTTCCAAAGAAGATATCCAGATGGCTAACAGACGCATGAAAAAAATTCTCAACATTATTCATCATCAGGGAAATACAAATCAAAACCACGATGAGATACCACCTCAAACCTGTCAGAATGGCTAAAACTAAGATCACAAGAGACAACAGGTGTTGGTGAGGATGAGGAGAAAGAGGAATCCTTTGCACTGATGGTGGGAATGCAAACTGGTGTAGCTACTCTGGAAAACAGCATGGAGGTTCCTCAAAAAGTTAAAAATAGAACTATCCTACAACCCAGCAATTGCACTACTAGGTATTTGTCCAACAGATAGAAGTGTGCTGTTTCGAAGGGGCACATGCACCCCAATGTTTACAGCAGTGTTATTGACAATAGCCAAAGTATGGAAAGAGCCCAAATGTCCATCAACAGACGAATGGATAAAGAAGATGTGGTATATATATACAATGGAGTATTACTGGGAAATCAAAAAGAATGAAATCTTGCCATTTGCAACAATGTGGATGGAACTAGAATGTATCATGCTGAGTGAAATTAGCCAGAGAAAGACAGATATCATATGACGTCACTCATATGTGGAATTTAAGATACAAAACAGATGGACGGAGGGAAGGGAAGCAAAAATAATATAAAAACAGGGAGGGGGGCAAAACATAAGATACTCTTAAATAGAACAAACTGAGAGTTGCTGGAGGGGTTGTGGTGGGGACATGAGCTAAATGGGCAAGGGGCATTAAGGAGGACATTTAGTGGGATGAGCACTGGGTGTTACACGTAGGGGATGCATCACTAGAATCTACTCCTGAAATCATTATTGTACCATATGCTAACTAACTTGGATGTAAATTAAAGAATAATAAAAAATGTGTTCTATAAAGTTATATGCTATGTTTCGCAAAGTTTTGTAAATTCATTACTTTGAATGTGTTTAGCCACGAAAAAGTTTTCAACTTACTAGGACTTTAACCAAAGGATACAGGAGTGCTGACTCATAGGGACACATGTACCCCAATGTTTATAGCAGCACTATCAACAATAGTCAAATTATGGAAAGAGCCTAAATGTCCATCAACTGATGAATGGATAAAGAAGATGTGGTTTATATATACAATGGAATACTACTTGGCAATGAGAAGTAATGAAATCCTGCCATTTGCAGCAACCTGGATGGAACTGGAGGGTATTATGCTAAGTCAAATAAATCAGTCAGAGAAAGACAGATACCATATGTTTTCACTCATATGTGGAACTCGGGAAACTTAACAGAAGACCATGGGGGAAGGGAAGGGGAAAAACAGTTACAAACAGAGAAGGAGGGACGCAAACCATAAGAGTCTCTTAAATACAGAGAGCAAACTGAGGGTTGATGGGCAGGGTTGGGGAGAGGGGAAAATGGGTGATGGGCATTGAGGTGGGCACCTGTTGGGACGAGACTGGGTGTTATATGTAATTTATGAAGCATGGAAATCTACCTGTGAAACCAACAGCAATATATATATATACACACCAATATACACACACACACACACACACACACACACACACATGCAAAAGACATACATACATTTTAATAAAGTTATCGTACATAAATATTATACCATAAGAAGAGAAACCACTTTATGAAAAATATCATAGCTACAAAAGAGTCAGCAGTAAGAAAAAATAAATGTATTACCAGAGAGAAGGAGGGCTTAACATGGTGGTCCCCACGCAGAGTAGGAGACAGATCCTTGTATTCTGCTAGTTAATGTGGGAAAGTGTCCTAAGGACTCAGAGGTACAGAGAGTGGGATAAAAGAACCTGTGGAGAAACCACCACCACATGGGCGAGTCTTTGCATCTCTCAACCACAGCAGAAGCTTCTGAGGACACCGACAGAACGGATCTCATCTCTCTCTGCCTAGAGAAGGAAACCATTTCCTCACGGGACAATGGTGCTCAAATGGGCATTGACACCCTCCAGTCCTGGGGTGTACATGCTGAGAGCAGAGCAAGTTTCCCAGTGTTGCACCTGGGAGGATGCCATTTCAGAGGCGCCACAGGGTAGGGAGTGAGAGGAATGCAGTCTAGGAGGAAGGCAATGTGCTGTCCAGGTATACCTCTGCAAGCCTGGAGCCTTGAAGTGTGATTTATGTAAAATTAACTATGCAGTTCTTAAGTGTCCAGATTCAGGAGTGTTGATCATTTCCTATACAAGTGAAACTATCACTCTAAAGAAGATATGCCTGTTACCATAGCCCTACAAAGTTCCTAAGGTGTCTCTCTCTCTTTTTTTTTTCCTGTTTTAGAGACAGAAAGAGAGCATGAGACAAAGAGGAGGAGGGGGTGGAAGAGGAGGAAAGAGAGAGAAAGAGAGAGAGAAAGAGGCGGGGCGGGGGGGGGGAATCTCAAGGAGGCTCCAGTCTCAGCACAGACCCTGATGTAGGGCTTGATCCCACAACCCTGGGACCATGAACTGAGACTTAATTTCCTGGAGTCAAGTGCTTAACCAACAGAGCCACCCAGGTAGCCCCCTAAAATCTCTTTCTTATCAATTCTCCCCAATTTCAAGGCTTCTGATTTCTATCACACTAAATTGGGAGTTTAACTTAAATTGAAATTAGTCTGATTTATATAACAATGTTAATGTAATGTCATCATATGACTTCTTTTACTCAACATAATACTTATGAAATTCATTCATGCTTTTATGTATATCATGCCGTTATGTATATCATACATTTCTTCATATTATTTTATTTATTACCCAGTTTTATTGTCAGGCAATATTTTCTTGTTGGAATATATTGCTGTTTATCCATTTTGCCATTGATGGCATGGTGTTTTCCAGTTTTATGAGTAAGGTTGCTTTGAAGTTCCTTGTGGAAGTCTTTTTGTGGACACATGTTTATGTTTATTTGAGTATATACCTGAGAATGGAATTGCTGGGTCATGGAGTAAATATCTATCACAACATTGATGAGCGGGTCTACACACGGAGATGCTAATTTATACTACCGCCATTTGCCCCACCAGTTGCCTGCCAGTTACCTTAGTGAGCATGGACTGCGGGCAGAACACCACAGAATGGGTGGCTTAAACAACAAATATTTATTTCTCACAGTTCTTGAGGTTGGAAGACCAAGATCAAAATGCTGGCTCACTTACTGTCTGATGAGAGCGCTCTTCCTGGTTAGCAGGCAGACACCTGCTTGCTGAATCCTCACTGGGCAGAGAGAGAGAGAGAGAGAGAGAGATGATCTCTCTCTTATTTACTCATCAAAAAGCATGAATCCCATTCCTGAGACATCCTCCCTCATGACCTAATTACTTTCCAAAGGCTCCACCTCCAAATACCATCTCATTAAGGGTTAGGGATTTAACACTTGTATTTTGGTCAATCACAAACATTGAATCCGCAGCATCAACGTTGCATATTATCTGTTTTGTTTTGTTTCGTAACAACATGCATTCTAGTGGGTGCCTCATTTTGGAGCCAGTTTGCATTTTCCTAAAGTATAATGAAGTCAAGCACCTTTGGAGGTTCTTATCGGTCATACATCTATCTTTTGTGAAGTATCTGTTCGACTCTTTCCATTGTTAATTGGACTGTATACTGGTTTTCTCTCACTGTTGTAGCAAAGTATCACAAAATTAGTGGCTTAAAACAATACAATTTTGTCTTACAGCATTTGACACCTCTCTTATTGGGCTAAAATGGAAGTTTCCACAGGTTGCCCAGAGAGGATCTAGGGGAAAAATCCCCATCTTTGCCTCTTTGCTGTTTCCATTTTCTAGAGGCTGCTCACATTCCTGGACCCACGGCCCCCTCCACCATCTTCAAGGAGAGGAAGGTGGCACCCCTCTAATCATTCCTTGTGGTCACATCTTTCTCTCTTTCTGAACTCTGCACTGAAAGTACCTCTGATTTTGAGAACCTTTGTGATAAGACTGGACACACTCAGCTAATCCAGAATAATTCCCTTCCTTCAAGATCCTTAATTGAATCATACCTGTAGATTCTTTTGTCATGGAAAGGGACATATTCACAGGTTCTGTAAATTAGGATGTGGGTATACTTTGGAGGCTCATTATTCTGTCTACAACAGGTCCCTTGTTTTCTTATTGTTGTAAGAAACAGAAAGTTCTGGATACACATGTGCATACTTACACACACACACACACACACACACACACACACACACAATTTTTTCCTAGTCTGTAGTCTTTTTGGTGACTAGAAAATTTTAATTTTGATAAAGCCCAACTTGTTATTTTTTTCTTTTACATCCTTTGAATTTTTGTACTTTTTGCATCCTGTGAAAACTATTTACTTAACTCCAATACCATGAAGATACTTTCCTATGTTTCTCCTAGAGGCTTGATCGTTCCAGCTTTTATGGTTAGATTTATGATCCTTTTGAATTAAATTTGGGTATGAAGTGATGCAGTAGTCATAGTTCTTATCTTCAATAACAAAATGTAGTTATTCGAGCACCATTTGCTAAAAGATATTCCCACTCAGTTGAATTGGTGCTACGGCCATAATTTAGTTCTGTGTGTCTGCCACCCTTAGATAAGGGTGTCTGTCTTTACCCCATTATCCCATGATCATGATTATTGTAGCATTACAATCAGTTGTGGCATCAGGTATGTCGAGCCTTCAATTTTGTTCTTCCTTTAAAATGGTTTTAGTTATTATATTCAATAATTCCTCAGTTTGTTAGTATTGATTGTTTAGTTATTTACATGTTAATGTAAATTTTGGAATCAGCTTATCAATTTCTACCAAAATCATGCTAAGATTAAGATTAGGGTTTTACTGGGGGGGGGGGCGGTATAGGGGGATACAAAGGATATATTGAGAACACCAAGTGTCCAGATCCATGGATATAGTATTTCTCTCCATTCTTTAGGTTTGAGAGTAGATATCCCTTCTTATTACCAAAGCTGGGAAAACATTAGCAATATTTCATTATGATACAGTTAGCTGTTGGTTTTTCAAAGATGTCCTTCCTATATTAGGGAATTTTCCCCAATTTTCTAGTTTGCTGAGAAGTTTTATTATTAATGGATATTGGATTTTGTCAAGGGTTTTATTCAGCCCTGATTGAGATAATCATAGGATTTTCTCTTTTATTCTGTTCATCTGATGAGTTACATCAGTTTATTTTTCTAATGTTAAACTAACCATACATTTGGGATTAACCCCCACTGGTCATGATGTATTATTCTGTTTGTATGTATTGGTGGCTTTGATTGGTGCTGTTATTCCTGATAGAATTTTGCATCTGTGTCATGACAGTTTCTGATCTGAAACTGAAATTTGTTTGTTTGCCTGAATGGTCATTGCCAGGCTTTGTTTCACACTCATCAAACTTCACAGAAATGAGTTGGGAAGTTTTCCCATCTCCCTCTAAAACTGGTATCATTTCTCACTTCTTAAGGTAGAAAGTGAGATAATCATTTTTACATCTTTCTTCTTTCCTAGTAAACATACTTATAGCTGTAAGTTTCCTTTGAAGCATTGTTTTATTATCATTCTATAATTTTTGATATGCTGTATTTTCATCTTCATTCGGTTTGAAATAGTTTTGAATATCTCTTCTGATTTCTTTCTTGACCATAAACTGTTCAGAAGTAATTCTGCTTGATTTCCAACTGTCTGGAAATCACCTGCATCAGTATTACATGATGGAAATATATTGTGAGCCACAGATATAATTTAAAATTTTCAGACATCCATATAAAACCCTCCGAATGAAATAAATGGAATTAAATGTAGTTACATATTTTATTTAACTCAGTATGTCCAACATAAATCATTCTAACATGTAATCAATATAAAGTGAATAACGAGATATTTTACATTATATTTGTGTTAAGTCTTTGAAATGTGATATGCATTTTACCCCCACAACATATCTCAATTTGGGTTAGACACATTTCAAGTGCTGGATAGGCATACGTGGCTATGGGTTACCTCATTAGACAGCATAGCCCTGACAGGGTGATACTCTGCTTTTTTTTTTCCTGAGTCTCCGCATTTTAGGTCTCTGTCTATGCTGACATACTTGATTTGGAAATGTTAGAAGAATAGGAAACTAACAGCTTATCTCTGCTGGTGGCTAGGGCTAGGGTTTTCTTACTAATCGATGTCTCTATTTTTCCAAATAGAAGTAAAAAAATGGTTGCCTGTGTAGGTAATAGACCGAGGAAAGTAGCAACTCCAATTTACATGGAAAATAGATGAAACCAGTGCATCACGACGTTGAGCTTGGGCTCATCCATGGCACATTAAGAATCCTCAGGAAAAATAATAGAGATAGTTCTCTACCAACTCTATTATGCAGAGTAATTTAGCTTTTCTAAGTCTCTGCCCCAAGCTGCACACTCAAATTATCCTTCACTGGGGCATGGAGGAAACCGTGTCTGTGACATTACCCAACCTCTAATCAGAGCAACTGGAATTGTATGTGGCAATTACTTTTTGTTTGTTTTGAATCGCATCTGTGGTTATTTGCTTTGCACTTCCTTGTTTCCTTACCAGTGACTTCCTAACATTTCTGTGTAAGCTGTGTTGCTTTCGCTCTGTTTTACAACGATTTATGCAATCATTTTTGTTGTTGGAGTCTTTCATCTTTCTCTTTGTTGATCTATACATACATGCATTCATACATGCCTGCAGGTATGTATCTAGACGTGTGTGTGTGTGTGTGTGTGTGTGTGTGTGTATGAAAGATTCTCAGACTCATTCACCTAAACATGGCCATTCCAGGTTTCAGGGTAACATTGTTTTACCCTGATTTTTAACATGGTTTCTCTCTATGGAGACTACACTTTCAGTTAGTTTGCAAAATACCTCACTCTTGTAATTAAAGTACAGACCTTCTTTTCAGCACTAAAGCCCCTTTTCTGTTTAAGAGGAAGGCTTCCATAAATGCTCCCGTAGAAGTACTCTGCTCTTGAAAGATGTTAATATTTAACTGACCTTGGCTTATCATTTTCTTTTCTCAGAGCTTCCAAAACAAAAACAAGAGCCACCTAATTTCAGAGTCCTATTTACAAATGTCCCCGTACCGTTGAGGTGCCACAGCGATCATATAAATAGCTCAATGCTTTGAAAACTTTACTGTGCTTCTGAATTACCTAAAGGACTTATTAAAACAGAAATGGCCAGGCTGCACCAGCTTACAGTTTCTGATTCTATAGGTCTTGTGTGGGGCACAATAATTTGCATTTGTAACAAGATCCCAGGCGATACTGATACTGCTTGTTCAAGCATAATACTTTGGGAACCGTTGTTACAGGAATGCTTCATTTCCTGTCCTGCCCTTCTCCCAGAACTGCATAGATGAGAAAAATGTATAACTGTGGTACTGCCCAGGGATTTCTGGGGAACATTATTAATATACCTCAGAACAGTCTATCCCAGAGGATAAAGGCAGGAAACATTGATCCACCGGCTCCTTTATCCCACTGGCCACGGTTGGCTCCATGGACATTAACATACCTGACCCTGCAGACTGCCCATCCCTGAATGCAGAATGGCTGCTGATTATTTCCTACCAGATCTTGGCCTGAGATGAGGTTTTGTGTAATTGCACCGTGTGAAGCTGGCTAGAGTCTGCATGAGACCAGTTGCGGCCACAAAGGCTGAAGTTAAGAAGGATTTTGAAGGAAAAGCAAGTGTCCAATATAACGACATTCGTGCAGACAAGATTCTGTCTGTTTTATGGTTAAATCTGAATTTCATTGCACGAGAAGATTCTAAATATTTTTATGACATGGTCTATTGAGGCTTTTGACTGAGGAGAAACTTACCACAAAGGAAGGAAATAACACAAAGTCTTGCCTGAAAGAAATTGATAAGCTTAATTTGGAGGATTTTTAAAGGGCAAGATAAAGAACACATGGACTTACTTGGAAATTCATTCAAAATTTCAGATATATTTTTTAACCTTGTAGTGTCCTGGTATAGAAATCAATAAATTTCGTTAGAGTGTATATGATAGGAAAATACTTAGTGAAGAAGATACAATTTTCAATATTATCTAAATTAGACAAACAATCTTTGGAAATCATGGTATATTTCTTGCTGATAAAAGTAAAATTTTGATAATTTTAGCTAGAAATACTTTTTTGGGGAGGGTGGCGCCTAGGTGGCTCAGTCGGTTAAGCGTCCGACTTCGGCTCGTCATGATCTCATGGTTCGTGAGTTCGAGCCCCACGTCGGATTCTGTGCTGACAGCTCAGGGCCTGGAGCCTGCTTTGAATTCCGCATCTCCCTCTCTCTCTGCTCCTCCCCTGCTCACACTCTGTCCCTCTCTGTCTCTCAAAAATAAATAAATGTTAAAAAAAAATCAGGATTATTTTTTTTTAATTTAAAGGTTAAATAGGATAGTAATCCTAGGGGGAATATGTTTATACCTTTTCACTCATTCTTTTACTTTTATGTCTGAGTATATTGGATAAAGGTTATGTTTATAACTGGAGAAAATGCCAAAATAACTTTCCAAGAACTTTTTTTTTTATATAGATTGCTCAAACTTGAATGCTAGGATTAATACAAATTCAGTATGTAGCGTAAGAGTTACTGCAACTCTTATTACAGAGTTCTAGTAAAAAATTAGACCCTGATATTTTGGGGGGGATATTATGTATTTTCTCTAATGCCAAATATTATCACTTGCTTTTTTTTTTAAATTCTAGTTAGTTAACATACAATGCAATATTGGTTTCAGGAGTAGAATTTAGTGGTTCATCACTTACATATAACACCCAGTACTCATCACAAGTGCGCTCCTGATACCCATCACCCACCTAGCACACCCCCCACCCACCTCCCTCTGTCAACCCTCAGTTGATTCTCTATCTTCAAGAGTCTATAAGAGACCATAAGGAGCTTTTTCCTCTCTCTCTTTTTCTTTTCTCCCCACCTCCCATATGTTCATATGTTCTGTTTCTTAAATTTCATATATGAGTAACATCATATGGTATTTGTCTTTCTCCAACTTATTTCACTTCATATTATACCTTCTAGATCAATCCATGTTGTTGCAAATGGCAAGATTTCATTTTTTTGATGGCTGAGTCATATTCCAATGTGTGTGTGTGTCTGTGTACCACAACTTCTTTATCCACTCATCAGCTGATGGACATTTGGGTTCTCTCCATAGTTTGGCTATTGTTGATAATGCTGCTAAATACATCGGGTGCATGCACACCTTCAAATCAGCATTTTTGTATCATTGGGTAAAGAGCTAGTAGTGAAATTGCTGGGTCGTAAGTTAATTCTATTTTTAACTTTTTGAGAAACCTCCATACTATTTTCCAGAGTGGCTGCACCAGTTTGCATTCCCACCAACAGTGCTTGAGGGTTTCCCTTTCTCTGCATCCTCGCCAACACCTGTTGTCCCTTGTGATCTTAGTTTTAGACTTTCTGACAGGTGTGAGGTGGTATCTCATCATGGTTTTGATTTGTATTTCCCTGATGATGAGTGATGTTGAGCATCTTTTCATTTGTCTATTAGCCATCTGGATGGCATCTTTGCAAAAGTGTCTATTTATGTCTTCTGACCATTTCTTCCATTTGTTCTTTTGGATGTTGAGTTTGATAAGTTCTTTATTGATTTTGCATACTAACTCTTTATCAGATATGTCTTTTGCAAATACCTTCTCCTTATCTGTATGTTGCCTTTTAGTTTTGCTGATCGTTTCCTTAGCTATGCAGAAGCTTTTTATGCTGATGAAGTCCCAATAGTTCATTTTTGCTTTTGTTTCCCTTGCCTCCAGCAAAACATCTAGTAAGAAGTTGCTATGGGCGAGGCCAAAGAGATCTCTGCTTCTGTTGTCCTCTAGAATTTTGATGGCTTCCTGTCTCACATTTAGATCTTTCATCCATTTTGAGTTTGTTTTTGTGTAGGGTGTAAAAAAGTGGTTCGGGTTCATTCTTCTGCATGTTGCTCTCCAGTTTTCCCAACACCATTTGTTGAAGAGACCGTCTTTTTTCCATTGGATATTCCATCTATTGAAGAGTAGTTGACCATACCGCTGTGGGTCCATTTCTTGGTTTTCTTTTGTATTTCATTGATGTATGTGTCTGTTTTTGTGCCAGTACCATACTGTCTTGATGACTACAGCTTTGTAATATCACTCAAAACTGGGAATCACGATGCCTTCAGTTTTGGTTTACTTTTTCAGAATTGCTTTGGCTATTCAAGGTCTTTTGTGGTTCCCAACACCATTTGTTGAAGAGACCGTCTTTTTTCCATTGGATATTCCATCTATTGAAGAGTAGTTGACCATACCGCTGTGGGTCCATTTCTTGGTTTTCTTTTCTATTTCATTGATGTATGTGTCTGTTTTTGTGCCAGTACCATACTGTCTTGATGACTACAGCTTTGTAATATCACTCAAAACTGGGAATCATGATGCCTTCAGTTTTCTTTTACTTTTTCAGAATTGCTTTGGCTATTCAAGGTCTTTTGTGGTTCCGTGCAAGTTTTAGGATTGTTTGTTCTAGCTCTGTGAAAAATGCTGGTGGTATTTTGATAAGGATTGCATTAAATGTGTAGATCGCTTTGGGTAGTATAGACATTTTAACAATATTTTTCTTCCGATCCATAAGCATGGGATGCTTTCTTATTTCTTTGTGTCCTCTTCAATTTCTTTCATAAATGTTCTATAGCTTTCAGAGTACAGATCTTTTACCTCTTTAGTTAGGTTTATTCCTAGGTATCTTGTTGCTTTTGGTACAATTACACATGGGATAGATTCCTGGATTTATTTTTCTGCTGCTCATTACTGGTGTATAGAAATGCCACAGGTTTCTGCACATTGATTTTATATCCTGCAACTTCATTAAATTCCTGTATCAGTTCTAGCAATTTTTCCGGTGGAGCCTTTTGGGTTTTTCTATATAGAGTATCATGTCATCTGCAAATAGTGAAAGTGTGACTTCTTCTTTGTCAATTTGTATACCTTTTATTTCTTTTTGTTGTCTGAGTGCCGAGGCTAGGACTTCCAGTACTATGTTAAACAACAGTGGTGAGACTGGATATCTCTGTCATGTTCCTGACATTAGGGGGAAAGATCTCAGGTTTTCCCCACTGAGGGTGATATTAGCTGTGGGTTTTTCATATATGGCCTACATGAAGTTGAGGTATGTTCCATCTTTCCCTACTTTGTTGAGGGTTTTTATCAGGGAAAGATTCCATATTTTGTCAAACATATTTTCTGAATCTATTCACAAGATTATATGGTTCTTATCATTTCTTTTATTAATGTTGTATAGCACATTGATTGATCCTATTGCTTGGTTTACTAAGCTAATGTGACTGGTCAATTCTCAGTAGGATGTGAGTTATGAAGAATTTTTCCTGTTTTAACATTTTCTTTCCATTTATTTCATACTGTGAACTGACTCTCCAGAACCCAGAGTCATGCCTACTTCTTAGATGGGGCTCCATACCTCTCAATAGATAAGATACATAACTAGAGTTATCTTACTGTCTTTTTCTTTCCTAAAGATTATATTTTTTAAGTAATTTCTACACCCAACATGGGACTCAAACTAACAACCCCGAGGTTCAAGAGTCACATGCTCTACTGACTGAGCCAGCCAAAGGCCCAAGCTTACTGTCTTGGATGATGTAACCTAACTGGCCCCTAAGGATGCTGAACCTACAACCATATTAGTGTATACCTTCTAGCCAGCTAAGTAATTACATCAACCATATGCTGTTTATTAATGTACAGATACATCCGACAACTATGTTTTATTCGAGCGTAATTAACCTACAGCATTATGTGAGTTTCAGGCGTGCAGTGCAAGATCCAACAATTCTGTACATTACTCAGGGCTCATCGCGGTAAGTGCCCTTCACCTATTTCATCCTTCTCCCCACATACCTCCCTTCGGACAACCACCAGCTTGTTCTCTCTATTCAAGAGTCTCTATTTCCCCCATCACCTATTTTTAATATATGCCAGGGCACTTGGCTCTGTGCTCAAACTATAAGAAAAGAATCAGTGTCCCTGCCCTCTGAGAGGTCACCATCCAGTGCAGGTGACACACCCATTCACAACTAATCTTAGAACAACAGTGTGAAATGGAAGGGTGTGTGCCAGCACAGGAGTTCCGGGAGATTGGTGGAGGTGAGCGTCTGGTGGAGGGCGTCAAGGACAACCACCATGGGGGGAGGGGGGGCTTGTCGCAAGGTGTGTATTATCACAAGGTGTGTATTTGCACTAATATACGATCTGCATGGATCCAAATGTCCTGTTCTGGTATCTGCACAATGCACGATTTAGTGACCTCAGTCCTGGGGTCTAGTAGTGACTCTGGCTAACTTATTGACTTACAGTGGTCATTTCACCTCTTTGTGCTCAGTTAACCTTCGCCGCTAAGAGGCGGGCCACCTCATGTTTCAAAGCACTGTTGGAGATACTAAGTAGAATAGCAGATGAAAGCAACTTCTAAGTGTATAAATGCATCTTACATTCACAGGACAACGTATTATTCATATTATTTCCAGTTCATAGAAGATGGATGTTTGATGCACACAAGTATCACCCTCGTGTGCAAAAGGATGCAGATACTCATTCATTTGGATGCAGTCTGTCCCGGTGTCCCGGGAGTAAAGCAGGAGAGAACTGACAGAAGACAGACCAGACTTTGGGGGATAAAGGACGTCTTTGTATATTGCTTTCTTTGTGCAGCTGAGTAAATACTCAGTATGCATTTCTCTGTGATGCTGCCTTTCCTTCGACATATATGTGACACGTTTGCGGGAAATAGCCACAACGTAGGACAAGCGATTCCTGGCTTACAATTTCTTTGAGGAAGCTAAACCCTAAATGAGCACTTGAAATGAACTGCTTGCCGACTACACGGGAGGAAGAGAAATGGGAAATCTACATATAATGTTTGCACAAAATTCAAACACATTTTCACTTCCCTAGGCTTGTCGACTCCCCACCCATCACTCCTCACCACCCCCAATTCCGTCTTTCTGTGCATTTATACTAGAGAAAGAAAGAGTCAGCGATCCTGGGAGCTCACCCTCATCTTCCACCTTCTTCGGTCATCTGTGAGCCACCACACATTCAGGCCTTGCTTTTCCTGTGACCGTGCATAAGACAGGAGGGGCCGGAGCAAGTGACATTTGCAAGTAACGTGCATATGGCGCGGGGGCCACCTTCCTGCCTTTCAACTTCCTCACCTTCCACTCTCTGTCCTCATCACACGTACACAGCCCTTGGCTTCTGTTGAGTTTAATAAATGTTCTTAAATGTTCTAGGGAAGAGAGCAGAGTCAGGGGAAAATAGGTGCCATAAAAAATGTGCAAGCCCACAAGTGCCTCGGCTGCCCCAGCTCCTGTGGAAATCAGCGCCGGGCCTCCGTGTAAGCTCTTCCCGCGCCGGGTAAAAATGAAAACAACATGGTCATAAATTAGCTGGAACTGCACTTCCCCAGGGTTCGGTGACAGCCTGATAAATAACCCTGCGCACGTACGATCTGGCTTTCCCTGTGCCAAGGTTTTCTACTGTAATATTTTCAGGCCTTAAGTCATGGTTATCAATACTTGATTAATACAGGGAGGGAAAGTTAAGACAACACAGGGGACATATTTCCTTGGACAAATACAACGTATTAACGGTGCGATATTGTATCTGGGTTAAGTATTTATTGATCATTATACGGATGGTCATTTATAGACATAATTAGTAGCTGAAATGCTCAAACCCTTCTTGTAAAGTAAATACTTTGAAAAATTCTAGAGGCTCACCTCAGGTTTGTTAATCTCTGATTTCTGAGGTATGTGCCTGGACTTCTTTTAAATTTTTTTTTCATTTCCCGATCTTCGTATTTACTAATTTTGGCAAAGTAGGTGCTTAAACCTTGTGGCATTATTTGTGTGCAGAATTTATTCCTCAGTACATTTTCCATTTTATATATAGAGACAATATATATGTATATAGAATATATATGTGTGTATATATGTGTATATATATATAAATTATGTATATAGTACGATTGTGTTTTATAAATATTTATATCACATTCACTTAACCTCAATCCATCAAATAAATCCAGTTATATTTGGATAACGTTCACAGGGAAGGAATAACTTTGCCTGTAACTTTTCCAGCTAAACTTCTACTGTCAGAAATAAATCTGTATTTACTCTGTATCACAGTCAGCTTCTTTGGGCGGGGAGATGGGGAGGATGAAAAGAGGTAAGTCGTAAACATCCCTTTGTCATTAATTATTGCCCTGGAGAAAGTGACTGTTCAAGTAAATAACGATAAAACCGATTTTTACTGAATAGCAAAGCTGGATGAAGAAAAAAAGAAAGTTGTGTTTTTATTTTGTATAATTAACTTAACTCCAGATACTGAACATAATGTAGTCATTATACACACATTTATTCCTTGTAGCACTACCCATGTACTAGGCCTTAAAAAATATAATGAGTTCAGACTCTCATGATTCTATTTGGGCTAAGTGTGTTTGCATTATGTGTGCGCACGGCTGTGCTGTGTTTTCTGTGCATGTGTTTAAAGAGCGTAATGAAAACAGCTATTATGTATTCAATACCTAATACATACCAGGTACTCTTCTAAAGGTTTTATATTTTTTATCTAATTTTCAGAAATGACCATGTGGGTAGATACTCTTGTATCCTCTTTTTAAAAAAATGAGGAAACAGGAACAAGTAATACGCTAGCTGAAACCATTACGTAAGGAAGTGGCAGGACCGGAATTCAAAACCCCTAAGGGTGTCTCAGGAGCTCCAGCCCCTGACCAGTGTATCCCCGTTTCACAAAGAAGGGCTTTGGCATCAGAGGCAGAGCAAACAGCGTAATTATCTCAAATGGCTTTTCCCTTCAAATATATTTTCCTCATTTCTCAAAGCTGAGTATAACTGGATCTCATGGAGTCTTTGTAAATCTTCCTCAAGGAGAAATTCTTCTGATTAAATTCATCACCTTCCCATCACTTCTTCACTCTTCTCATTCCACTTTACGTAAACAAAAAGTCAAATGACAATTGGACGGGTCCAAATGATCATGAACACTGCTGCAGTGAATCAAGTTTTATTAACATGGAAACACACTGCTGTTGAATCCAGAAAGTTTATTTGGTACAAGAAATGACCAGGCAAGAGGAGTTTCTTCTGTCCAGCCCAAAGCAAGATGTATGTTTATTTATCTTGAAAAAAAAAAAAAAAAAAAAAGAGCTTCACCAGACGGGAATCATGCTTTCTTCGTCTTTGTAACTGTAGGACCCAGTTCTGAGTATGAAACATGACAGGCACTCATGAAATATTTGTTACATTACATGTGCTTAATTGACTCTGACATATTCATCAAAATATTTTATTTCCATAATTTGGATAACAGGAGATTGCACATAAAATAATCAAAGTCTTAGATGTTGGGTTGTAAATGACAACAACAAAAAATCGTTGTTACATCTGAAATAGGAATTTTGGGGGGCAGCTGGGTGGCTCACTCGGTTGAGCATACGACTTGGGCTAAGGTCATGATCTTGCGGTTCATGAGTTCAAATCCCGCATCGGACTCACTGCTGTCAGTTCAGAGACCACTTCAGATCTTCTGTGCCCCTTTCTCTCTGCCCCTCCTCTGCTCCTGCTCTCTCTCTCTCAAAGATAAACATTAAAAAAATAAATGAAATGGGAAATTTATTGAAAAGGATGCATGGAAATCAAGGTAAAAAATACGATACTGGGTTTTACCGGACACCGGAAACAAACCAGAGGGGCCCGGGAAGCCAGCTGATTCTCTCTCTTTGGTCCCATGCTCTGACACTGCACCTCTTTGCTCCTCTGTTTGTTGGCAATTTACATGTTCTTGCTACTCTATACACGTGATAGAAAACATTGACTCCAGCCTGATCCCTCTGTGAGCTCCCGGTATTGGTCCCAGCAGCTAAGTGAGTCAGCGTTCCATGTTCCAAGTCTGACTTCCCAGGAGCAAGAATTCAGTCGATCTAGCTCAGTTCAGGCATCAACCTGGGGGCTCCGTGGTTCGCTCCCGCTCAGCAGACACCATGAAAGACAAGTTGCGAAAAGTGAGGGCAGGCAGGAGTGTATACGTGTGCGCACATCGTAACTGGTCGAGGAAAAGTGCTCGTGTTTGAGCACCTGGCAGGCACCTGGAGACAACAGAGCTCTCTGGGGTCTTTACTAAACCATAAACATGATGTCATTTTGCAAGGAAAGAAAAATCCTCTCTTCCCATGTAAGTTCCATGTTTGGACATTTGTAAAGCGGTAGCTACACAATATCCAACTCTCCAAGAAATTTAGGGGGAAAAAAATCAATGAAATATTCATTTGGGTAAAAAATATTCCAGATTCAGTGCTGGAAGAGGGTGTTCTTTCAATTTGCATCAGTGAATCTATATGAAACAGAATAAATATAAAACATCAAAACACTCTGGTCATTCAAGCTCCACGTCGGTTGTCTTTAATACATATCAACCACATGAAGGAAAAGTTACACAAATGTTAGCTCAAAATGCAACCTTATTTATCTGCACTTTAATTTTAATACAACCAGAGGTATGAGGACATAAGTAGCTAAATATTGTGTTCATCATTCTATTTTCTTTGAAACAAATACCTTTTTGTGATCATGTCCATCCTCATTGTTTTTGTGTTAAATTAGATGTTAGTTAAATTGTGTTAGTTCTGTCTTTTCACATCACTACTTGGCAAATTAAAAGGTTGAAGTATGCAAGTAGGTACTGACAATATTATTTTTGATTAATTTACTTATTAATGAAAAAAAATACGACTTTGTATTTAAAACACAGGTACAATGAGGACCTTAACACAATAAAATCAGAACATAGAAAAGGGGTCGTTGCAGAGAAAAGTCAGAAGGGAAAGAAGAATTTGCAATTGTGACAACGGAGTATATTTTGCAGCTCTGAGTTTTGTAAAAGTCGAGTCAGGAGAAATGAATTGCTCCCTGGTTCTCATCGCCACATGGCGTGGGAGGCAGGATAACAAGATGCCAGTGCCCCAGCTCTTGGAGCTTGTGTCCCTGTTACCTTACATGACAACAGGGACAGCAGTTACGATTGTCAGGGTGGGGCCAATTAATCACAAGTCCTCAGAAGTTGGGGAAACTTCCTCAGCTACAGAAAACCAGAACAGGGGCAGGGTAAGAATTCAGCCCCAGTAGCTGCTTGTGTCCTGCAGGGAGCTACATGCAAAGACTGGAAAAGGCAATCAAGTAGATTCTTGCCTAGATGCTTCGGAGAGAATAGAGGCCGACCTTGGCTTTAAGACTTCTGACTCCAGAACGATAAGGTAATAGGTTTCTGTTGTTTTAAGCCACTGAGTTGGTGGTAATTAACTAAGGCAACAATAGGAAACTAATGCAGATACAAAGGTGTAGCCTGTTGATGGAAAATTTTTTTAAAAAAGGTTTTTTTGGTTTCGCTGGTCTTGACCTCCAAAAAAAAGAAAAAAAAAAAAGAAAGAAAAAATATATACCTAGAAGCTTTATAACAGAACAACGACTCTAACTGAAATATTGGAGGGAAATTTCAGAGGTATTCTTAACATGGCTTCCTTATTAATTTTAATTACTAATTTTAATGTTTTTATTTTTATTTTTTAACTTTTAACAATAGTTTTTTTTAAGAGGGAAAACACAGTAGGAAGAGGGAGCGCTGCAGTTCATATGAAATGTGGTGAATCTTTACGAATAGTTAACATACACCTAACACTTGAAAAAAAAAACTGTATAGTAAAATGCCATTATTTTGTTACAACTCAAAATAACTGAAAAATAATATAAGCACTGTACTGTCCATTAAGATCATGACTTTGGCCTGGACAGTGACTTTCTTTCTTCTCTTCTCTGCTCTTCTCTTTCCTTTTCTTTCTTTCTTCTGTTTCTTTTTCTTTTTCTTTTTCTTTTTCTCTTTCTCTCTTTTTCTTTTTCTTTTTCTTTTTCTTTTTGGCAGAGAGAGAGTGGGCAAGGAGCAGAGAGAGAGAGAGAGAGAGAGAGAATCCCAAGCAGGCTCCACGCTGTCAGCACAGAGCCCGACTCGGGATGCCAACCCGCGAACCTTGAGATCATGACCTGAGCCGAAACCAAGAGTCTGACGCTTAACCAACTAAGCCACCCAGGCGCCCCCGGACTGTGACTTTCTTGATTTGAATTCCCTGGAACATCAATTATGAAGAACACATTTACAAAATGCCTTCAAGAAAGTCATACCCTGATCCATACCAGTCAGTGTGCCGTTAAGCATATGTGACATTAAGATACATTACAGACTTTAAATATCTTCATCCAAGGAACTGAAATGACAGAACCATGACTTTCCTATATTTTAAACTTTCCAGCTTACACAGCAGTGAGGGGCTGTAAAAGTGATGGCACAGGCTGAGAGCAGGCATTGGAAGCCATGGAAAAAATACAGCTGTTCTGCGACCTTTAAACATTGTGTCAAGGAGCGCCTGGGTGGCTCAGTCGGTTGAGCCTCCAACTCATGATGTCTGCTCAGGTCGTGGTCTCGAGGTTCATGAGTTCGAGCCCCACATCGGGCTCTCACTGACAGCAGGGAGCCTGCTTGGGATTCTGTGTCTCCCTCTCTCTCTGCCCTACTCTGCTTACTTTCTCTCTCTCTTTCTCTAAAATAAATAAACATTTAAAGAAACTGTTTCAATACATTAAAAACTCTGAGAATGTCGGATTATAAACGTATAAAGGAATCAAAATTAGTAAAACGAATTTATTTAGTACATCGTAATCTCAAACGTGAGCAGCAACATTGCAGGCATGTGGTATGTTCTTTGCATACAACGCTTCTCAAATAGTCCCTGGAGCAGTGCTTGTTTCCCTATCCAGCACACAGGACAGTAAGGAGTATCTTTTGCGAACCTAGGAGAGTTAGCTTACTGTAAGTTTCCCACAGCTTTCAACATTTTATCTTCTGCTTTACAATGACTTGAATCAGCTCTGAGAGTTCCTTTGATGTGAAGTCTTATGTTAATGTCATTTGCTCCGGGACATCTTTATCCTCCTTGTCACAACCACATTCCCCGGTCCTGTCTGCAGGCAGGTTCCCTGTTTCCGTACCTAGGGTGGAGGGCAGCTGGATCAACATTCCTACAAGGAGCTGTTTCTCCTACAACTCCATCAACGAGCCACCCCACCCGCACCCCCGGTGTTACCACCTGCACCCTCAGCGTTACTACGTTTTGTTTCTTTGCCGGGCGTCCCTATTTGGTGGCATGTCTCCAGCTTTAAGTATCTGTTTTTGTGCAATGTCACCCGGGTTTAGCACTGAGCGATAACAAGGGCTCGCAGCTACACGCTTTGCTCTCTGTGTGTGTGTGCACGGAACCACCGCTGCGTGGGGCCCAATCACCGGCAGAGTTTGAAACAAGGGACATGATTGGTCAAACGCAAGGATGCTCAAGTGTCGGGAGGCGATTGCTGGGCTGAAGAGTGGGCAGCTAAGCGTGTAGTTGATGCGATCACCCACAGCTAATACAGGTGGGACTCGAAACTTGCCTGGACCGTTTGGGCACCGATGTGGTTTAACTAAACCGGGATAACTGAAGTCTGTGCCCATCACCAGCAGGCAAAGCAAGGATTGTCTGTCCTGGGATCTGAGGACCCAAGGAGGTTGAATAATGAAAACTACCAGTTTTGAAAAGATGCGAGGGAGAAGAGGGGTGATGATTCAAAGTTATAATAACGTTTTTTTAAAGAACACACACACATTAAACGAAGTAAAAATGTTACTGAACACATATAGATAATCCCATGCAATATGGGATTGAGAGATACTAGCAAGTGGGAGATGATATAAAAGAAATGTCTTTCTCCTCCTGAATATAAGTGACAAAAGAACCCCTAAAGAAATCAATATGGATGGCTACAGAGAAAGGGTTGGGGGAAACCCAGCCAGAAGCTGCATGTGGAACATAAAGATAGTTTCATAAAGGCAAAATGTGCTAGAATTTTCCCCCATGAAGCCCTTGAATTATGATGCCTATGAGTGCTATGGGTGTATATTTGGAAAACCAACTATGCTTTCTGCTTTCGTTGCCTTTTTTGCACCAATAATTTCTTAAACAATATTCTATTTCTATAGCAGGGCTCTGTCCCCGTGATGCAGCCAAGCTTTACTTTGACAAATCAAGTATTAAATAATTCATTGGTGCTCCGAGGGGAAAGATATCCAGAGCATATCCCTGCAGAAAGTTCCCCTTCCCCGTAAACAGAACAGCGTAGCACAGATATGCAGAAGCACGTCCCCTCCATGCGTAGGCGCCTTCGAAACGAGTCAGGATGGAGTGTCTGCATTAGGAAGGAGCTGGGCCCCCTGGTCAGCGGTCCCTTCGTCTTATTAAATCATCTTTCCTTCTGCTGTTTTTTAACGGAGGTTAACGGCATTATTATTGGCTTAATTAGCTGGGCATAAAATATATTCTTTCACTAAAGAAAAATAGTTTTTCAGTAAGAACTGATAGTAATTTATAGGGTTTGTTTTATGTATTAACAGTCCCTTTATTTCAGATGGTTTTCTTACATTTTCTTACAAGAGACAGGAAACTATAGGAGTAGGGAGAGAACGCATGTGCTCGAACAAAAAAATTATGTCGACACAGAACGGTGCAGTGGCTATTGGCAAGGATTAAAATACATTAGATGTGGGGAGACATAGTAAGGATATGGATATCATGCCAATCACTAACGAGGACACGAACAAGGTAAAGTCATTTTTAAAAATGTTACCTTTCCTCAAAATCCAAAGAACGGAGCCAATGAAATCTGATTTTGTTTACAAAGAAACATCAATGTTTCTGCTAGACAAATGCATAGATCTTTCTCTCCCATTTACCAGGTACACAACAAGAGGAAGGAATAATGTATACCATCATAAGATATTTATGTTGCCTATCTCTAGGGGTCTTGAAGTGCCTGACAAAATTCATACCATTAATTCTCCCTCTGTCCCTGGGAGATAGGAAGCAAGCAGACATTATTAGACAATAATATAACTAATGTGCATATGTGGAAGCAGGAAGGCTGGTGAGGCTTCAGCTGGATCAGCTGCTTTTCTGCCTTTGGGGACGGAGAATGGCTGCAGGGAAACTTACTCTTTCCCGATTCCGCCAGTCCCTTCCCCAGCGCTGGGACTTCTTTGCCTCCAGTTCTTCGAGAACTGAATTTATCTGAGTAACTCCCTAAACTGAATACACAGATGAATCTTCAAGTAAGCGAACGCTCTGTCTCTCTTCGACTCACTTTCTCCCACCTCCTAATAGCAGATCGTCCTGTGGTTCTGAGCCGCTTTGTCCATAGCCGGTTACTGAGCCATAACTGCCCCTACGCTGCACATCTCAGGCTCTACCTCCACGGGCTCAGAAGGAACTCAGAGCCCTCTTAATTTTCTATCTGCTATTTCTGCAAATCCGCACAAGCTGCCCCTCTCATGTAGATCCCTTGCGAATTCAAGTCCTCTCAAAATCCTACTGGAGACCTTCTTCTAAGATTCTATACCTTGACATTGCTCCTTCTCTAATGGGCCATGGAGGGCTGGCTGGAACAAAGGTGTTATATTCAGAATCATGTCTGCCCCGACTTCAGCCTTCGCAGGATGGTGGCATTATCTTAACAACCAAATCTCTGTGATAATAATGATCGAAAGATCGTGTTACCTTTACCATGGATTTTTGCAACGTACTAAACACTTTACATTCATGGCCACATAAGGTCCTTATGAGGCTGGTGTTTTGATTCGATGCATTTTCAGCTGAAAGCGGCTTTAAACTCCAATTTTACACTGTCCGAAATCACAGGTATGGACTAGAACTCAAACCCATGTTTCTTCCACTATGAGTTATACGTTCCACACCGCTAAATTTTAATGCTGCTGAAAACTGTGTTTGCCGGCCAATGCTAAGAGCTATACGTTTTTCTTATTATTAATAAATAATTTCAAGAGGGCAAGAGGGAGATTCAAAATTGAGGTGTTAGGATTAGTTAGGTAATATGCCAAACTCCTTATAGTTTTTCTTTTTTCATCTTCACACACACAATATATTTTACCCTGTTGCAGAATGGACTTAGGTTTCACAGCTTATGTAGCTGCGGGCATATGTTGTGGATAGTGCTATCGTATTTCCAACAAATATATTTGCTCCCGGCCCCACCTGCAACTTGAAACCTTGCATTATTAGAAACAGGTTTCACTCCATCGTGATGTGTATGAGGTGACAGAAGGGAACATAATGAATAAGTGGAAGTAGGAACATGGCCTCAGCTTCCCGACATTTTCAAGAAGACGTAATATGTCTCTACTGCTTCCCTATCAAGAAAAGAGCACCAGATCTGTGTGTTAGCACTGTTTCAGCAATATATAACGCAGTGGCTACGGTTTTGCTCTTTTCTTTCAGTCCTGAAGTTGAGGTTTTAGGTAAAATATGAGAATAATAGTATCATTATGTCAGAAGAAATCATGTATTTGGGATCAAGGTTTCTCTCACTACTTAAGTAGTGTATACAACAGAAGCTTGGCGAATGTTGACTGTGCCCTGTAATTTATTTAAATGCGTTCACTCTTGTAGGGGATTATTTACAGAATTATTGTTTTGCAACATGCAGGTAATGTTGGGGTATTAAATAATTCTCCTTTTAGAACTTCACACCAGTTTAATTTCATATAACAATAATTGAAATGATCACAGACCTGGGTCTCAGCTTTCAGAGGTACGTTACAGAAAAAAAAAAAATCAAACAAAAAGGACCAAATCAAAAGGATGAGTAAAATGGGTTGCAGAGTGTTTGTTAAAATATCCACAGCCATGTTTCAAGTACTGTGAGTCTAGCCTAAAGCAGATGATGTGTACTAATATCCCTTTTTCTCTTACATTTATGTTTTTTTCTGAATGTTATTGCAAAGATGAATCTGTGCATTACTGGTTCTTTATGGCTGTATTCACCTCAAGTATTTGGTTCATTCATAATTTCTAAGTGCTCATTTTGTGTAGAGGAAAAGCATGTTATCTCATGCCTGAGGATATCATTTTATATATTAAAATCCATAAATTTCATGGTATTTCATTCTACAAGATTTTTATACTGCAGGATTTTCTTCGTTGTTTAAAGCTGAATAATATTCCATTGTATGTATATGCCACAGTGTTTTTTTAATCCATTCATCCATTGATAGACATTGTTTTCACATGTTGGCTGTTGTGAATAGTGCTGGAATGAACATGCAAATGCTAATATTTCTTTGAAATCCCTAACTCAAAAAAGAGGGAAATCCTGCAATATGCAACAACGTGGGTGAACCTAGAGGACATTATGCTAAATGAAATAAGCCAGTAGCTGAAGGACAAATACTGCATGATTCCATTTGTATGAAGTATCTAAATTTTTTTTTTAACGTTTATTTATTTTTGAGACAGAGAGAGAGACAGAGCATGAATGGGGGAGGGTCAGAGAGAGGGAGACACAGAATCGGAAACAGGCTCCAGGCTCTGAGCTGTCAGCACAGAGCCCGACGCGGGGCTCGAACTCACGAACCGCGAGATCATGACCTGAGCCGAAGTCGGCCGCTTAACCGACTGAGCCACCCAGGCACCCCTGTATGAAGTATCTAAAATAAACTCATTGGAACAAAGAATAGAACTGTGGTTGCCAGGAATTAGGAGGAGGGAGAAGCAGGGCATTGCTAACCAATGGGTATGAACTTCAGTTATGCATATAAATAACCTGTAGAGATCTTCTATACAACACTGTGCTTATATATAATAATACTTTGTAAGTATCAGATACTTACAAGTCTGTTAACAGGATATGTCTCAACTGCTCTCAACACAGTGAAATAAAATAAGAAAAATATTTTTCTAACATAATAAAGAAGAGCAGATCAAGGACTAAACTCATCTAATTATCAATCAATGCTAATTACTAATGAGTGAATGAAAATAAATAATAAAGCATGATTGATAACCATTTTAAATTTATTCAAGTAATACTTACTGATCACTTATTATGTGTTAAGATCTTTGTGGGACATTGGAAATATAAAGATGAAAAATTACAGTCATTGGTCCAAGAAATTTAAGTTGATGCTCAAATCGCAGTAGATACTCAAAGGACTAAGTCATCAATTATGCTTGGGACGGAGGCAGGGAAACATAACAGTTGTTGACAACTGAATCTTAAAACGTGAATAATAGCATATGAGATGAAAGAGGGACTAGCAAGTGAAGAGATTTCTAAACTAACTGAAAATACTTTAGAGAAAAACGATTCGTTTTTATATTTTGAGAGAGAGAGAGACAGAGTGCAAGAGGGGGAGGGGCAGAGAGAGACACACACACAGAATCCGAAGCAGGTTCCGGGCTCGGAGCCATCGGCACAAGGCCCGATGTGGGGCTCAAACTCACAAACCGTGAGCTCCTGACTCGAGCTGAAGTCGGCCGACGCTCAACCGACCGAGCCACCCAGGTGCCTCTAACTAAAAATACTTTTAAAGTCATGAAGTCATGACATGATTCAAGGTCTTCAAAGGTTTTAATGTGATCGGGAGAAATGTAACCAGGACAGCAGGGAGTGAGGTAGGGCGAGGGAAGCCTAGACTCCTAGGCGATGAGGCTGATGGGAACATACTAGGTCTTAGCTCTGGAAGGCAGGCTAAAGAGTTTAGTATTTATTCCAGGGTGATAAAAAGGCACCAAAGGATTAAAACGGGCATATATGATCTTACGGTTTTCGCCTCGGTAATTCAATGATAGCAGCAACACGGCAGGAGGTTGGATAGGGAGGAAAACAAGACCAGATTTAGGGTGACCCTCTCATGGTACCTTTTCAGCAGTCTAGACCAGAAGTGATAAAGACTTACATGCACGCGGCAGGACTACAAATGGATAGAAAGAGAGAAAACTAAGAGTCATGTAGTAGGATAGTGTGAGAGGAATTAATAACCAAATCTTTGTAGATTATGAAGAAGGGAGAAAAATTAATAATGGCTGAATTAACTGGTTTAGGTTGCTGTGTTGATGTAGCGCTCATTTAAAAAGGACACGAAATTTTAGAGTATAAACTGACTCCAGGGAAAATAATGAATTCCATTTTGGAAAAATTCATAACGGGGGACTCATAATTTAGAAATCAAGCAACTCATCAGAGTCATTAGCATTCACGTGGTAACCAAATCACTGGAATAGATAAGATTGTCAAGGGATCATATGAGAAAGGCAGTAGAGTGGCACCTGGGTGGCTCAGTCGGTTCAGCGTCTGACTTTGGCTGAGGTCATGATTTTGCAGTTTGTGACTTTGAGCCCCGCGTGGAACTCTGTGCTGACAGCTCGGAGCCTGAAACCTGCTTCGGATTCTGTGTCTCCCTCTCTATCTGGCCCTCCCCCACTCGTGCGTGTGCGCTCTCTGTCTCTCTCTGTCTCTCTCAAAAACAAAAACAAACATTAAAAAATTAATTAAAAAAGGCAGTAGAAAACCCAGGATAAACACCAGGAAGCACCATCATTTTAAGAGAAGTAAAGGGTAAGAAAAATGGTCAGAAAGAACTAGAAAGAGGACAATCACTGAAGAAAAAGACGCTCTGAAATATAGGAAAAGGTCGAGAGAATCGAACACTTACGACAAAATACCGTTAAGAATTGACATGTGTCCACTGGTTTTAGCCATGATTGATTTGGCAGCACCAGTGAGGATAGAAACTGGATGAAATTATGGGAGAAGTATATGTGATCTAAACACATGGAGAGAGCAGAAATAAAAGCAGTAGACTCTTGTCAGTGAGGGAGGAGAGGGGTCAGATACCAAGGGGAGAAACAGAATTCAGACAGTAAGAGTGACTTCATCAAGTTCAGCATTTGAGAAGAAAAAAAAAAAAAAACAAAGAAAACAAAACACTGGAAGAAAGGTAATGGATGAAATTGCGTGGGCGATGGAATACTTACTGGAAAAGATCCAAGAGAAGCTGAAGACAGTGGAATAAAGACTGTGGTTAGAAGCATCAGCCTTCAAGGGGGTCAGGAGGTGATGAAGTTCCAGAGGTCTTGATGTGTGGAGGCAGGGAGGTGAGAACGCTCCCGCCTGAGTTCCTCCCTGTTGTCTGTGCAGGTGCTTTCCAAGGTATTGGCTGGAGGGAGGTGAGGGAAGGGGGAGGCTCGGTCAGAAAGCTTGACATTTAGAATAGCCCCTGAGAGAAAAGGTAGGGAAAATTCACCAAGGAAGCACTGGCTGAGATCTGATTTGGAAAAAGCATAGTGATATTTGCTCATTCATTTACCTGTTGATGTACTTGACTAATATTTATCAAGCATCTCCTGCGTCCAAGGACTAGCAATGAATAAAAACAGAAATCTTCACTCACTTGGAGTTGGGGGAGTAAGTAAGAAACTTATTTGTGTACAACTAGACCATCTACTATGGCGCTCTGTCCCTGTTCTCTGACTTTTTCCCGACGGGGATTACCGTTCTTATCTTCGTAAGTTAATGTTAACTTTAAATGAGCTGATTTATTTTTTATTATTTAAAAAAAAATTTTTTTTTAATGTTTAGTATTGAGAGACAGAGAGAGACAGAGCATGAGCATGGGAGGGGCAGAGAGAGGAGGAGACACAGAATCTGAAGCAGGCTCCAGACTCTGAGCTGTCAGCACAGAGCCCGATGCGGGGCTCAAACTCACAAACTTCGACCTGAGTCGAAGTAAGACGCTTAACTGACTGAGCCACCCAGGCGCCCCAAATGAGCTAATTTATTTACTTTTAAAGTTTGTTTATTTAATTTGAGAGGGAGAGAAAAAGTATGAGTGAGGGAGGGGCAGGAAGAGAGAGAGAGAATCCCAAGCAAGGTCCACACGGTCAGCTCAGAGCCCGATGTGGGGCTCGAATTCAGGAACCATGAGATCATGACCTAAGCCGAAGTCAAATGCTTAACTGAATCACCGAAGTACCCCAACCTAACTTATTCTGGAAGCACTTTTTAAACCATAAAAGTATTCCCGGGTGATAACCCATGACCGAGATCTTGAACAAAGTGGCATAGTTAATGAGTGGGATATATGGACGTAAGACAAATAATAGAAAAGAAAAAAATGCACATTCACTGCAGGATAAAAAATTATTAAACATAAATTATGAATGAGGATTAATATCAAGCGAGTGCTTCTTTGTGCCTGCTAAGTTTTATATGTGCCTAAAAACGATAGCACCACAGCTCAGCTATCGAGGGAAGGGAAGAGCAGAGTCCAGTCAGGGATGCAGACGCCTGGCCAGGGAACGCTCTGCCAGTGCATAAATGTGAGGGTAGGGACCCAGAGACAGAGCTATGAGGCCACTGAAAAGTGACTGGATCTCCCTGGCGTCGCCAGTGAAGTCCTCACAGCTAACCGTGCTGAGGCTTACTCTTGAATAATGTGAAAAGAAACGAGTGAATCGGCAGCAGGACTTACAATCACACGCTCTATTTCCACGATTGTATTATGCAAAGACAGGACATTAAAAGTCCTGTGTAATAAATTCGACATTCCTTGCCATAGGTTTCGACTCTTCCACCCCCCAAAAATGCAGTTCCGTGGCCAATATATATTTCATCCTCACGGCTGAGGCCCCACTGGTCTTCCACCACCATTCATGGAAAGGGAGGAGACCAGATAAAATAGTGTGAACAACCACCCTTCAAACACAGAGACAGTTTTGTATTGAATCGCCTCGGCAGACTATCCGGGTCTCCGTGTTCTTCAAAGTATTTCATTTAAATTACCATTAAAGTAAAATTAAGTTGGTATTAACCTTGTCTGTTCAAATGATGCCCCTGAAAGGTAAGCACAGCCTTCTGACATGCATGGAAATGAAATGATGAATTGATACATGTACCACTTGGGATGGATGGAGTCCTTCTAATGAGTGATCACCTGTGGTGTAACTGTATTGATTGTGTTTGTACATGTCAAATGAGGCTGGCAAGGATGAACTTGAAGAAATCAATCTTGGAACTTGCTAGGATAGCAGCCTCCTACTTTCGCAGGTACTAAATCATGAACTTGCAAAAAAAAAAAAAACAACCCATACACAAAAAAACCTGCAAAGTTTGTAAAGTACCAATCTCTTCTTGACACTATTTGGTTTGGCGAAGGATTTCTTGTCAACTTAAAAGACAAACATGTGCTCAGAGAATGATTTGTGGAGGACGAATCATTGCAAGAGTTCATTTGGAGACCCACGTGCTTTCAGCGCTGTCCTCTCGATACCACGAGGAAGAGTTGTTTCCATTTCTACGTACTTTTCTTATAATTACAAAAACACATGGAGAGATCCACATTCTCCTGCCCGCTCTTCTCACACGATACTGATGAGTTTCTGGGCCTCTTTCTTTATGTTGGATGTAACACTGGTAAGAAGAAATGTGTGAAAATGAAGGTGATGAAGTTTATTTTTTTATATTTTTACTGGGAAACGTTCCAGGTCTGTGGGCGTGTTCACAGGTGGCTGTACACACGCAGCCCCATCCTCGCACACACACGCACTCGTGCAACAGTGTGGCGGCATGTGTCATGTAGCAGTTGTTGGCTGGAACAGCCACACTTGCCCTCTCGTGGCGTTGGAACTTCCATGCGCGTGAAATACCGTTTGCATTTCAGGAGGAAAACTTCCTAAGGCAGATTTGGGGAGAGGAATGCTGTCAGAGCAGATAAAATGATGCAAGGCCCACCTCCCGAATTTGCTTCCCCGCCACGACCGAAGGGTGCCAACGCCCTTGATTTCTGAAGAAAGGCTTCTGTAACCTGGGGCTCCAGCGTGCAGGTGGGGTCTTATTGACCCAGCTCTCTCCTTATGCTAGGGAAGGATCTTTTCAGGATGTTGAGTTTTGTTTTTGTTTTTTTTAACCTTTTTTTTTTTTAATCTTTTTTTAACATTTATTTATTTTTGAGACAGAGAGACAAAGCATGAATGGGGGAGGGGCAGAGAGAGAGGGAGACACAGAATCGGAAGCAGGCTCCAGGCTCTGAGCCATCGGCCCAGAGCCCGATGTGGGGCTCGAACTCACGGACCGCGAGATCGTGACCTGAGCTGAAGTCGGACGCTTAACCGACTGAGCCACCCAGGCGCCCCCTGTTTTTTTAACTTTAAAATTTTTTAAATGTTTATTTGTTTTTTTAAAATATAAAAAAAATTTTTTTAACATTTATTCATTTTTGAAAGGCAGAGAGAGACAGAACACGAATGGGGGAGGGACAGAGAGAGAGGGAGACACAGAATCCGAAGCAGGCTCCAGGCTCTGAGCTGTCAGCACAGAGCCCGACGGGGGACTCAAACCCATGAACCTCAAGATCATGACCTGAGCCGAAGTCTGACACTTGACCGACTGAACCACCCAGGCGGCACTGTTTTGTCTTTTAAATAGGAAAAAAATAAAAAGACATTCATAATGTCTCCATCATCCTGACACAAGAGCCTGGCTGAACAATGAATCTCTTCCTCCACACAGTAGTGAAATAGGTGGTTCAGGGACACGTAGACTTTACAGTAGCAACAGAACAGCACCTACTCGCCTGTCACTTCCATTACTTTCGTTGCTTTCAGTTCTGTGTTTATTTTTGAGAGAGTGAGAGTGTGTGCACGAATGGGGGTGGGGCAGAGTGAGGGGGACAGAGGATCCCAAGCAGGCTCTGCGCTGACAGCAGACAGCCTGACACGGGGCTGGAACTCAGGAGATGTGAGATCGTGACCTGAGCCAAAGTCAGATGCTTAAGCGACTCAGCCACCCAGGGGCCCCTCATTGCTTTTAACTCATGATTTTAGGCCCTTTCAAAAACACCCTCGAAGGACAGAATATCTCATATATTGACTTTGCCAGGGATTCCTGTTTGTGAACATCATATCATCGTATGCCATGTTGGGCTAAAAAGCAAACTCACAGAATGACCACTCTTCTGTGATGATCTGGGCTGGAACACTCCGGTGAAGAAACTGAGACACAGACTCTGTTGGCGGTTACATGGACCGTCTGCCCGCAGTGGGCAAGGGGTGTTACAGACTGTAACAGGAATACAGGAGACTAGGGTGCTCGCCTCCTTAGCGGTGTATCTCAGTTTCTATCAGTCTTGCAATCACCCTTTCTCAACCTTTTGCTCTTATGAGGAGGAAGGTATAGCTCACCATGGGAGGGGCCAAACATGAGACCATTGCCTTACATGCAGGGATTGTATTCTGAATCTATAACTTAACACATGGCTTTTAGGCAAGACATTCTAAAGGAATCACACTAGATGCATCCCGTCCTTACTATCTCAAATATTACATATAGCAAATCTCGGGAAGACGAAACTTTCACCATGATGAAAGACTTCTTGCAACATTCTCCCTTAACTCGTTGAGAAAAAAGAAAGAAAGCGATGCATTTCACTTGGTTTCCCAACTTACAGGCCTATTCATTACTCCTAGTCTCGTTGAGCAATACTGCAATGTTGAAAAAGAATGTTTGAGGGGCGCCTGGGTGGCTCAGTCGGTTAAGCGTCCGACTTCAGCTCGGGTCACGATCTCACGGTCCGTGAGTTCGAGCCCCGCGTCAGGCTCTGGGCTGATGGCCCAGAGCCTGAAGCCTGCTTCTGATTCTGTGTCTCCCTCTCTCTCTGCCCCTCCCCCGTTCATGCTCTGTCTCTCTCTGTCTCAAAAATAAATAAACGTTAAAAAAAATGTTTGAACTCTTAGACGCTCAAAGATTTACCATCTCTCCTTTTGTCTTTCACCTTAATGAATATTATAAATACTTGAAGAGATGATAGACAGTCAGCTCCTTGAATGAAGTCACATTTATATGGGTTAGATATCAGGCATATTTTTATCGTTTTACAAACCAGCTGAAGGGCTGGGCCAAAGTTTTTCACTTCCAAGTTTTGGATCAGTAAAGGCGTGAAACTCGTATTTGTTTCTAAAAAGCAGTCTGTGTAATTATTGCGGCTACGGATTTTCCATTTGGTCCAATATGTCGGTACACTTAATTTTTTTTTTAAGTATATCAGAGTGCTAGTTGTGAGAGAATGGTGTGTGTGTCTGAGTATATACACACTTTCTAAGTGAAATTAGTACTGAACTTGACCTCCTCGAAGGCGGCTAGGAACTAGTACTGATCAGCCTTGGAGACACTGTGGAGTCATCCCTCAGATATAATCCTAGGCTGGGCAGAAAAGTAAATAAAATAAAACTTGAGAACCCCCAATAAGGTCTAAGATTTCAAAGAGTAGGAGTATTCACTGGAGCATGAAACACAGGTTTCACTTTCCGTTTCACTCAGGTAAGAATAATGACACCAGCAATATATTCTCATTAAATCGTGATAGATTATAATGGCAATTTCCAAAATGCAGAAAATTTGGAGAATGCATAGAAGCATCAAGAAAAACAACAAGATCACCTCGAATCTGCCTATCAGACAACCCATGTTAACATCACACCTTCTAGACCTGTGTCCAGTGTTGCCCTGGGCGTAATTTCCTTAGAATTCTAAGAGCTGAATGGAACTATACCCTGCTCTTCACCAGAATCATTAGGAGAGCATTTTTCATGCCACTGAAAGATAACTGAACAGTGAATCTCAAAAATAAAGATAGAGATTGAAAGAGGGGATTAAAAGCACTGCTTCATTAAAAAAAATTGTTAATGTTTATTTATCTTTGAGAAAGAGAAAGGCAGAGAGCGAGTGGGAGAGGGGCAGAGAGAGAAGGAAACACAGAATCTGAAGCCGGCTCCAGGCTCTGAGCTGTCAGCACGGAGCCTGACGTGGGGCTGGAACTGACAGACCGCCAGATCATGACCTGAGCAGAAGTTGGCCGCTCAACCGACTGAGCCACCCAGGTGCCCCTAAAGGCACTGCTTCATTAGGTCATGGATTTTGCTTTTGCGTGAGTGTGTGCATGCGTGTGTGTCCATGCGTGTATGTGTGCATGTGTGCATGATATTTAGGGAAAGTGTCACATTCAAGGCACTCATCATGTGGATCTTATGTTTCAGTTTTGATGGAATGTGAAAATTAACTGGTAAATAGATTTAGGACCATAGACGTCAGTCATCTGGAGTATAGGTTACTACTTGTGCAAGCAGATATCTCATAATAATTCATTTCACTATTTTAAACTTTTCTCATCGAAAAGCAAAGCAGTACACCAAAGACTTTTTGGAACCGTTACATCGCCAGCGTCCCTTTTGCGCATGCGCCATGCTTGTCCCCACCCCCTGCGTCCCACCCGGCCATCCCTACTTACTTGTCCTGCATCATCTCGTATCAAACTTTTAAGTATAGAAGAAAAGCTATGGATTTCCTTACAAGCTAAAACTCAAGTTGCTTGTCCTAAAAACCTAAATGGACTCTTACTATTAATTTCACAACCACATCTTTTTCAGTAATGACCTTTCGTTCGACTATAGAAATAACTTTACTGTTGAAAAATTGAATTCTACAGCTCAGTGTCTTCATAGTTGAATCCCATCGAATTCCGACTTCCACCCTGTTTCTCTGCTGTGTCCTTTCTCCCTCTCTCTGCTGTCCTCATTCGTTTTACCTTTTTGTTTTCCTTCCTGACGGACTTTCTGTTTTCCTTCATTCTTCCTCTGCTCCTGCTCTCTTTCCATTTGTTATACTTTTATGCAGTAAACTGGCTTGAATGTGTTCAACGTGTTGAATTGCCTGAAATGTGTGCATGCATAGTTTGTGTCTTCCCCTGCAGCCCCGAGGCTTGTGCATTAACAGCCATGATTCTGCTATCAGGAACCAACATATCAGTGCCCCAGAATCTCTGTTACAAACCCAACTTCTCTACAGACAGAACAACAAATGAACTGAAAGCTTCACCAACCTTGGAGAGCCTTCAAGGTGCTAATGTCTGACAGCTGAGAATCTTTGCAGGCTGCCTGGCAAAGCAATAAAAGCCTTAAATGGTTTGGGGACCACCCAGTCCCTGCTTTCTAAAGTATTCATGAAATGGAATTACGATACCCGCTACCTTGATATAATTTCTAGTTGCCTCAAGCTCTCTCTGCATTCAGTTTGACCTCCTTTGCTACTTTTGACATTGATCTATTCTTGAGATTGTAGCTATAGGCTTTATGTTTGAACTTGAGATTAAAGTCGGAAATAAAAGTCACCGTAATGTCTCTGCCTGTACGTTGACGGGCTGCTGTGGTTGTGGTCGTTTGTACTAATCCGGGTGGCCGCTGAAGGGTCCACTTGGAAAACGAGATCTTGCACGACTTGAGTTGGCATGAAACTACAGTAGGAGATTGTAGGAAAAGGAGGACGAAAGGAATAGTGTGGTGTTGACACTGCTCCTGAATCAGACAAGGAAAGCCGAGAGTGTTGCCTTCAACGGCCACCTGCTCTTTGTATTTGAAATGGGCTCGTCCAATAAGTTCAGCGAGAAATGACCAAATCCATTTTTTTTTCCCTTTCCATTGGGGACTTGCTAAGATGCATGGCTGGGTTTCATTTCCATTACTGTTTCCAGTCTGTTTGCTTTACTACGAAGTAGCATTGTTTATTTCTTCTATGCCCCATTCAGGATAGTCTGGACTATTTTTATTTCTCTGTGCTTAATATTCTATATCCCCCTGTGCCCTTCATGGCTCTTATCATGATCAGCACTTTCCAAATGGGAATAGATTTCTCTTGCTTCTTCTCTCCTGTGTTTCTTTTTTCACCGTTTCTTCTCCTCCGCTTTCTCCGGGACTGTCCTGCAGGTATTCAAAATAAAGTGAAAGCTGCCCAATAGAAATGTCATGCCAATAGGAAAATATACCTGTACCACCCGGACGTTAAAAGCAGGGGCAGGAGGGAGAGGGAAGCAGGAAAAGAGTCTGAGAACCTGTTGCCTTGCCTTTCGAGCAAAGGGACTCTTTTCTTGAGCTAATTTCTACTTAGAAACAAAAGGTTTTTCAGAGAACACAGAAAGAGACGGGGCTGAATGATGCTCCAATTTGCATTTCTGTTCACATAATAGTCTTGTTCAATTGACTAGAGACAGGTTCTTTTTTTTCCTTGTTACAAACAGAAGCACCTGTTCAAAAATAGTTGAATCAAATTCTATTCACAATTACTGTTTTTCTCAAATTTATCTCTGATAACCAAAGAAATAATTTCTGAAACCTATTCGTTTTCTTTTCTTTTTTCAGATCTGCACTGAATAACTTGAGGTAATATGGTAATGGTAAGGGAACATTATCAGAAGATGTAGTTTATAATCTAAACTCTATCTCATTAGCTGTGTGATATTAAGTAAATCATCTAGACGTCTTGGTCTCCATTTCTTTTCTTACAAAATTAGGAGTTTGTATTAGATAATCTGTATTATCCCTGTCAGTTAAAAAAAAAAATCAAGTTTGGTTGTCTTTCACCTTTATCGTTCAAAAGCTGTTTTTCCTGAAGCAGAATGAGTCTGTAGCCTGGCCTGTTGTAGGAAAGCCACTCTCATGGAAATTTCCAGCACCACGATTGAAGAGCCACATTTGTGAACTCCTGTTTCTCAGACTCTGGGCTGCCATCTGATGTGGCTGACAGCAGTCTAGAATACTCATTGGTGCTTTGGAAATGTGGTTCTTTACTGCTGAATTCTGTGGCATCATTCCTTAATGGGTTGTTAGTGAGGTCAGGGACTGGAAATGAGAATTACATTGGCAGTGATTTTAAAAAGAGGAAGTGCATTATTTTATTTTATTTTATTTTATTTTATTTTATTTTATTTTATTTTAAAGTTTATTTATTTTGATGGGGGAGGGGCAGAGAAAGAGAGAGAGAATCCCAAGCAGACTCTGCACTGTCAGCACAGAGCCCAATGCGGGGCTCAATCCCATAAACCAGGAGATCATGACCTGAGCCAAAATCAACAGACTGAGGTTCAACCGACAGAGCCCCCAGGCATCCCAGGAAGTGCATTTTATTAAAAAAAAATGGCCACTTAAAGTAGTGATTCCTCATGACACCAGACTATAGGCTTTTTGAAGGCATGGAAATAATTTTGTTATTATTATGGTACATTCGGTGTCAGGCACTCAGAAATCATCCATAGGCAGCCAGTATATGCGAGATTGAGAAATGCTGAGAATTCTGATATTTTAAAAACAATCTCAAAGTAACGGTGTTCTGAAGGCGAGGATAATTTTTTTGAGCTGTGAAATACGCACTATACCATTCATTCTGTGGAAAAGAACAAATATAGTCTGCTGTGGATTTGCTTATCTCTGTGATTTACCTTTCTGCTTCCCTTCTCCCCTCCCCCACCTTACTGTTCCTTCCACCTTTGCTCATCTGTTAGGAAGGGATGCAGGACACCCAGGTGAAGTGGGCTTGCCACCCCCACTGCCCCCCGGCCCTTCCCCTAGCCCCCAGCTCACTCCTGTGTTCTCTCCATGACTCAGCTCTGGCTTGCTGCTTTCTGGAACCCTTCTTGAACGGCCAGCCCTTAGCCCACACCAGCTAAGATGCCTTGCGGTGTGTTTTGCACAGTAGCCCGACCTTACCTTTTCCAGTAGCACTAGTCAGACTCGTTGCTAATATGATGGCTTCATTTGTACAAATTAGGGAAGCATATGCCCAGAGATGAGCAGTGCTCTCTGGAATATGCCGAATATGACAGCTGGCAACACTTATCAGTGTTATCACATTTCAGTAGAGAGCCTCCAGCCTGTTCCACTTGTTTTTCCCAATTGTCTCCTCTCAGGAACGCCACTTTCCCCCACAGTGATTTGGGAAATACTTATTCTTGCTACTGCCCAACATGCTTTATAGCCAAACAGAATCGTTCTCCAACTTCCCTTATTCCAGTCTCCCTGCCCCACCTGGCTCATAGGCGCGGGAGACATGCTACCCAGCTGGCTGCCCTTCCCTCCTTTGTGCAAGGAGCTCCTGTGGCAGCCAGATGGCCTCAAGGTCAAACCCAAATCTCCACGCACGGGGTCCCTGGCCAGTGTGACTTCAGGCTGTGCTCCCAACATCCCTTGCTACAGATAACTGCATTTTCTTTTCTAGACACACAACGTTCAATTTATATCTCTCCCATTTTGAAATGGTCACCTCCTCTTGTTTCTTCTCATCCTTTAGAACTCAGGCCTGAGAAACTTTAGCAGCCTCACTGTATCCAAAAAGGTAATTAGAGAAAGACACACACACGCGCGCGCACACACACACACACACACACACACCTCCGATGGCCAGGTTTCTGATAACGCTGGAAAACCGCACTACAGACTTACTGAGGCCCGTGCACATAAACATAAGATAACAATACAGGAAAGAAAGTGATCTCGTTGGCTAGCTTAGGCATATACTACTTGCCTGGAGAATGGGATAAACAAGTTACTTTTTCATTTCTTTCGTATTTATTTTTGCACTCAAAGGTAACTCATAGTTCCCTTTTGAATTCACTGATAATTGTGAGATAGATTCTCCCATCTAATCCTGCGACAGTAAAACACACAGCCGGGAGACAACATTGATATGGTCTGCTGGAAGGATCCTACTAATTCAAGTCATGTGGGATTGCATAATGAATGTGTTTCCAAATATTCTAATATTGCACAGTAAAACACATCTGTAATATAAATTTCAAACGTTTATAATAAGCTATACATTGCAAGACCTCTTGATATTTCAAATAAACAAGGGATACATATTTGTCATGATGTTAACAAGTAGACGTTCGAGCCATACATTTTCACACATATGCTAATTACTATACTATGAATAGCCAATAATTGATTAAAAGGTATTTTGCAGATGTTACGTCTGTACAAATACATGATCATCAAAAGAATTTTAAAAACCCAATAGCTAAAGGCAGAGATGGAAAAAAATAACCACACTCCAATTACTTTAATATAGGAACAAAAGAAACATATTTCCTACAAAACACGAAAACAAAATGGGTTTATTGCATTTAATGACACCGTTGCTGATATTACTGGAGTCATATGTGGGAAAACTGCCTTTTACTCACAAATGTGGGATCCCTTCTGTTACTCAAATGGTGTCAAGAAAGGTGAGTTGGTAAGTGCATGTAGCTCCAAAAATAAGATAGTTTTGAAATTTATGAAGTAACTAGGAAAATATAGAGTGCTGATCCAACAAGTATAATACCAATGGGAAAATACTGCTGACCGCTTTTAATCTCTCCTTTGATATGTTGACGTATGTTAGGTCCATCCAGCTATAGGATCAGGTGAAGAAAAGAAGAAACTCCTCTTTTGTGCACTCTTTATGCTAAATGTTATCACATAGAAGACTGATCTATCTACTATCTAGTAATCTATTTATTCATCCATCTAGACACCTATTATCTACCTATCATTTATCTATCTATCCTTTCAAACCTGTACGATAGTGATTATTCTCCCAATATTACAGATGAAGACAGCGCAGAGAAAGCCCATCATACCTTGCCCACGGCCACCACAGCAAAGTGGGAGCTTGAATCCACATCAGTGTATTCCCAGGCTAATACCTCCTGAGGAGTCTTCTGTTTTTGTGTCTTTGCAGTGGTGACCACATTGTATCATAATGGGCTTCCTGAGTGCTGTCTTCTCCAATAGCCTATAGGTGGTAACCTAATTATTAACATACCCGTATCCACTAGCAACATGCCTGGAACTTACAGGCCCTCCCCAGATTCATATTGAGTCCAACTGAAAACATACTACCTGTGCTGGTTTAACTACAGTCTAATCCTGGATGTTCCAACAGTCTCAATCTTGGAAAGGAGGACTTGGATGAACTGACCTAACTACGCTGCCAGCTCTTTTCCAGTGTCCTCGTTGTTAAGTTAAACATCACCTGATATTAATTCACTTCACAGGAGAACAAAGGAAACTTTCCCCTCATGACTTTTATGTTGGCCAATTCAGTTTCCATTTCCTTTTTTTCCACTCAAATATTTATTTCCCCAACACTCAGGAAAATTTTATTTCTCCTGTTTTCCAAGCAATGGCAACCATTGGTTCAGCTTGTAACAATCTCATATCTTCACTGCGGGCGAGTGCGCTTGAAATTCGAGACAAAGTAAATAAATTCTATTAGCACAAGGTTGTTATTTTTATCATTCTAGTCATACATGTAAGGAAATGTTACAATTCACAGTGAATGTTGCTGGCATGAATACAGAGACCACAGTAGAGAGAGATATATTTAAACTGACAGGTGTGTTATGCCCCAAGCTTTATCAGAACATATGGGGGGAAGGTCCTCTTTTCACCAGGGTTCATTGTTCTGGCTTGCACAGTAATTATTTTCCCTGTAGCTACCCCTCCCCCCGCAGACTACTAAAGTAAAACTGAAGCTCAGGTAAAAATGATCACCACGGCCTGCCTAGGAACTTGGAGTGCCATAATCCTGGTTCTTACTGGCCCCCAGTCCGTGGCTGGAAAGCATAGCACTTGGAGCCACAGAGAGACACAGAAGAGTAAATAAACACCTTTCTCCTCTGCCCCGTAACTAGCAAACCACACTCTTAGCACAAGGTGAGGGTATTAAGCTGACAGGATATTCCATTGTGTCCATTGGGATTGAAGCCTAGAAAAAATGAGTTTATCTCCAAAGTGAATAAATGGTTAGAGCAGAGGTCACCAAACGATGGCTTCTGCTTCCTTTTGTATGGCTCACAAACAAGAATGTTCCTTTTTCTTTTTCATGTTTAAAGGGTTTGGTAACAATAAACAAACAAACAGGCGTCTTTAAGATTTTTAGATGACTACATTTAATTTGGCTCCAATCTACAGCCTAGACTTTTGACCAAAGATTAGCAAATGTTTTAAGGTTTTGTGGGCCACATACATTTTTTTGAGTTTTCCCCCCAACCCCTTACAAATGTAAAAATATATTATTGTGGGGCAAAAATAGAAACACATGTGTAGGCCAGATTTGGCCAGCAGGGAGGCCCCTGCCCTCGTGGATGGTTGACTCACACAAGAGAATGGAATCACCACATGGAGAAAAGTACTCTATCAACCACGAATTCTTCCCAACAGGATCACCTGCTTTGGACTATTATGAGACTGAGAAATAAACATCCATGGTATTCGAGCCAGGGTCCAGACAGTTCCAAGAAGAACATTCCAAGCAGAGGCCCCGGCTCAGGAGCACATGTCTAGCATTTGTAGAATACATAGGAGGTAAACGTGTCTGCATTAGAATGACCAAGATGGAGAATATGAAGATTTGAGGCCAAAGAAGAAAGAGGCAACTAGATTTTCATAGGTTCTCATGGATGATTGTTTGGTTTGTCCTGAGAGCAACCCAAAATGGCAACCCACTAGAGAGTCCTGAGTTGGGTAAGGCACAATGTTACTCTGGCTGCTGCACTGAAAATGCATACAGGGAATCAGTGGTGGACGTTTGGGGGGGCGGGGGGCGGGGGGAGGTAGAAGACTGTTGCATCACTCAATGGAGCTGGAACTAAATCACAGCAAAGGATAAGGTGGGGCCCACAGCACTTGCTAATGGATTGACATGGTGCACGAGAATGAGGGAGAAGCTTAAGATGACTTCACATATTTTGTACTGGGTGAGGTTGATAATGAATTGAAGAAAACTGGAGGAGGAATAAGGTTGGAGAACATTACGGGCCCAGTTCTCTGCATCCTAAGTGTGAGATGTATATAGGACCTCAAATGGAGGCGTCATACTAGCAGTTGGATAGAAAAGTCTGGGGCTGAGGGGAGGAGTTAAAAGCCTCCCTCTCTAATCTAGACTTTTTTCCGCAGAACCCCTATTTCACTGCATAGGAATAGCATGTTTTGTTTGCATTATTTTTCTCTCTTTCTAGGTTGTTTACTCGTTGAAGGGAGGACTGGTTTATTTTTAAATAATTGTGTGTCCTCTACAGTACATGGCACAAAGAATGTGTTTCGCATGAACAAATGAGTGTAGATATGAGTCTACCAACGCCAGAGACAGTGTGTCCCTAAGTAAAGTTCCCAAGCTTGTGAAATACAGGCATTGGCCACAGAATGCTTCTACTCTGAAACACAAAACATTTTTTTTTTAAACGGGGAATAGCTAAGGCCTTCAGAAAATAGTGAAGACTGTATGTCTAAAACATTCACACGAGTTCTCAGGGCAATTTTAGTGCTAACTGAAGTTTAGGATTATTTCTATGGAATTGTGACTATAAGCATACATTTCTATTATGTGAAAGTATTAATAACGATTACATTCCATACCCGAGTTTCATGGAAAACTACCACCAATAGAGCTTTTATTTTTTTTTTAATTTTTATTTATTTATTTTTTAATTTGAGCGAGAGAGAGAGAGAGAGAGAGAGAGAGACAGCATGCCCAAGAGCCAGGGGGAGGGGTGGGGGAGGGAGAGAGAGTGAGAGTGAGAGAGAGAGAGAGAGAGAGAGAGAGAGAGAGAATGAATCTTAAGTGAGCTCCACACTCAGCATGAAGCCTGCCACAGGGCTCCATCCACGACCCTCGGGTCATGACCTGAGCCGAAACCAAGAGTCGGACACCTAACGAACTGAGCCACCCAGGCGTCCCCAATTAGGCATTTTATTCCCGTTCTCACCCTTGAGATTTATTTGCGAACGTTATGTCCACCTAACTGTAGGAAAGTAGCCTGAATTTGTTATTTTCCAAGAAAAATCACAATAGAAAATTGGAAAGGGGACAATCACCATCATGACGTATGATAAACGTCTGAATGTCTGCTGAAATAAATTTACAAAGTGTGCAGATCACCTGCGGAATCTATTTCTGTTGTCTGAGACCAAATCAATGCTGTATTTCACAAATGAATTATAGGCTACAGCTTTCCTTAAAAAAATAAATTGCACCAGATATTAGATGGTATCTTTTTTCTAGCCTCCCAGGGAGCGCTGCCAGGGGCCTTAAAAGCAGCGTGGTATTTGCCCTCATCGCACCTGTGAGTAGGCTGCGGTGGGTGGAAATGGACTTCATGATTTAAACAGATTACCCAGGAAAGGGATCTTCAGCAGGTTAAAGCAATTACTTAGTTTTCCTGGTTGCCACAGATTTTCATTGTTCCCGAACATAGCCCTCCCCGCACAAGGGAGGTGCGTGTTTACTTATTTCTTCTCTTCGGCAGCTGACTTCTCTTTCTTCTTCCCACCCCCGTCAGACATCAGACTTCTGCGCCCATCAGATTCCTGCCCCCACTGCACCCAGCCCCCCTCACATCCCCACACCCACCGCAACGCCAGCCAGCAGGCTTACAAATTAGCAGTGCTTCAAATTCATTTGTAGTTTGTAATTTTAAAATGCTTCTGAAGTTAAAAAAAAAAAAAAAAAAAAAAAAAGGTTCAATCATTGACTGTGAACATTCTTCATTTCTAGTTCTAGTCCGTTGCGGAGACAGGGGTCTCTCTCAAAGGACGATCTCCCATTACATAGAAATTTTACCCAATCTTTCAGATTCCTGGAGTTTTAAGAGTAAATGACGCCTGTAAGTTTGGCACATGGGTTTGCTGTATTTCACTTCTGACATGCGGAAGCGTCAGAGGTCCCCATACGGATGCCTGATTTTTTTTTAATTAATAAATAAAGAGGGAGAGAGGGAAATGCAAACTGAATATCAAAATCCAATGAATATGACAGTGGTAACTCAAAACGTTAACCGCAGTTTTCTCTAAATTGAGTTTCAAAACTTCTTTTTTCTTTATCGCCAGTGGTCTGGGCAGAGCTCAGTGAAAGAATGACATTCCGTGCCTCCCCCCCCCCCCGCCCCCGCATTTCCTTGGCCACGTTGGTTTGGGACAAGATAGATGGTGGGGGCTCGAGGTACAAGAAGCATCCTGCAGCTCCCTGTCAAACTAAAAGGTTTAAAAAAATGGTAAGGGTAAAAGCTTTTAAGGACTGTGACATAAATGACATTTGATGGGGTAGAAAGCCTCACTGTACATACAGCTTCTATTTGAGACTGGAAGATATTCAGACCAGGTTTTTCTAAAATATGTTTTAGCATCTAAAAAATGACTGATGGGATTAGAAGTTGGGTTAGTTTTGTCTCTTAAGTTCACAATCAGCTTTTTTTCCCCCCAGATACTCAAATGTCATCCATAGTAACTAACTCTGCTCCTTCTTTATTTACATTTTAAATGTGAGTGGCATTAAGGACTTAGAATGGCCTCTGACCTGTGGCACAATCTGTAGGATTTGTCCCCTTGAAGCAATATTCATAAGCTCTAATAGGATAGAACTCTATTTTCTATCAACATCACCTTGACAGATATGGACTCCAACTTCATTTATAATAGAGCATAGAGTATATTTAAGTGCATGAATAAACACTTAGAGCTAAAAATCATTTTCTTCACCTATGCTGCAAATGGATCCAGGGATTTGGAAAACAGTCTCTTTACTCCCTCTCTTCTAGAACTCAGGGGCCAGGAAAAAGAAAACACAAACTGGTTATATGATTGAGTTTGAGCCACAGATATTTTGGTCCCTGATTCTTAGCCTATTGTTGAATGCTGCCCTCAATCTGATAGCAATTTAAAAAGCCCGGTCCAGGGGCACCAGGGTGGCTCAGTCGATTAAGCGTCTGACTTCAATTCAGGTCGTGATCTCACGGTTCATGAGTTCGAGCCCTGCATCGGGCTCTGTGTTGACAGCACGGAGCCTGGAGCCTGCTTTGAGTTCAGTGTCTCCGTCTCTCTGTGCCCCTCCCACGTCCGTGCTCTGTCTCTCTCTTTCTCAAAAATGAATAAACACTTAAAAAAATTTTTTTGAAAAAAGCCAGAAAGCACCAATGCCAATCAGGAGTAGGAAAACTAGAAGTTGTTTTCAGCTCAGCTCATCAAAGAATATGTAAGTATTTTTCAAACATTAATCAGCAAAAAGGGACTTTGATTCACAACAGACATGATCTGTTTAAAATGCAATCAACAAAGACCATGAATAACAGGGGGTCCCCCTCTTTTTCTAATTCAGCGTACAGTGATTGGATTTTAGGGGGATTCACGCTCATCGCACTTAGCTCGGTATGCCTGCATCGCCACGTAGAAAACTCCCATGTCCCCGTGGTGCTCTTCCTGACCCACTCAAGCACCTGCTCAAGGCAGTAACAATGATTAATTTCAGTATCCTAACCTCTGTCTCTGTTTTGCTATGTCTCTCCATGTCTCTTACTTCCTACCCTCACCTCCACCCATTAGCAGTAAAAGTTCTGTCTCCTACTTGACTGAGAAAATTTCACTCATCAGACGAAACTTTAAGTTCTCATTTTAAAACTTGTGTGTCTAAGGGTGTTCTATCCTCATTCATCCCAGACTCCTATAAGCAACCATCTGACATTTTTGAATGAGAAAAGCCATCTCACCTCAAAGGTAGTCCTCTTACAATTCTGGACCTTTTCTAGGGGTCTCCTTCCGAGTAAGAATGAAAGAATCACTCACACGGTTATGAAAGCCATATACGTGGCTGCCATTATGAAAACCTTCAGTCATGCTGCAGACACCGATACAGAACAAAATCCTTTTGCTTCTATGTCCTCAGTAGAAACCCATCTACTTTCCATCATCCCTGCTACCATCAACATTGTTCATCTGTCACCCAGTATATGACACCTTCTCACGTGGTTTGGTTTCTCAGTATCCTGTCTTCTGCCTTCAATTCTTTCTTCACAGTGCACTGGGATGATCCTTTCAAAATGTGATGCAGTTAAAATAATTGACTCTTCATTTTGCTCTTGTAGATGATCATTTATCTTGATTTCCTTGTGTGGTATTGGTATAGACCTGTTGTCCCAGCTGTCCCTTGATTGCTGAATGTTTAATAACGTAGCATTATTAAGAGTTGCATTTTTAAAAATCCAGGGGGAGGAGTGCCTGGGTAGCTCAGCTGGTTAAGCATCAGACTCTTGATTTTGGCTCAGGTCACGATCTCAAGGTTCGTGGGATTGAGCCCCACATCGGGCCCTATGCTGACAGCACAGAGCCTGTTTCAGATTCTCTTTCTCCCTCTCTCCCTGCCTCTGTGTGTGTGTGTGTGTGTGTATGTGTGTGTGTGTGTGTGTGTGTGTGTCTCTCAAAAAGCCAGGGGAAAAATGAGGATGTGTTTGTTTGTACTCGCAGTTTCTGCCAAATGTCCATCTGGTCACGTGTGGCATTCCTGGGCAGTAGAGAGAGTTCTCACTCTAAAGTCTATTACATTTGTAATGCAACCAGCAAAAACTCATCTCCCTTTCTCTGACGCAACACAACACCTCTCTTTCAATTACAACGTGGGGCTTTTGCTGTTTAAAAACGTGCATTCAGACACAAGCAGCTAGAGACAGATCACCGAGGTCTACGATAAGCGTGAAGCCTCCGGGCTGCCAGTTGGCATCGTCAACAACAAAAAAATAGGAAACTACAGGTGTTTGTAAAATAAGTATGGGAGCTTAGCCTTCATTCCGTAGAGGTTATGAGACCAGTCTTGACTCCTTTGCTACATATTATTTGTCAGTTTTTTGGTGTGTATCTATAATGATGGTGCTGATTATAAACTTTTGTGTGATGAATCTTCCATCAACCATTAGATTACAAAATAAAATTGCATCTTTTTTTTTTAATTTTTTTTTAACGTTTATTTATTTTTGAGACAGGGAGAGACAGAGCATGAACGGGGGAGGGTCAGAGAGAGGGAGACACAGAATCTGAAACAGGCTCCAGGCTCTGAGCTGTCAGCACAGAGCCCGACGCGGGGCTCGAGCTCACTGACCGCGAGATCACCACCTGAGCTGAAGTCGGCCGCTTAACCAACTGAGCCACCCAGGCGCCCCTAAAATTGCATCTTTAATGAAAACTTAAACTCCTAACATGGTGTTTCCTTTTCAAGCTGATAACGAATGTGGAACTTACATAAAATGATTTTGTCAACATCTACCATCCAGAATAGGGACAGCAGTGATGTCACATATAAAATGAAATGAGAAGTCAAAAATCTGCTGAGATAAAAATAATTTATTTTTATAAATTATAATTTATTTTTTAAAATATATTAATATCTTTATAATTTTTTATATTTTATATATATTTTTGTTTATTATATATATATTTTTATATATTTATATTTTATTTTCTATATTTTTATATTTTTATAAAAATATATTTTAATAAATTATAACTTATTTATAATTTATAAATAAATATTATAAATAGTTCATCTGCTAAGATAAAAATAATTTTATTTTTAAAATAAAAATTTTCCATACCTGTAGCTGCAAAAGTTATATTTACCTATAACTGTGTGAACTGTGACTTTTCAATTAGATGGAATGATTATGTTAATACTTAATTTCACTCATCTTCGGTTCCAAATGTTCTTATGAACTAATAAAATCAAAATGATAGAGTCAATTACCTTGGCCCCATTAGCAGAACTTCAAATTACTGAAACAAGGAAATGCTTCAAAGAGAAAATTATTTAGGTGGGTGATAATAAGAATACATATTTTGAGAATCATTCCATTACTGTAAAAAATGCCCTTACTGAGTAAAATCGCAATGGAGAAGAAATTTACTTGGAAAAGAGAAGCTAAAAATGGCTGCAAATTCCTGGCTCCTCCTCTTTTTGAAGGGTAAAGGCTACTTGCCTTCCCCTAGAATCTGTGCTGGCACCACCGACTTGCCTGGCAATGAAATGCAGCAGAGCTGACATTCTGTCCTTGTGAGGTTAGTTCATAGAAAGCTATCCAGCTTCCACCTTGGCCCCTTCAAAGACACATCCTTGGGGAAGGCAGAAGCTATGTAACAAACTTGGAAATCAACCTTAGCTTCTCCAGCCATCCTCACACAGGCATTACCCATGGAAGCCCCAGTACACAAAATGTGGACAAGAAACAAAAGGGCCCCAGTCAAGCTGTCTGGGACATCTGTAGCCATGTGAGCCACCGCTCTCAAGTTGAGAGCCCAATAATTATAGAGCCAGAAAGGAGTTATGCCCTGCTAAATCTTTATCCAGTCCATTCACCTTCCAACTTCTACCCAGCCAGACAGTCCACTGTGACTTCTGACAGAATCAACCAACACTCAAGACGGCCACCAAAAGGGAATCCTCGTGCCCATCTTTCTGCCTACATTTATTGTCTGAGATTCTACCTCAAGGAAGGACTTTTCTTTCTCCTCCCAATGTCATATAATTATTCAATTTTTAAATTTAGTAGGATTCCACTTCCGGTCAATAACTTTGGACAGACTCATTATTTCTTTTGATTCTCAAATTTCTTAGATTTGGTCCTTCAAGCTGACTCCTGGGTCTTTCTGATGTACTTCCATTGCTATTTGAGAAATTTCTTGGGCACCTGGGTGGCTCAGTCAGTTAAGCCTCTGACTTCGGCTCAGGTCATGATCTCACGGTTCGTGAGTTCGAGTCCCATGTCCTGGCTCTGTGCTGACAGCTCAGAGCCTGGAGCCTGCTTCAGATTCTGTGTCTCCCTCTCTCTGTACCCCTCCCTAGCTTTCTCTCTCTCTCTCTCTCTCTCTCTCAAAAATAAATAAAACATTAAAAAAAAAAGAAATTTAATTCTTTTGAGAAGAGAGACTCCCAGTTCATCTCCTTTCCCTTTCCCAGATATGTCTCAGAGCATTCCTGGTTTTCTTTTTTAGTGAAGAATGATATTTGGAATACAAATTCCAAATGCTTGGTATGTTCACTGCTACTTGGATATAAGTGCAATTCCAGTCCATCTCACATGGAATTTTTGTAGCCTTCCCAATTACTGTTTGTAAATATTTCTCAGACAGAATAATGACTCCCATTATTAGTCACTTACTTCCTTGCACAGTCAGTTAACATATTTGTTCAATATAACCAGTCACTTATCCACCTCTCCCACCTATCACTTGTAAGCCCTGCTCCTATCATCCAACTTTTGAACACCGATGTCTCTGTTAGGAGAGAGTGAAGGAAGCAATAGAATTCTAAGTCACCATGAGTCAGGGGCACCTGCGTGGCTCAGTCGGTTAAATACCTACTCTTGATTTCAGCTCAGGACATGATCCCGGGGTCATGGGATCGAGGCCCACATCGGGCTCTGCACTGTCGGTGTGGAGCCTACCTGGATTTTCCCTCTCTCCCTTTCTCTCTCTGCCCTGCCCTGCTTGTGCACTCTTTGTCTCTCTAAAAATAAATTAATAAACAAATAAATAAATAATATGTTTAAATAACCATGAGCCAAACAAAAAAGAAATCACAAGGGAAATTTAAAATATGTTGAACTGCATGATAATGAAGATGTGAAACAACAAGCTTGGGGACACAAGTAAAATATCATGGTCTACAGAAAAAACGGACAAATGTGTCAACTATTTCAATATTATTTGACTACCAAAACACAACTTTCCAACAAACTGCAGATGATTTTATGACAAATATTAAAATAACACTATATTTAAAAAATTCTTCTCTTCACAAAGTACTAGAGACAGACATGGCTGAGAAATGGGTTAAAGAATTTGAAGATGTACCATAAATAATTATCATACATAGGTCATTTTAAGGTTCACGTCGCAATACAAAATGTTTCTGCTTTTAAATTATGCTTTCAATACACACAAATGCTAAAGTTCATTAGGCGTACTAAATAAGATAATAAAATAAAAAATAAGTAAAAGCTGAGAGACTGGTATTTGGCGGCCAATTCGTTAGGTATTCCTTCCAAAGAGCACACTGCTGTATTCATGGGCGGAAATTATGGTGAAGGTGTATCTCAGCCTTTCCCACCACTTTGATGTGTCTGTGCTCAGTCTCTGGATTTCTTTCAGAGAGAATTGGCCCAGCTCAGGGGTGCCTTCACTGTGTCCATAGGAAGAGGGGAATTCAGAAATGATTTATGCAACCACTCTGATTAGAACTATTTTAGGGGCGCCTGGGTGGCTCAGTCGGTTAAGCATCCGACTTCGGCTCAGGTCATGATCTCGCGGTCTATGAGATCAAGCCCCACGTCAGGCTCTGTGCTGACAGCTCAGAGCCTGGAGCCTGTTTCAGCCTGTTTCAGATTCTGTGTCTCCCTTTCTCTGGCCTTCCCCCCGTTCATGCTCTGTCTCTCTTTGTCTCAAAAATAAATAAACGTTAAAAAAAATTTAAAAAAAAAGAACTATTTTAGGGATGCTTGGGTGGTTTAGTCAGTCAAGTGTTTGACTTTTGATTTCAGTTCAGGTCATAACCTCACCATTTGTGGGACTGAGCCCCATTGTCAGGGTTTGGGACACTCTCTCTGTCTCTCTCAAAATAAAGAAACTTTAAAAAAAAGTTATCTTTAAAAAAAAGAACGATTTTATACACCCACCAATATATTGGTGGAAATTAGTAAGACTAATTTCTCGTTAGCCAATAATATTTCAAAAGTATATTAAAATATCCATTTATTTTATACAATTATATATATTTATTATATACGTATACACATATATATTTCCTCTGATCACCTTCCTTACAATAGTCATTGTGTCACTTTGAACAACTCAGGATAATGTGTTTTTTTAAACATCTTTCCTCAGCTTCAACGCTTCGCCTTTATTTTTGGAGGTTTGCAAACTGGCCTTTTTTCATTCCTTCATTTATCAAACTTCATTTGCCAAACTGTCTTCTCCTCAGGGCCTTTGGAAATGCCCCTGCATTTACATGAAATGTTCTTTACTTTGTCTCCGTATTGCTAGCTTCTACTTATCTTTCAGGCTTTTGCTAAATAGTTGCTTCTGGGACCCATCCTGAAGAGGGAAATCTCCATTGTAAAATCTCTCAAAGATACAAATCCCCCTCTTCTCCCTAGTATTTACCACAGTTGGAATTTTGTAGGTATTTATGTGAGGATATGTCTCACATACCATAAAGTAGCTGAAAAAAGACAAGGAACACATCTGTGTTTTCTCACCGCCGATATTAGCCCAGTACCTGCTATTTAATACATGCTCAATAAATATTTACTTGCTGAATAAATAAAGAAATGAGTGACACTGTAAATTAACCTGCTCTTCCATTCGGGTCCTTACGTATTCAAAGGATCTTGCCCTACTCTCTCCCAGGATTTCTTCTGTTCTTGGAGGCATCACAGACTGCCAGGCACCTTCCTGGATAATCTTTTCTATAAATTGACTTAAATAAATATGTTTTGCTAGCAAACAAGGTGTTAAAGAAAATTTCGATAATATCATACTACCTTGAACAATTGTATCAGTTAGAATTAATCTGTTTTTTAATAATGATTTCCACAGAACTTTGGATATCAGGTCTTTTGATCAAGAATGAAACTTCATCACTTAAAACTATTTTAGAAACTCATCTCTTTACATTTACATGACTTTCCAAGGAACCTAACCTGAAGCACTGCTGAAGACAGGTATGCTGGCCTTGAAATAATACCTTTAGTTATGAAGGGTTTTTTTTCCCCTTTTTAAAAATTTATTTATTTATTTATTTGGGGAGGGCGGGGGGGAGAGAGAGAGAGAGAGAGAGAGAGAGAGAGAGAATCCCAATCAGGCTCCGTGCTGTCAGCACAGAGCCTGAGGCAGGGCTTGAACTCAGGAACCATGAGACCGTGACCTGAGCTGAAATCAAGAGTTGGACGCTTCACCAACTGAGCCACCCACACGCCCCATTTTTTTTTTACATTTTTAAAAATATTTTGGAATTAAATATTTGTTAGAAAAGCTAGTATTTTCAAAACACCTTTTGTAAAGCAAGGCTGCAGTTTGGGATATCTGGAGAGCAGACTCTGAGCCAGGGTTCAGAGTTGGAGCTGTTTATAAGATCAGCTCACCCTCTCTGGAAGGGAGGGAGAGGAAGCAGGTGCCGGTAAAGTGTGACACAGGCAGCCTGACTCAACTCCAATGAGAGAGGCAGAGATGAAATGACCTGTCACAGTCTGTCCTGCTTTGAACCTAAACGGCGAGACTGTTACACCTACACTCTGATCATCAAGGCGCACGTCTTCCCCAAGGGATGCAGTATCTCTCCGCAGCAGGGCAATCCCAGAAGGCACCGCCAGCCAAATGCAGTCTTCTGACCACATTTATAGCAGGGGGGCCTCAGGTCCTTCCTCGAAGGGGATCTGCACCCACACCTCTGTGTCCATTACTAGCAATTTGTTATTTCATTATCCTTTCCTGATTTTTCAAAAAAAAAAAAGGAACAGATATTTATTAAATGCCAACTCTGAGCTAGAGACTCTAATAAGCATTCGAAATGCACCATCTCATTTAATGCTTACAAAAACTCCATCATCTCCCAAAATTTTAGCTCCATTTTACAGGTAAGGACACTTGGACACAGCATGTAGATTCCCAAAGGACACACAGATAGAATTTAGACCCAGACACTCTAGCTGCACATGCAGAACATTTTGACCCAACTAATAGGAGTATAGAAAGTATGGCTGCTTTCTAAAAGGAATGCAAAAAAACATATAGGCAATAAATCATCTTGAATGTCCCAAATTCATTTTTGGTTCAGTGTACCTGTTTCCATTTAGATTTTATTAAGGTGAGTTACATTTGTATGAAAAAGAAAATTTTCTCTAATTATGTTATTGGACTTAAGAGGGTGACCCTTGTAATGATTAATGTTTGATGTCAGAGAAAGGACAAATACAAATACATACAACCTCGTGTGGAAAAAAAATAAACCAATATCTCCATCTAAAAGTGTTCCATGTGTATCAGACATAAGAATGCAGAATGAAGGAGGGTTACAGAAGTAATTTTATTTTTTACATTTATATCTCACTAGGTAACTGTCAGGAGACATGATGCTAAGATATATATATATATATATATATATATATATATCCATATACGAGATATATATATATATATATATATATCCATATACGAGATATATATATATATATATATCCATATACGAGATATATATATATATATATATCCATATACGAGATATATATATATATATATATCCATATACGAGATATATATATATATATATCCATATACGAGATATATATATATATATATCCATATACGAGATATATATATATATATATATCCATATACGAGATATATATATATATATATCCATATACGAGATATATATATATATATATATCCATATACGAGATATATATATATATATATCCATATACGAGATATATATATATATATATATATATCCATATACGAGATATATATATATATATATATCCATATACGAGATATATATATATATATATATATATATATCCATATACGAGATATATATATATATATATATATATATTCATATACGAGATATATATATATATCCATATACGAGATATATATATATATATATATCCATATACGAGATATATATATATATATATACACACACATATATATATATCCATAAGATTGAATTTAAGGGCCTAATTCTCAATGCAATATCATGTTAATGAAATGATTTAAAGCATATTGCCTTGGATTTTGTAGGCATTTACAAATAGCTTATAAATCTGAAAATGCACGATACACTTATTCCCCTAGAGAGTATTCTGTACAAACCTCAACCAACATATTTTGCTATATACATTAAGGACTAATTTTTAATGTTATTAGAAAAGAAAATATCTAAACATTGAGAGCTATCAATGTGTGGATTTCCCACAGGATATGACAGATGAACCAACATTAGAGTTATTGAAACCAAGAATGGACAAAGCATATTTATGGGGTATAGAAAGAGCAGAAAGGTACAAATTGACCTAGTGGTTCGTTTCTATTTCTGAATTCCTAGACTGAAAAGTTATAAATTATATTAAATAGATACAGAAAATATTAGACACAGCTTATTAAATTATTACAACCCATCAACAACCACCAAAACACATTTATTTTATTTTAAGGGTTACCCATTTCATTATGAATGGTTTTAAAAAACTTATCTAAGGTATTTAATATAATACAATGGGCGGTTCTTAAAAATAGAATAAAGCAAATGCATTTGAAATGGCTTGATATGTTGTAATTGCCATATGCCCAAAGAAATTATTTCCAAGACTTTTATATAAACTGGAGTCTACCCACACCATCCTTATAAATATATTAGTACATCTTCTTAATTCATTTATAACAATAAAATAACTACCACGGCTATTTCAAAGAAAATGGAAACTAGAGGTTAAAGGTGATAGAGACTTAAAGGGGTCTCAGACTACAGATACTACCTGTGTGTGTGTTTGTGCGCACATGTGAACACATAAGCATGTGTGTTTGTGCGCACATGCGTGTGTATGTATCTCACGTATACTTTTTAGGATGCCTGCCAACACTGCTCTTCTGAAAAGACGTATGATATTACAATGCCAATGCCAAGCATACTGAGAAAACAAGAGCAGCCAGGAGATAATGATGACTAAAAGCTACTTTTCCACCCAAGTGACTAAATGAGAGTGTGAAACTTTTACCTTTCAGCTGCCCGTCGGGACTTACCCCAAACTTTTTAACAGATCCCCATGACCACCTTGTACTTCTCCTTAGAACATTTATTACACACACAACAAAAAGCATCATTTTAAGAGAGACAGCAGAGACTGGATGCCATTGTCTTCTATGGGAGCATTCGTTTTCCTCTCCTTCACTCATTTTCCAGCCATTGCCATACATGTTCTGAGCTTCTCCTACATTTTCACCATAATCCTGAAATGTCCCACTCTCCCCTGTGCGTTAAATTCCCAAATTGTACATGTGGGTATCACCTGAATTACTTCCAAGTCAAACCTTTTCAAGAGGATATTTGGCAATTTCTCGGGAATTCCTTAGTCTACACCCCTAACTACAATTTGCTGTCTCCCTTGGGTATCTTCATGACAGGTGACATTCTATCTTTTGTGTTACTTTTCGTATCAAAGTCCTTCATTCTTCCTGTAAATAATGCAAAGTATACTGAAATTCTATTTCCTAAAGGAACTTAATTTGTGTCTGTTTTGTCAGTGATATACATTTTCAAGAGCAATTAAATAGTGAGCCAAAGAATTCCTTGGTGATCAGGAACATCCTATTTGTCAATTTAGAGTAAAATACCTAAGCTCGTTTTCCCTTATGAGCTCGTATTTTCTGCCACATGGTTTGCCTCCAATTTGCAGCCTGGCCTATGAAAATAATGCATTCGTATTTCTAAACACACCCAAAGATTAGAACAGAATAGATTTGTGGATGACAAAACACTGCTGTCTGGATTAAGCTCTGTGGGCATGACTCTGCATGGAAGCCTGCACAGCCGATAAGGGTGGAAATTTAATTTCTGCCTAAATGGAGCCTTAGTGGGAGAGCATATCTCTGAAGACTTCAGAGGTAAAAATCTAGTGATCATAATTTTACCCAGATGGGCTTTTTTTTCTTGTATTCTAACTAATATAGAGCAAAATGTCTTTAAGTGGGTTATTCCCATTGCAGGGGTTCAATTCAGGGAGTATCACACTTCTCCAGCATTGATCTGTGTTGTTGAACATGATTTCCAATTTTCTTAGATTTTTTTTTGCAATTTGGCAACAGGGTGTTATTTTAAAAAGGGAGGTTGTATACAGAAGTATAGAAGTGAGTGAAACTTTGCTCTTCCAAATATCTTCTATCCTATCATCACCGTGACTGGCTCATTCCCCTAGTCCTGGGTGGCTTTTTCCTTACTCTCTTTAAAGATCCTTTTCCTGCTGACATGGAAGCAATTCACGCAATAAAAACAATTTTATCTCTAACATGCAATGATTCATGCACCAAACAGGCGGTCAAATAGCTGGTTTCCACATCACGGTAAATGAAGCTAAAAGAACAGGGACGTGGATGGGGCTGGAAGCTTTAGAAAGCCTGTGCTGAGCTTAGCTGTTTATTCACATACTCAGTGTGAAATTAATGAAGATACGTTTGGTGGCCAAGATTTCTATTACTTTGAAATACTATAATGTAGGTAAGTACACAAGAGTGCGTTTTAAAACACTATTACTGGAATCCATATCTTGTCTTTTCGGGAAATAAATGCAGATTTATTTCCTTCATTAATGAGAAACCTAATTCCATCTAAGATCGTGCAGAGCACACTACAACGTTAAGGTGTATAGGCAGTTCTGCTCCGCCCCGTAAATGGAACACTACTTAAAATGCAATTTTAATTCCGGTTTAATTCCGCCCCGTAAATGGAACAATACTTAAAATGCAATTGTTCTAAAATTTCTTGGCAAACAGTTTCCCTAAGCGTTGGCCCAGTTTCTTCATCACTGCCTTTAAGTAAGTTCCCAACTTTATTAAGACTTCAGGCTCTTTGTTGCCAAGAAGAAAACCCACTGAAAAAGTAAACAACGGGAGTTGGGTTTTCAAATAAATTTGGGTTTGCTTAGGCTGTTTAAAATTTGGTTTGGAAGAAATCAAACATTATTCAAGCTTCCAGAGAGATGAATTGTGTCAGATCCCCCATTTTTATGAGCTTTTCAACTGAACTGTTGCCTTTGGACTGGAAAAATTTATTTTCATAATCATTGCATTTACCATCCCTTTTATTTTAAGTAGGCTTTAATAAGTAAAAAAAAACAAAAACAAACAAACAAACAAAAACGTGGAACTTGCCTTGATTGCTTCAGGTTTTTTTTTTTCCTTTACCAAAACTATTTGGCAATACTAAGTGTAGGCTAAATTGTAATCCCCCAGGAAATAATTTTTATTGCCAATCTGGCTTCATCTGCCAGAAGACTATACATCATCTACCAATGAAATATGAAATACTTCCTAAAGAAAACAAACAATGCATTCCTTTGTGTTATTTTGGTGTGCCTGATTATAAGAGGATACAAAATACCGAGCATTTAAAATTTCAATCCATAGAGATAATTGGTGTTATATCAGAAAGGAAGAGGATAGGAAAGGCTGCATGCTTTTCTAGTCAAAATTGGCATGAAGCCTAGGGTCAAACCTGGCAAATGCTCAATAATGTCCAAGGGTCACACACATGGAAGATCCTTTGCAAAGTCATCTACTGCTATAGCCTTTAAAAGTGACTTGCTCTCACTCTCTGCCTTTCAACGTCAGTTATCTGAATCTCTTCTCTATTTTTAAAGATTAAATAAAGCGAAAAGAAACAGTATTGTGCTTTGACCATCCATTCCTATCTTTAATCTCTGACAACTCCCCCTTAGTGGCATACTTAATCAAATCTCTCAGGTAGCATTTTGTTGTTCGCTTCTTCTCATCCTGGGGAAAAGCTAGCCACCATTATCAATTAGCTAACACTGGGTACTTCTAAAGCTATTTGGAAACCACTTCTTAATCACCTCGCTTCCAAACTAAATAATCCCAATTCCTTTATCCAACCCTCAGAGGCCCCATTTTACACTCTTTAATCATCTCTGTGGCTCTTCTCTGGAATCCCTGCAAGTTCCCAGTGTCCCTAAAAGGCTTTGAAACCCAAAACTCAGTAATAATTTTTCTCTCTTTCATCTGTTGTCATGCGGTGAGAGTTGAGGGTTTGGCTTCTCCTATGACCTAGATTGTAGACAACTTCAGGGTAAACATGTTTCTTTGCATAAGAAGCATTTTTGTTGATAGTAATTTCCTATAGAATTATGTACATCATGGATGCTTTCCATTAGGTTCCTTTGTTTTGTCTTGTTTTGTTTATTGCCCTAGCCTCATTATCATTGAGAAGAACACAATGACTCTCGTGTTATATAAACTTATGTAGGTGCTCTGGTCCCTTTTCCTATTTTGATCTGCCACCTAAAAGTGAAAGGTTGTATGTACTCTGTTGAGAAGGCTCTTAACACAAGTCCTATGCAACGTAACAATTGTTAAGTATGACTTTGAGTTTTATATGTGTCTTTAAACGTATTAAAAAGGAAACAGGTATTTGTTAGGAAATATTCACCAACTTCGTTTCAAAATGCAAATGAATAATCTTGTCAACCCAAGCTATAATAAAGACACTTGAATGGGGGCGGGGGGAAGACCCCAAACATTGATGTCTCTTTGAATTAAGCGCACTTGTACTAAAACTGTCTAGTTGGAATACATGGAAAAACTAACACACGCCAGAGGTAGCATTCATTAATTCTTGGCAAAAAACTAAAAATGAGGGGCGCCTGGGTGGCTCAGTCAGTTGAGGGTCCGACTTCGGCTCAGGTCATGATCTCATAGTTCGTGAGTTCGAGCCCCGCGTCGGACTCTGTGCTAACAGCTCAGAGCCAGGAGCCTGCTTCACGTTCTATGTCTCCCTTTCTCTCTGCCCCTTCCCCATTCATGCTGCCTGTCTCTATCTCTCAAAAATAAATAAACATTAAACAAATAAAAAACTAAAGATGAAATAGCCTATTGAAAAAACTAAAGATGAAATAGCCTATTGAACATGGAATCTAGATTCGCAATGTAACGATAAATCATAGAAGATAAAATGATGAACAAGGCATTATGGAGTGTCTTGAAGAATTTACCCTAGAAAGAACTGGAAGAATGGACTGAGTGTTGGCTCATGTTAAAGACATGAAAGGAATACTAGTAATACTTATACAACCTAAATTATTTACTAAAAGTACTTTCCAAAGGTATATTCATAAAAATCAGAGTTTTGCTGATTTATTAAGTCTATTCATAGATTCTGAGTTGCACATCAAGGCCATGACTTTATTAAATCCATTCATCAAACATTTATGTATTAAGTACCTATGATATGGCAGGGGCTGTTCTAGATTGAGCAATAAACAGAAAAATGGGCAAACTCTCTGTCCTTATTAAAGTTACATTATATTTATGGAATAGCTTAATAAAAGATGTATATAATTCATCAGTAGGTTGTATATACCAAAAAGAAAGAAAAAAATATAGCAGGTAGGAGGAGTTGGGAACACCAGGAATGGGTAGGTTGCTTTCATTTAGGGTGGTCAGGAAAGGTCTCTGATATGAGGCCAGATTAGCAGAGACCTGGAGGAAGTGAAGGAGAGAACTTTTCAGAGTTCTGGGAAAAGAAAATTTGGGCACAAGAATCATCAAGTGCAAAGACTACAAGGGTTGTGTATACTTAGCCTGTTCAAGATATATCAAGGAAGTCAGTGTGACAGCAGAAGAGTCAAAGAGAGGCAAAGACAGAGACAGAGAGAGGATTCAAAAGCAGAGGGATGCTAAAGAGGCCAGATCAGGTCATGCACAACCTTTTAATCCCATGGTTATGACTTTGGTTTATACTCTCCGTAAGATGAGGAGCCATTTGAAGCTTCTGAGTCAAGGATTGGTATCACCAACCTTAACTTTTACAATAAGTCCTTTGGCAACTCTATGGATGATAGACTATAGAACAGGAAAGTGTAGATGTATCAAGACCATTTAAAAGTCTATTAACAGTTTGGATAATAAGTGGATGGTGGTGATAAAAGTAGAGGAGGTGAGAAGTAGTCAGATTCTGGATATGCTTTGAAGGAAGAGTGGACATGATTTTCCAACAGATTAAGCATAGGTGTGAGAGAAAGAGCAGAGTCAAGGATGACTCTAGTGTTGGGCTTCCCAATGTTGTGTCAGCCCCAGTGTATTGAAGGTAACACTCTCAGCTAGGAATACCTGAAGCCCTCATCCAACTTGAATTACTGATGAAGAGCCCCCATAGACATTAATCCTACCAGGGCCAAGCCCTTGTAGCTCTTATTACAATCACAGGATGAAGTTCACCAAGAAACCATCAGGGAGCTTTGAGGAACGTGATGTATTACTTACAAGTCCTGTGGGGTACATTTCATGCCTGAGGGCCACATAGTGACTTCACGGGGAGACAGAGATTGAGAGACTGGACTTGGTACCCTGCCTTGATTAGGGTGCAAGGGTGAGAAGTTGGGGGTTTCTGGGGTCACTCATCGCTCATTCATTTGAAGCATAAGAGCAAGAATTAGGGCATGGGAGAGTGGAGGCAGGGTCACTCAAGCAGTCAATTATTTAGGTCACCAAGGGTTTTCTGAAAGAGGCACGTCTTGGGTGGCACAGCTGGTGGTATATTAATTCAAGAAGAATGTCTCTCGAAACAGATGCCTCAGCACTGAGAAGTTTAATGTCAGGCACTTAGACCACAACCAAATAAAAGGATGAAGACTCAATGGACTGTCATAGGGAAGCCTGGGTGAAGATCAGACCTTCCTTTGTTGAAAAACAGTTGTGCTAATCTGTATTAATTTGTCCTGTTCTATTGAGTGATGTGTCTATCCCTTTGCCAGGACCACACTGTTTTGATAACTGTCTTGAACCCATGAACTGCGAGATCATGACCTGAGATAAAGTTGGATGCTCAACCGACTGAGCCACCCAGTCACCCCTCTCCATATTCATTTTAGAATCAGCATGTCTGTATCTTCCAAAAATACTGTTAGGATTCTGATAGCAATTACATTAAACCTACAGATCTATTTGGAAAGTATTACCGTCTTTGTTATGTTGATTATTGCAGTCCCTGACCATAATCTGTCCCTCCATTTACTCAGGTCTTTGACTTTTTTCATTATCATCATGTAGTTTCCTATTCGGATTTTATACATGTTTTGTTAGGTGTGTACCTAAGGTTTTAACTTTTGGGGGAACTGTCCTAAATGATATTTATTTTTAGTACCAGCTTATATTTATTCACTGCTCAAATGCACACGTATGATTATCATCTTCAGATAGTGACAGAAAAGTTTCCTTTCTTTCTTACCTGTATGCATTTAATTTTCTTTTCTTGCTGTATTGTACAGGGTAGCATTCTAGTACTATGATGAATACGAATGGTAAGAATGGACATTCTTGACTTGTTTCCCATCTGAGAAAGAAAGCATTCAGTCTTCTATCAATGTTAACGGTAAGTTTTCTAGTATATGCTTTGTATCAGGGTGAGGATGTTCCATTCCACTCTGAATTTACTGAGATCCTATACCATGAGTGGTTGTTAAATTCTGTCAAATGCTTGTTCTGCATCAATGGGCATGATCACGTGCTTTCACTTCTTTGCGATCTTAATTTGCAGTTTACTTTGAATAATCTTTAGAATATTACTCCATTCTTGCAGTCCCGGAATAAATTCTGCTTGACATTAGTGTATTGTTCTTTTTATGTGTTACCAGATTCAGATTCCATGTGCTAATATTTTGTTGATAATTTTGGGGTCTATGTTCATGTGCTCACGAGGGATGTTGTTCTGTAGTTTTCTGATGTTTATTCTCCTGGTTTTTCTATCAGAGGAATCCTGACTTTATGACATGAATTGGGAGCTCCCATATTCTGAAAGAGGTCATACAGAATTAGTGTTATTCTTTCTTTAAATATTTGGCATTGTTATATTTTAAAAGATTGCTCTGGAAGAATGCATTGAGGAGATGTGCAAACAAAACAGGACCAGGAAGGAGTCTACTGAAGTTATTTTCCTGAGAGATAAAGCTGTCCTGGATGTACGACAACGAAGAGGGATGGAAATAAGTATATATCACACCTAGAACTCATGTTGGCCCATAGTAGGTAGTCAGCCACTTTTTAAGTTTCTTCTCTGTTTCCCCTTAGCTTCATTTTTGTGGAAGAAGTATAAATAAATCAGATGAATCTCTAGAATAAAGGTCAGCAAACTATAGCCTGTGGCCTGCTTGCATGTTTTTGTAAATGAAGTTTTAGTGGGTCATAGCCATGCCCATTTCATACAAATGGCCTATGGCTGCTTTTGCACTACAATATTGGAGTTGCCTTTGTTGCAACAGACGCCATGCTGCTCAGGAGCCTAAAATATTTATTATCCAGCTCTTTATGAAAAAGAGGACCAATCCTACTGTAGAAAAGTCTAAAGATATGAATAAAATTGGTAACTTATACACAGAGGTTTCCAGTAAACATTTTCACTCAGAATAAAAGCCAACATCCTTACAATTTCTCACAACGACCTACACCAACCTGCTTCCTGCCTTGCACACTTGCCCTTATCCCTCTCTGACCCCAGTACTTATTACCTTTGCGTTGTTCACTTCATACCAGCCTGCTTACTCTTCTCCAAACCTTCAGACAATTTTCCTTCTTGGGCTCTTTCTCTGGAGATTTCCTCTGGCTGGAATTTTCTTCCCTCAAAATCCCCCATGACTCGTCCCTCATTTCCTTCCATTCTCTGCTCCAGTCACCTTCTTCATTTCTTCATGAGGCCCACTCTGACCATCCTATTGTCATTAGACTTAACGAACTCTAAACTAATGTCTAAAACTTTGACAGTCCCCAAATCTCTAGAACATTTAAGTTCTCATAAGCCCTTTAACATGGATGCCTAGATTTTATCATCCCCCAGGACAAATCTAGCCATTTCAAGTTGTTTAAAAATCCCCTTTGGTGCACAAAACCTAAATTCTGCCAATAGTATGGAACCACTCAAATATGATTTGAGATTGGTGAGCAAATACTTTGGTAGTGGTCTTGAGCATTTCCTAGTTGCCTCTTCTGAAATTCTTCTACCGGGAGCTTGAAAATATGAATTGAACTAGTAGAGAAGGAAAACATGGGATAAAAAGGCCAACGGGGTCAGTGATATATTTTTTTGTCCCAAGGGACTATTCTTTTATGAGATGCTTGACATATAATTGGCTCAGCCTAGCAATTAGCTTTCCTTCACAGAAGCCATCCCGTTAGGAAAACCATCATCCCTGAATTCTACACATGCACCATCAGATAAACGTCATTCTTATCCTGTGAAGTGTAGAAATGACCATGGTGTTTCTATCTGAGAATGCCAGCTGCGGAATGCAAGAAAGGAGGATGGGAGTTTTGAGAAAAATAAATCATAATTTCATTATCTCAGTTTGGACTTAAAGTTCAGGAGAGCAAACCATCTATTACAATGTCAGTTTCCAAAAAAGATGGTAGACTGAAATGCTTTGACTTCACGATGGCATCACTTTTTCTGCCACCTATTCTGTCTTCTTTAAATTGTGTCTTCAAATATTCAGAAAATCATAAAAGAGTCTGACCCATTTAAGAAAGAGGAGCACCGGGATATCGTTCGAGGAGCCAAACTGTCAAATGCAGAATATAGTGAATAGATTTGTTTCAGTTCGTCTTTTAAACTAACTTGCACTTCATGGGAGAGAAAATGAAGGAAAAAAAGAAAAGAGAGAAAGGGAGAGAGAGAAGCTGGTTGCTAGGGTAACTGTGTCTTGATTGGAACAGAGAGGGTCGCGGGATTTGATGTCACTGAAACAAGCCTGTCCGTGACTGTGTTTTCTCTCATCTGCTTGGGAACAAGAAGACAAAAATCAGAGAAGGCCTGGAAGGATATTATTTAAAGCAGACCACAGAGCAGAGGATAAGATGTGGCAGGAACTCAAGTATTCTCTCAGAGAATTGCGTAGATAGGTAAGATAACAATGTTGTGCACTCTTTTCTTTTTTTAATTAAAAAAATTTTTTTAATGTTTTTATTTTTATTTTTTTGAGACAGAGAGAGACAGAGCATGAGCAGGGGAGGGGCAGAGAGACAGGGAGACACAGAATCCAAAGTAGGCTCCACGCTCTGAGCTGTCAGCACAGAGCCCCACGCGGGGCTCGAGCTCACGGACTGTGAGATCATGACCTGAGCTGAAGTTGGACGCTTAACCGACTGAGCCACCAGGCGCTCCACAATGTTGTACACTCTTAAGTACGTTGCAGTTCGCACACATTTTGGTGCCTCTCATATTCCTGCAGTCCACCAACGTTACTCCATTCACAAACATCTTCCAGTGTTCCCTAAGAGCTCTCCTGCTGGTGTCTTTCAAAGCGAGATCATTCCTCCCTTCCTAACATTTTTCACGTCTTCCTCCTTCCTCTCCATCCCCATCTCTATTTACCACACACCAGAGCTTTGTCAATTGGCAATTTGGGATTTTGGCAACAGACTGCCAACTGGGTTCCCTGATGGCGGTCTGCTTTCCACCCCTCGCTGTAATCTCTCTCTCCCATTTCCATTAGATTTAAATTATATTGGAGAGCATACACGAGGTGCTCAGCACCGTGCCTGGGTTTGAATAAATGTGCGTTGTTATTTTTATTGTTCAGCTTAGCAAACATCTCAGACAACATTTCCTACAATAGGACCAATCACCATTTTGGCTATATGTATATGTGTACACATACTAGTCCTATGTATATGTTTACATATATACACACATATATACAGAGAGAAGGGGGGTGGCTCTTAAAGAATAACCCATTGATTAGCTGCAGGGAGTCTGGATCCTCTGAAATGTACTCACCTGTACACACAATACATTTTCACTTTTATCCACGACTGGCCCCCAAACCTACCACAACCACAGCTGTAGTTTCAAAGCCTAACTAGAACTTCTGGCTCCAAACTTAGTGCCAGAGTCCACTCTACATCTAGCACCAACCCTGACTCTCAGACCCCTGGTGGCTTCCTGCTGTAGGTCAACAGGATTCCATCCAGCATTGAAGGGTCAGCACGATCAGCCTTGCCTACACATCCAACCCAATTCACTCAAGGCACATCTTCCTACACCAGCGATGCTGGCTGTCTCCTTGTTCTGTGCACATTTTCTTCCTCTGCCCCCCATTACTTTGCTCATGCTCTCCAACCCACCCTCCATGGAACCGCTTCCTGCTCCCCTTTGTTCAAACCCAAACTATCCTGTGAGATTGACCCCAACTGCTCCCCTCCCATGGGCACCCGTCTTACTTCAGTGGATACTTTCTTGCTTTTTCTTCTTTCTTTGATGGAAATATACCACCTCTGTTAGGAATGTGATATTGTTGTCATTTACACACTGGTGAGAGGACTTGGGATATATTCTAAACAACCAGAATCGGACTAAATAACTAGAAGTGATGTGTGAGAATATGAGTGAATATAGAAAGAGAAGACGAGGACCCAGAGTGACCATTTGCTTAAAGCCTTATGAACCCACTCCCGACTTAATGGGTAGCTAGTCTGGCCAAAGAGAATTATTATTCTATCGCCTACCATACACAAGGGATTCCATATGGAATCAAATATCTAAGAAACATAGAAAGTTCTCTATGTGCCCAGAACTAAGATAAGCATTTTACCTACATCATACCATTTAAACCTAATGGTAACCCCACATTTTTTATTATATTATTATATTATTCCTATACCAATTTAGCTGATGAGAAAACCAAGTCCTAAAGATGAATGTATGCCATGCCATACACTTAGTAGGTGTGCGTGTGTGGGGGAGGGGGAGAGAGCCAGGACTAAAACCTTCGGTTTCCTGACTTCAAAATCTACACTTCTAATCACGGATCCTATTTCTATATATCCCGGATGTACAAATGATAGCAACCCCGATTTCCATTCATACGTTGGTTTTACTGTGAATTCAATCATTGATTTTTTAAACTGGCCTGGAAACACCTTGATGCAGAGGTGTTTAATCAAAACAGAGATGTCCTGAGATGCTCACTTAGGGGCTGTCCTGATTCACATTGACTTTGGTGACAAGTTCTTCCCAGTTATTCTCCTGCAGAAGGTTCTTTTGCCACCTTTTATTATCCCGAATTCCATTACCTAGTAAATATGGATGTTTCTTTCTGAATGCTTTGATTTTACAGTATTTTGTTAATATAAAGGATAGATGTTATATTGCCTGATTTTAGGTCTACTGATCCTGGATGTAGGGAAAGATAGAAAGGAATGTATGTGGTTCCAAGATTTTGAGGAAAGCCCAGATTGATCCATAAATGTTCCAGTGTTCATGAAAAATGCTAATTGCCACAAAATTCTCCATGCTCACAAAAATAATATGTGGAACCCTCAAATAAAAATCGAAGGAAGTAGAGGAGGTTAGAACTGGGGGAAATCATTAACAAGTGGAATGAGAGAACTCCTATATTTTATTTTATTTAATTTTTTACGCTTACGCCTAAATAGAAAACATAGCCCCTTGGAGCTAGTATGATGGCCTCAAGAACCTTCCCTTTTACAGCAGCCCTCAGAGGAAGACAGAGAGTAAGAAGGATGTGCTTGGTGTGGAGGCCTATTTTAGTACTGACATTGTTTAGAATTGCTGGTGCACAATGATAATAAAAACCGGAGTAATTTTCGTAAAGTTTACTATTGTTTTTAAATTCTCAGCAGACGATGCACTCCCTTATTGCCTGTTCAGGGGCAACCCACTCTCTCTAATCTCCCCACCATATGTCAGTGCCTGTTTAATGCTAGGAGAGGTCAGGACCCCAATTTCATGTCCCGAGGTTCTTTGAACAAGCAGGTTTACATCTTCCGTATTATACAAGAGAACCCAAGGGAACCACAAAAAACAAAAGGGCCCAGTATGGGTAACAACTTAAAGGCATGGAATTCTATAATATTTAATATATATATCGATTTTGAAAAGTATTCAGAAATAATTTGCCATTGAAAATTCTAGGGTTAATGTCCTAGAGTTCTAGTATCTTCTTTTTATTTTAAGTATATGTGCTGTTGAAGTGAGCACTCCAGTATTTTCTCATAAGTCACATTATTATTGAGTCTGTTTTTGGACACTGGGATGGATGGAAACATCATTGGCAAAGGATAGAAGGCAAGAAGGAATTGATAGAAGAAAAGGTTAATTGCATATTTCTCTTAATGGAATGATTCATAAAATTTAGGGAGAGAAAGTGAACATAGCAACACCTCATAACCCAGTGGATTGCTTCTGATCAAAATTAATGAGTTGTGATCAAGTTGGATAAATGAGTAGCTAGCTAATTAAGAACAAAAAAGTTTTGACTGTTCCTTCCAAGTTGGAAAATACATCTACTTAACGTACACCAAGTCTATCCAAGAAACTGTCAGCTGGGATTATCAGGATGGCCTCTCAAGACTTGACCCACCGCCCGGGAGGCCAATGCATGACCTTGATCTCCGTGGTAAAACAATATCTATAAATAATGCATTAAGCATTTTCACATGCAGGCTGAGTAACATTCTTCATATTTGCTCACGAATTCACGCCGCTTATGATGCTGCTTCAGTTTTCTGTATAGTAACCTTTAAAACGTGATTACATGCTTTCCTTTAAAATGAGAGGCTAGTGCCTGTGAATTCCAACATAAAGCCTAAAGCTGTGAACTGTGTAAGGGGGAAAAAAAATTCCTGTAACATCAAATTAAATGTTTGACAAATTTTTCTTGATAAAAACATTTTACCTTTTTACTACTTTATATGCAAAATGAATTAGTGCCAGTCCAAGTAAGCCTTTGTTTTTGTTTTTGTTTTCTTTTTCTTGCATATTTCTCTCAGATGGTTCCCACCTAGTAGGGCGTTCTGGGGCTCTGGATTAGCTGACCAAGAATATTTTACAGAAATTGATTTTGTCTCCCTCTAAATCCTCAGCAGATTCTGCAGATTGACACAAACACAATGAAAAGGGGTCCTCATTATATCAGGAGCTTTTGATTTGGTTTGGTTTTCCTTCCAATCATCCTACTCACTGTTAATGGGCGATACACATAAGGCTCTGAGTTTGCATCTGACCATCCCTGTCTAGAAAATCCAGGTTAATGTTGCATAAAGGCATCGCCAATCTGCTGGAAGAAGCATAGAATTTGAAAAACACAGAAGCGACTTCCTTTCTTTCTCAGAAATCCACGTTTACCTTCTCACTTAAGCTAAGATTTCTGGCCCAACAAATTTCCTTTTGTAATTAAACTATATCTGAAAAACAGTAACAAACAAAGAAACAAACCAGAAGACCATCCCCCTCCCCCCAAAATCCCCACAATGCCTGAATTTTCAATATTGTTTAACATATATTTTTTTTCCTTACCAGCTTTAATTGTATATCAGCTTTTCTGAATGAATCTTGTAGAAAATGAACGGATTTTATTTGCATGTTTTATTCCATATTATCTTGCACAAGAAAAGGTTGTGTGTGGGGGTAGGGGAGACAGTAAATGGACGCCCAAACTGGGGTATTACTGCCATCTAGTGTGATGTGCCGTAACCCAGAGGGGGAAAAAGAAAGAGTATCTAGGAGACAATTCTATTTGAGATTGTAGAGGTTTTGAGGGAGGAAAGAGCACAACTCTGAAGAAAGAGCCACCACACCAGTGCCTTCACCATGTGACGATTCCTTCGCTACAAAAGCTTTCGTATATGTGGTCACACAATACAAAGGAGTCTATTTCTTTCAGCAAGATGGAAAAACTCTGGTCAACTCTAAAAGCAAGTTCTTTATGAGAAGGCACGTCCCAACTGTAAAGGTTGTTAAACAGCAGGCGTGATTTATTCAAGGGAGGAATGTCCATATCCTCTGAAAACAGTACAGATCCTCATATGTCCACAGCTTTCTGTAAGGATGGTCACGTTTGCACACAGCCAGGCAGACAGTTTTAATGGCCATCTTAGTTTCTTTTCAAGCCTTCAGATTCCATGAAATGAAAATAATATTTGTCATTCAAGCAAGCCCATAAGCGGTTCACAATATACTTGTTGCTGATAGATATAGGAGGTTGACAAAGACTCACTTACAGGATTTTCACAGTTCAAAGTAAGCACAAAACAAGGCACACGATACACGGCACTCTGGCCAAACATTTTAATTTATTTTTGCTTCACATGGTACACATGTATACATAAAAAGTCAAGAGGGAAGAAACACTGTCTTTCTATAATCTTCCGTAATTCTCCCCTTTTCATAGTTTTTTGTTTTGTTTTGTTTTTCCAGATCTGGGACAGATTCAAGCGGGTATTAGCTGGTACCTTTGAGGCTGACATCCAGCACCATGTCTTCTATTCATCATAGGACAATTCTTCACGTCTTTATTTCACCAACTACAACTTCCCCCACCCCTGCTAACATACACACGCATCCCTCCCACCCCATCCTGCAGCGATTTGTGACGATATACAAGGACTTTGGGGCCCTGGTTATAGTAGACACTTTTGACTCTAAAAGCCCAAAAGGCAGAAACCCACAGGGAAAACAAGAGCTAATTTGGAGAATTGTAAGTGTAAAATCTAAGCTCAGAGGAATTGTACGTCATTACCAATGTCAAAGTAACCTAGAACTGCAAGGTGTTTTTGCTGGTTTAAACGGTGACCTGTAACCCCAGGTGTCTCATTTGAAAAGAGCACTGCTGACCCATGTGAGCCCCGGACATGCTGAATGAGGAAACATCAGCAGCCATGCTCTTGTTAGAGAAAATGTATGTAGGAGGATGAGTTGACCTCATAGCCCGAACTGGCACAATCCCCAGCTTCTCGGGCACCTTTTGGGTTGAAAAATATAGATGGGATTGTGTGTAGAATGCTTCTCAGGTTTTAGGAGGGGAATTCAGGTAAGTGTTCTTCTGGTGCCCTCCTTATCTGTGAGTAAGGAAAGCAAGAGAAGGAGGAAGAGTCCCCTAGAGAAAGGAGACACATGAAGAGGGGGGTCTCAGGTTGATGCGAGTTTCATAACATGCATAGCATGGGGGAATATTATTTACAGAAATAGGATAGAGTTTAAGCAATCTTTCATCAGCCAAGGAGAAGCACAGATAGAACTATAAGTCTTGGTTCACATACCCCAACAATCTGCCCTTTATAGAAAACTATATTATATAGTTGAATACAAAAGTAAATCTGTTCACTTATCATGAAATGTAGATCAGAAATAAATAACATCTTAATCTTGGTTACCATAGAATTCAAGTTGACCTGCTTCATCAGAGACCCTTGAGTTGAAAATTGAGCTCCCCTGGAAAAAAATGTTCCCCTTAGCCTCTGGTGCCAAAGCCCAGATCTCCCTATTTCCTCACTACATTTTTCCTGCCGCTCTGTATTTGTAGGTTTGCATCTGACATGAATAATGTTGCAACCTGGAGAAAACACAGCCCTCTGGTAAGGCACTCACCCAGCTTTTCTAGGATTAATCACAGACTAAAACCCTAAATAATATACTGATATATTAACTCCATTAAAATCTAATTCAGTGGCAATAACTTTTAGAATGCCAACAAAAGGCTTATGAAGAACAAAGTGAGAAAACACTAAAAAAAAAAAAAAAAGATAAATCAGTGCTTTGACTGAAAGTAAATCAGAATTAAAGACAAGAGTATGAATTAAAAGAAACCAGTCTCAAGTCCCAATCCTTACCACAAACTCATATATTCTTGTGAGGTTTATCCTTGAATCTACATATAAATCTAAGCAAGTAATATTGATGAGATTTTAGCTGATGAAAGGCTTGCACATGTTAGGATGCCCCACTCAAAATTTAGGAAATATAATATCGCCAAATGGATTCCATTCCCACTTTCAAAGACCCCTACCTAGGAGTTTCCTTGAATTAATTTTTTGAAGGCTTCTATATGGAGGACGCTCTTCTCAATTGGGGCACAAAGGAGTGAAGGAAATCGAGTATGCCTCAGCTCTCATAGAAGTTGCTAGAATGAAGAAGACATGGAATAGCATTGGAAAAGTCCTGAGAGGACAGAGAACAAGATGTTCATTTGAGAAGGTACAGAGGGAAGATATGAGGACATGGGGAGAGTTCAGCCATCTACTAGACAGGCAGAGAAATCTAGAACATGTTCTCCCTCACAGCCCTCAGAAGGAACCAACCCTGCTGATATCTTGAATTTGGACTTCTAGCCTCCAGAGCTGAAACAAGAAATTTGTGCTGTCTGAGCCATGCATCTTGTAGAATTTTCTGATGGTAGCCCTAGAAGAAGAATACAAATTCTGGATCTGGATTATTGACTGGATTCATATCTGATCATAAAATACAGACAAGGATTACACCAGGGACCAGGAGAAAGACATTCCAGGAGGCTGGGCCAGGTTGAGCCAGGGCACCAGGTGGGAAGTCACAATGCACTTCTGAGTCCTGACTCAACGTGACCAGAGGTGCCACTCACATCATTCCTATGTCTCCGAAGTTGCCATTCTTGTGATTTCAATCCTGATTTTATAGGAGAGGAAAATCTGATATTCCACCAGAAATGCTGTTCGTCCAAATCTGATATTTAAAAGAGTTTTGGACACAGACAAAAAAATATATGAAAAAAAAGAAATGGGTGAGATAAGATATCTCTGAACACTTTTTCCCCATTGTATATAGTACTGGGCTAGATCTAGTTAACATCAAGCTTCTAGACAAAAAAATGGGAAATTCTGTAAGATAGACAGTATTTGGTTTCATTTAACTGCTGCCTCTGTTTTAGCATTTCACCAAGAAACAAAAATTAACGTAAATATTAAAAATAGCAAAACTGAAAGACTAGAAGAAAATGACAATTTTTGGTCCCACAAATTGCCTGTGTCTGTGTGTGTGTGTGCATGTGTGTGTGTGTGTGTGTGTGTGTGTGCAAACCTGCACTAATTTTCCCTGGTCTGATTAATGTGGTCTGTGAGGCTACCAAATGCTAGTTTGTAAATCTGCTGCACAGAGCAATGAAAGAGTATTTGTGTAAGACTCACACATGGTGATTCAAGTTCTCACTGCAACCATTCACATTGTGGCTCTGGGTCAGCTCTTCCTTCTGAGCCTCAGTCCCTTCATCTGTACAAGTGTGAATTTAAAAGACCCATCTGGCTTATCGTAAAAGGTTACTGTGAGATCCAGGTGGCATTCTGCAATCGAAAGTGTTTGGCAATAGCAATAGTATGATATTGATAGCAGGTCCCTGGGTCGCTATCCTTTAGAAGCATATTAAAAATGCTACCAGTTGTAACATTCAAGGAGCAGTACATTTCAATATCCTTCTTGCTGATGGCATCGGAACCATTGCTTGTACTGAGCGCTGTGTTTTTCAAGGAATGTCACGATGTAAAATCAAAGGCGTGATCTTGATACCTGAGGTTCTCAGTGCTATTCAGGAGTGGATCGGTAGCTTCAGGTAAATACCAGAAAGCTCCATGCTTATTAAAAACAAAACCGAAGCCAAAGCCAAAGCCAAAGCCAAATAACAACTCATCAATGTTTTATACACTCAATAATACCAGCTACCTAATATCACTCAGCTAAGGGCCAGGTAATTAGCAGATTGAAGGGGAAAATCTAGAATCTAAGACTTTAATCCACAAAAATAACTTAAATGTACTTTTGGGGGGTCCATGGAGACCTTGCTGAAGTTCTAAAGAAGTAAAGGCCTGTTTACCTTGGCCTCTGTGTTACTCTCCACTCATACTCTCCTTTAGATGGCTGGTGCCTTGGCGATGTGCATCAGGTTTCATACCATCACAAACTCCCTTAGACTACTCTTAGTTTTTTAATCTGACAACTGCTATTTGAGAAAGACTCTTACAAAGCACCATGGTAATAACAATTATAAATGTAGAGTTGGAGGTCAGTGGAAGCTGTGGATAGGCATACGATTTTCTACGAAATTCTCAGTGTGTTTATTGAGATGTAGATCATATTTTAATGCTACACTTGAAGAGGGAAATGACCTCCATCTAGGGATATCAACAGGAAAAGATTTCATTTCACTGGTGTCACTGAGGCTGGATTTCACAGGATGGAAAGAATTGGGCCTTGCAGAAATGTCAGAAGCTTTCAGGCTCAGGGAACAGCATGGATCATCCATGGAGACCAGATAATACAAAGTGGTTATTGAGGAGTGGAGACCCTTCTCCTACTACTATGAATTGGGCAAGAATTACCTGGGACCAAACTGTAAGTGATCTAAGGGAGTCTGACATCCTTTTCTTACCCAAATTATTGAAAGTTATTGATACAAAATGTTCGTTTAACAAGGCAAAAACAGGGAGAGGCTGTAGGCTGGTAGTCAAGGTTTCAATGAGGATTTGTACCTGGAGAATAACAGGAAAAAGGGGACACAAAAGAGCTGTAACAGATGTAACTGGTGTGGCTCATTCATGGAATGCACGTGGACATCATGGCCACTGAGTGAATGTGACAATGGACTTGAGTGGCCCCAGAAATTCCAGGCTGTTAGCCCGAGCGAAGGCCAATCTCAGGGAGAAAAGATGGTGGAAAAGGCAGAACTCAAAACTCCCCCTTCTTGCTCATAAACGTACGAAGGAAAGAACTCACTACTCCTCCCAGGGCAGGGCTGAGTCCTGGAGGGGCAGAGAGAAGTCAGTAGGATGTGTCTGACTGGGAGCACCACCACTTGATAACAGGAAAGAGAAGGTGTTTCCTGCTGCCCCCATCTGAAATGAATACACGGAAAAGAAGATGGCCAAAGACCAATCCTTCATTAACACTCAGACCGGCTCCTCTCCCAGCAGTCCCCATGTCAGTCATCGTCACATCTTCAGGCTCAACTACTCATGTCAGATATTTAGAAGCCATTATTAGCACTCTCGACTCCTTTGCTTGACAAGTTCGGTCTATCTCCAAATCTACTGGTTTGATCTCAGAATGGTGTCTCCTTCTGTCCATCTCCATGCCACCATATGGACCAGGTCTGGGCCACCATCGTGAAGCTGACGTGGTGTCCTTCCTGGCCTTCTGGCTTCTACTCCTGTCTGGCTACCATCAGTTCACCACACAACAGCAGGGATGAGTTCTTTTACAATATAGGTTGGATTCTGTCACCTTATGCTTCCAATCCTCAAAAGCAGCCTCCAAATTCTAACCACAGCTTGCCAGCCCTCAGTTGCTCACCGTACTGCCCTGCCCACATCTGTTTGAGTCTCCCACCACACTCCGTATCACTCTTGACCACATAACCTCACTGGCCTCCTTTCTCTTCTCAGGGTCGAGCTCCTGCTGGCCTTACGGGTCTGGCCCTTTCCGCTGCTTTTGTCTTGAATGCTTTGTTAACGATCCTTGTGACACTGGATCTTTCCCGCAATTTCCAGATTCAGCTCAGATACCACTTCCTCAGAGAGACCTCCTTCCTCCTGAAGGAAGACCTAGTTCATCATTTCAAGTAGCCCCATGTCCCACCCCTCAGTCACTGTCTACCAGGTCACCTAATTTTATTGTCTTTACAGTACTCACCGGTATGTTTGTTACGGGACATCATCAAAAAGACTTGTCTGCCAACTGACCCTTAGCTGAGCCTGGGCCCTGGGAGACGCCTTACTCCTTCCCTGTCCTGGGAATGTAGGCTCCCGCTCCCAGAAACCGCACAAGTAGAGGTGACTGAGCCCAGTTAGGGCTCCTTTATAAACCCTCAAGATTTGGCAAGTAGGTGCAGGGATCCATTCATCATGCAAGTTCCCCTTGCTTCTTAAAACTGCAACCTAGAGTGGCCTGTCTCTTTCTTGGGTCTCTATCTGCCCTCCCCATAAGGCGGCAAGTTTCAGATCCCTCCGGGAAGCTTCCAAGAGGTCTGTGAGCCAAAACTGTTCAAGTATCTTGTTTATGTGCGTGTTAATCATGTATTATTCTCCCACTGTACCCGCACCCCACAGCACACTGGAGATTAAATTGCATGAGAGCAAGGGCCTTTGCTGTCCTGGCTGGAGTCTTGCTCCTAAAATATTGATGCTTAAGTGAAAAGAACAACATAAGACGGGGAGATCTGAGTAGAGCTATCTGGACAAAGGTGTCGCCAAGGGAGACTTGGCCGGGCACACAGACTGGTGGGGAGGAACCCTGTGGAGAAGAAGGCAATGGAGATACGTTGCTGGAATGAGGCTTCGTACGCATGAGGAGGTAAAACACTTAATATGAGGACTGATTTATCTGGAGGACAAGACCCAGTTCTTTCTCACAGGTACGAGACTTCCGTGTCTCCCCTCAGGAATGTGCTCCCCATTAGCAAAAGGGATGGGCTAATTGTGCCGGACTTGCAAACAACACCTTGGCCAAAAGGAAGTTTCCTGTTTTCTATTGACTGGCTGTATATGTCAGATGCCCTGAGCACTGGCCCCTGAACTCCCAACATCTGGTTAAGAATTACTGGAGGGCGCCTGGGTGGCTCAGTTGGCTAAGCATCCGGCTTTGGCTCAGGTCGTGATCTCACAGTTTGTGAGTTCAAGCCCCGTGTCGGGCTTGTTTCGGATTCTGTGTCTCCCTCTCTCTCTGCCCTTCCCCCCACACACACTCTGTTTCTGTGTCTCTCAAAAAAAGTAAACGTTAAAAAAAATTTAAATTTTTTAAAAAATTTTTAAAAATTTTTTAAAAATTAAAAATTTAAAAAAAAATTTTTTTTAATGTTTATTTATTTTTGAGACAGAGCATGAACGGGGGAGGGTCAGAGAGAGAGAGAGGGAGACACAGAATCTGAAGCAGGCTCCAGGCTCTGAGCTGTCAGCACAGAGCCCAACGCGGGGCTTGAACTCACGAATCACAAGATCGTGACATGAGCCGAAGTCTGACGCTTAACCGACTGAGCCACCCAGGCGCCCCTAAAAAATTTTTTTTCAAAGGGCTAATCGTAGCAGAGATAATTTTACCTCTTCCTTAATAGCGCCTTTTAGATGGGACACATGCATAGTTCACCCCGTAATCCAGCTGTTACAGCCAGTCGTGTGAGTTTAATAAGTGAATGTCAGGATTGCGTTTTAGAAGGAACCTTAAAAATCATGTGGGCCAGCCACTACCCATATCGCAAACGACCCACCCAGCCTGTATTACAAATGAAGAAAAAACCCCAAGAGTTTGACTAAAACTCTCCTTTCTGATTCCTAATGGAAGACTGTTCCCATGCTTCATGCCATGAAGATAAAGCCAAAAATCTTTGCTGTTATCCGTTCCTCTTCCTTCTCTGCCCCAGGAAGGTCCCAAAGTGCCATATAAGCTGGCACAAACAAAGCATGGCGGGAATCCCTCCTGTGGACGTCGGCCAAACGACTTGAGTGTTTCACTTCAAATTCAGCCAACCCCAAGGAAATTCTTTTCCAAGTTTCTCAGGCCTCGGTCCTTTTTCTTGGTGCACTGAGCCCCACTCTTTGCAAGGCTGCTCAGAATACATCCCCCAGTGAAGGCACGACACATCGGCAGGCTGGCGTAGACAATCCACCCGTGCATACAGTGTGGTGATAGCACCCGCTGATTCATTCTTCCTGCTAAATCCAGCTTTTAGGTTTTCAGACGTGACAACCCCCTCTGTTCTCAGCAATTGTGGTTGTGTGACTGTGATAGACATAGCATTAAGAAACGTCACCCGCACACTTCCTTGGTCACCTGCGCAGAATCTTCGGGAGATCGAGGCTTCTCTCTGAGCTCCGGGAAGTGTCTCCTTTCTCCAAGGAAACCCATCAAAGACGAAAGTCCCTCCTCCACAGGTCACCCAAGAAATACGAAGAGAGGCAGAAAAGGAGACGGGAAAGGGAGTCACTGCTGAGTGCATTAGCCACGTGTGTGTTTTCCGAGGGCCCCACTCCCCGGTGGCCGCGTGCCATGACGCTAACACTGAAGGGTGACACTGGAGTGTGTGATGTGCTGGGCTGTCCGATTTGTCAGCTCGAAATTATCTGGTGGAAAGGCAGTTGTCTGTCCCTGCCACCGTCCTCCCCTCCCCTGTACTCAGAACACAGGGATTCCTTATTATCTTCGAGGTCCTTGCTGACTCTTTCTCGTGGTGTTTTGTCTGCTAGGATCTGATTGAAGAGTGTTTCTGTTCTTCCCCCCACAGCACACCGGCAGTCCTGACGCTTTTCTGACATTTCTAAACAACTCAGCCTCTTCTTGCCAACTCCCAGTTGCTCCCTAAACCTTTTTAATCCTGGAGAATGCAAACTAATCTACAGAGAGGAAGGCGCCAGGCCTGGTCTGGCAGCCAAGCTAGGAATGTCAGAGTGGGGAAAATGATAAATACACCTGCCACAGAGAAAGAGAGAGACACGGCCAGACTCCACACCGCAATGAGGTTATTTAATGTAGGGAGATAGGCAGGACACTCTCCAGTACCCTCGAGTGCAAACTGCATGGAGGGGATTTGTTCAGGAAGAAAAATGACAGCTATTAATAATGTGCACAGTCTGGAGGCGGCCATGTTTAGGAAGACAGGCAGATAAGGAGCAGGAATGTTCCTGTGTCCCCTCAGACCACTCTCAGGTTTTCTCTCTTTGATTCGGGGTCACAGAAATCACTCGTGCCTTGTGAATCACCTCTGTGCTGTGGAAGGAGAGGAGTGGCTGCCTCCTTCATAGAAGCAGCTGGATTACGTTCATATCGGGATGGCCCAGAAGCAAAAGCGTGTCTGTACTCTGTATTTTCATCCCTCCCAGAAGCGGTGTGGGGGGCAAAGCACTGAGTTTTGAGTTACATTTGAATTGGAAAATTGTGAGAATGCTTCCACCATCTTTATTATTTTTTTTGTAATGTTTATTTATTTTTGAGAGAGTGCAAGCAGGGTAGGGGCAGAGAGAGGGGGACAGAGGATCCAAAGCAGGTGCTCTGCACTGTCAGCAGTGAGCCAGGGGCTTGAACTCATGAACCTCGAGATCATGTCCTGAGCTGAAGTTGGACGCTCAAACAACTGAGCCATTCCGACGCCCCAACTGTCTTTCTTTCTTAACTCAATCCATCGTGCCACGACTATGGCCTGATTACACGTTTCCACGTAATTAAGATACAGGCACATGACTTTATGTGTACTTGTGCAAACACACACACACACACACACACACACACACACACCAATGCAACCTTCTGCTCTTTCAATCAAAGGCAGTATATCTGGGAATAGAGACTTGGAAGGGGGCTCAGGAAACAATCACAGTCTAAATCGCAGAAAAAAAAAATCAAAGATGGAGGTCTGCAAGACTGCCTTAACCAAATCTTTCTAAGATTATAAACTCCTAGAGGGCAGAGACCATATCACTTCCCTTAATTTTAAACCTGAAGATAAGGAGCCATATGTAGTTAGAGAGTTGGGGGAAATTATTTGGATGACAATAACATTGACAAGACAGTTGCAACTGTTAAATGAAATTATGACATAGGCAATTTAGTCAGTTTCTTAGAGCAAAATGAGATTCATGGATACATAAATGAATAATGACAGACTGAATACTGACAACTAGACACTTAGGCACCACAGGAATATTGAACTTAAATAAAAAGCCATTCTTTCCTTTTCTATGAATGTAGAAAAATCAACTAGAAACTAGACCTTCATATGGAATCAGAGATTCCAGATAGTCTTCTTCTTCTTCTTTTATTTTTATAAAGGAAATATGGCCACAGTTCTATCAAATTTACCTGGATTGAAAACAATGTAGCCTAATGAATAATATGTATCCATTCTTTCAAAATGCTGGTCTTACAGCAATATCATAAAAAACAAAATAACCTGATTTCCTATAATACTTTTTTTAAAACTTTTTTTTATGTTTATTTATTTTTGAGAGAGAGAGAAAGAGAGAGAGAGAGAGAGAGCACAAGCAGGGGAGGGGCAGAGAGAGAGGGAGACACAGAATCCGAAGCAGGCTCCAGGCTCTGAGCTGTCAGCACAGAGTCTGATGTGGGGCTCCAACCCATGAACTGTGAGATCATGTCCTGAGCTGAAGTCAGACACTTAACCAACTGAGCCACCCAGGCACCCCTCCTATAATAATTTTTATATGGAAAAATCAAAGTATGTCTTAGGTCCCCAAAATTAATTGTGAGTTATTCTGAAGTATACACTATAGCTTTAAGAAACAGATTTTAGGGGTGTCTGGGTGGCTAGGTTGGTTAAGCATCCTACTCTTGATTTCGGCTCGGGTCATGGTCTCACAGTTCATGAGTTCAAGCCCCATATCGGGCTCCCAGCTGACAGTGTGGAGCCTGCTTGGGATTCTCTCTGTCCCTCTCTCTCTGCCCCTTCTCTGCTTACACGAGCTCTAGCTGTCTCAAAGTAGATAAACTTAAGAAAAAGAGATAGATTTTATAAAACATTTTGTAATAATATAAATACTAGCCACAGTTAAATTTTTCATTTAAAAATTATTTTTCTTTGACATTGAGGCAATATTTTTCAACGTTATAGCCACAAACCTCAAAGAAAATGTGTGTTACTTTATATTTCTGTCCTAAAGCTAATGGAAGCAGCCAATTGGCCACTGAAATCAACAAACACCAATACCAGATGCAGTATTTTTACAATTCTTACAAATTCTAGAATCAGACATTGGGGAGTTTTGATCAATGCTAGACAACAGGAAATTGAACTCTTTCCAGAACTTTCCATCTTTGAACTCTTTCTGAGTAGCTTTTACTGAGAAAAAAACAAATCATACTGACTTCATGTAAGAGGAAGGGAAAATCTTGGAAAAATGTATTTAAGATTATAACATTTTCTAAATACGTAAAAATTATATTATTCATTATTTTATATAATTACATATTTGTGTATTCAATATGCATTATAGATAAATATATGATAAATAAACATTATGTATATCATATATAATTACTTTGGATAAGATTCATTGTGCTTCTAAGTTAGGCTCAGGGTCTTGTGAGTTTCTGAAAAAGGGAAATAGATCTTGAAAATTATCCAAGAAATGCTATCTTATCATAATAACATTTTATTCCCCATGATCCAGAAAAGATGAAATTCATCACACAGTACGCAGGGCTCTGCCTTCGAAAAGTCAGTGAAGATGCTCATGATAACTCTATCTCCTAAGGTGAACCTGTGAGATTTCCAAGGTTTTGTGTCAGACTTCTGCATTTGTTAAAGAAATATCATAAAGTTCATCAAACTCAACACAGAGTTATTGAGCACTTATTAAACACCCAACCTGAGTACTCAGAACACTCAAAAAAGCCTTAAAAACAAAATTACTCCCTAAATGCTTCAGGATCATCATGATACCTCAGGTATATGTCTAGTGAGACAATATTTAAATGCCCAAACAATATATACTCACCTTACATAAATCTATCTCAGCAATATCATTTAAAAATTAATCAGAAAAAAAATGTATTTCATTTTTGGTCAACTGAACAGTTCAGTGGCCTTCTGTCTACTGAGACAAAATTTTTTATAGTCTTTTAATAAAAATATCTTATCCAAGTAAGAGGGACATGGGGTTCACTGCAGGACTGACAGTGCTTCAGGAACTCAGAGCAGATATTAGGAGATCAAATAACTTGTTTTTGATTGATGAAGAATAATGTATTTCAAAAGAATGTGTTAGAATCCTCCTTCCTGTTTTTTCTGTTTCAAATCTGCATACTCCTTAAATCTCCACTGTACTTCTACTAAAGGAATTCTGATCAATGAAATCTTGTGAAAAATAGCACAGCAAATAATATTAAGACAAAATATTTTCACTGAGTCAATGCTTTCTTCTAATAACAAATTTGAATATAAACTTACTTATTCATGTTAAAAATAAAACAAATAATTATTCATGTATGAAAACATAAGGTTTAAGTAGAAGCCACAACAATCCATACAAACTGTTTGAAACTGACAAAATTTGATCTCACATTGCCCACTACAATAAGCAAGCATTATATGGTTTGGGTTGAAGTTGGTTCCAATTCAATAAAACATCGTTCTATGAAACTTGAGATTATACTGAAATAGTTTATTCAATCCTATATCAAGGTAGAATTATCCTTACTACCATGTTACAGAAGGCAAGAATAAGCATCTGTATGAAATTCATAATTTTATATGACCAGGAACATAATTATAATTATTTTCTATTAAAGGCACAGGTCAACAATTTGAAGACCATTTTTCATATCCAGATAATACTACAATAACAGCAATTATCTGCCTTGGCCATTACTTGACTCCGACCTGGGGTTATTAATCGAGTATTTACTCTCCACTCTCCCTTATGTAAATGTGGTCTTTAAAAGTACAAAAGACCACGTTCAAGCACTTAATTACAACACAGGCAAATGTTACTTCTCAAGAGTTGCTCCACGTTCATAGCTACGTAATCACTTCTTCTGCCACCTTGTTATTGAAGCAGAATGAGTTTGGAATGACAACTGAGAGATTAGGGAAATCTAAGAGAAAACAATAACATAGGAAGGGTCTCTGATGTAATACCCAGAGAAAGAGGCGGGGTATACCACACACAAATTATTACTTTAAGTCAACATCTTAGGCAAGGAAAATACCCAAGAATCACCTCAATTGGTGTGCTGAGTTGGTAAAACTCTATAATTCCCATTTTATTCATGCTGCTTTTCAATATTGCCAATTTTTCGTAGTATCTATTACTTTATATATTTAGTCCTTTTCTGAAAAAGCGAACGTATGTCTTATATTAAGGATTTTAATCATTTGTATTAGTATAGTACAGACAGCAGCATATATTTGTATATGTGTGTGTATACATACATATATATATATATATATATATGTATGTATTTATAAGCATGTGTGTTTTTAAGCATAAATCGGTGCTAATGTGTTTCAGTTTTACTAAGTCTCTGAATGGTTTTATTTTCATTCTTATAAAAAGCTCCCTTGGGTGCCTGGGTGGCTCAGTCTGCTAAGCATCCAACTTTGGTTCAGGTCATGATCTCACAGTTTGTGAGCTCGAGCCCCGCATCGGGCTCTGACCTGTAAGGGCAGAGCCTGCTTCAGATCCTCTGGTCTCCCTCTCTCTCTGCCCCTCCCCCACTCACGTTTGCTTTCTCTCTCAAAAAGAAATAAACATTAATAAATAAATAAATAAATAAATAAATAAATAAATAAATAAAAGCAAAAAAGCTCTCTTAAAGTAACTAAGTAGTTGGTTTTAAACATCTACTTAAAATGGAAGAACAACGAAACGTTTCACAGGATTTCACAAATGAGAAGTACTTAAATGTCCCAAACATCGGAACCAAATGGCAAGAATAAAAATGTCTAAATGTGTTCTTGAAACCAAAGGGAGAAGTGATAAAGAAAGAACATTAGCCTGTTTATAAGATACCTAGAATCGTTCGATCTTGAGACAGACAGTCCATTTTGCCATAGGAACACTTAAAGAATAAACAAGCAATCACAGAAGCATTATGGAGAGTCAGTTGTGTGTTTTAAAATCTATGGTGTAATAACGCTAATTCAATATGAAAATCATCCCAATTAGCCATTTCAGGAAAATGGCAAATTAACCAATCTCTTATTATAGAAAGTGCCATTTTCACAATTTAATAAAACACAAATCCATTATGGCAAATAAGGTTAATGTGGAAAAATGCCATAGAAAGTTTAAAAATGAGACTTTGTAATGTGCTAATGAGTTCTTCTAAAAAACAAAAACAAAAACAAAAACAGTAAGCCATTCTGGCTCTCCTGTGCCATTGTTCTGAAACTAGTCTAGGAAGAAATATAGAGTAATAACATCAAAACAGAAACAAACACTAATTATGAATTCATTTAGACTCATAAACCTCTTTGTGTATTCCTATAAAATATTTCTTTCAACAACAACAAAAATGTGTCGCTCACAGCCCAGGACTTAGAAAGAGGAAGAATAGAAAGATTGTCATGTCTCCTCTGCAGGTGATTACACAGGAAGTATCCTCATACTTGCTGTCTTGTTATCTGTTAACTATAATCTCCTAATACACTTTTATTACATGCCCATAGAGCAAAACATATTTCCAGGGCGCCAGCAACGCCGGGATTAACAAAAATAAAAAATAAAAATAAAAACACAGAGGTTAAATTTTAGCTTTGATTAACTTACCAAGATTTTTGCAATCTGAAATAAAGCTATTTTTATGTTGCACCATAAACGTTGTGCTTTATAGTTTAGTGTTGTTTCAAGTTAGAAGAAAGAGGGAAGAATGTCATTTCTCATTGTACTTGGTCTATAAGGTGGAAGTAACTGAATGGAGGAACAGGAGAGATTCAGAGATGTTTGGACAGAAGTTATAACATGGCTTTGTGATAGAATACTACAAAGGGTAGAGAATGCAAACTCAAAGACAGTTCTAAGGATTTTAGCTGGGAAAACAGGGGAATTGTCTCCAGAACTGAGACGGAAGAAGCAGATGAGAATAAAGATATGTTACCTTTGATCTTCCTGTTTAGTTTGGAGAAACCACTAAGTAGCATCAAACAATTTGGTTCCAAACACTACACATAAGACTCTCCAAATCATATTTGGGTCTGATGATGAGGGAGAGGTGGTCATTATTAGGTGGAGGTGGCCAACTAAAAAATACATTTATGACTTGTCCATGAGTAACTCAAACCTTTCTTAGCCCCCACGCCTAAGGATTTGATCAGATAATATTAAATAAAATGATCATGTATAACAGTAGGCATTATTTTGTTTATGATGGTGCTGCCTGGTTTTGTTTTCATCGTCCTGGGGGAATTAATCTCCAATCTTAGAAACATATGACAATGGAAGATAATCTAAAGTAATCATACCAAGTTACTGGACCCTTCCGCCATGCAAATAAACAAAGTAAAACTTATTTGGCTTTTTGGGGGATTTTTTTTTCAGTCACTTAGATCATTTTTATCATGATGGTAGCACAATCTTCTAACTAGTTGAATGTACCATACTGGTTGGGAGTGAGGAGGTGATAAAGAAAGAGGGAATTCATGGGTTATTGGTATATTTTAATTGTTGGAGTCAGCTCTCACCTTCTGTTTTGAATTGTAACTATTTTATCAGGAGATTGCGGGCCTCTAGTAGGTAAAGTACGAGGAAAAGAATATTCGGGAGTGAGTGACATTTTGATATGGATGGTGGATTACCAACGTTAAGTTAGATCTCCGTGTCCCCTCTGGGGCTTTAAAATACCTGTGTTGCTAAGGCCATTCTCCACGTTCCATGTCCATGAATCCTTCAGAGAGCCCCACTACGTTTGCTTGAAAGGGGATTTAGAATCCATAATCCGCTCTTTTTAAGAGATGATGAAACATGCTCAAAGGCCATACAATAAGTCCAGGATGATTTGGCAAAGTAAAAGCATGGACCAGGGTCTTCAGTTAAACTCCAGAATATACAGAACTTGTACACTGCCACTTCCAAACTTACCACAAGAAAATAAGCTGAACTAACTGAATATCAGTGACTTTTCTTGAATAATCTGAGACCCGTGGTCTTAGGACAAAATACCAGCCTAGAATCTAAAGAGACATGCATCTAGAGAGATACAGCTTCTGAGGTGTGTTTACGTGGAACAGAAGCCACTAGAATCTATAGCCATTGGGAACAGTTGAACGACTGTTTCAATAAAAAGGGATTGAGTTCAAAATAGTGTGAAAGTGAGTGACTGTTGGGGGTAGCGGTCTAAGGGAGGCCCCACACTCCCCTAAGCTTCCCACTGCAAAACCCCCACCAAGTTCTCATGGTGAGGATTGGAGAATGATCCCGTCACGGCCCAGGCTGGGGGAAGGAAAGAGCAGTAATCTTACAGCCCACACAGATTCGGTGCCCTAACAAAAGGCTAGACCCCAGGAGGAAGGGATTCACCAAGAGCAGACTTGAAACCTTATCCCAGTTCAGGAAGGAATCCTGCCCCCAACTCCTGCCTCCATGTCTTACTTAGGAAACAAACTATATCAGGTAAATAGATTAGGAATGTTGCAATCAGAGAAGGGAGCAGGAGAATGGGGATAAAAATCTACACTCCCCGAGGAGGAACAGAAGCACTGTCGGTCTTCACGTCTGAGACTCAGATGTGATGAGGAAATTACAGAATGTCCCTCACTCCTCCAATCCTGCAATGCCAACAAGTATCCAATAAAATAGCCGTGGATGATAACTGAAAGACACTAGTTGAAGGCTTCAACATCCCTGTCAGTAATTGAAAGATCAAGCAGGCAGAAAATCAGTAAGATTATAGATAACCTGAATGACACTATCAATCAACTTGATCTAATTGACATTTATAAAATATTCTATTCAATAGTAGAATACACATTATTCTCAAGCTCCCATGGAATGTTTACCAGGATAGACCGTATTCCGTTCCATAAAATGTACCTTAATGAGTTTAAAATGATAGAAATCATACAGAATACGTTCTTAGACCACAATAGAATTAAACTAGAAGTTAAGAAGAGAAAAAGAGCTGGAAACTCCCCATATATCTGGAAATTAAACCACACATGCTGAGGGGAGCCTCAAAGGGATGTAAAAAGTATTTAGAACTAAATGAATGTGGAGACGTACCTTCAAAATTTTTGGAATGCAGCTAATCATATTTAATAATAATATATTTTAGAAAAGAAGATATATCTACAATCAGTAATTTCAGCTTTCACCTTAGTAAACTAGAGAAAGGAGAGCAAATCAAACCTAAGGAAAGCAGGAGAAAAAAAAACGAAATTTGGAGCAGAAATCACTAAAATTAAAAGTGGAAAAGAAATTTAAAAATCAATGAACCCAAATGCTGGCTCTTTGAAAAGGATAAATCTCTGGTTAGGCTAACCAGAAAAAGAGAGAGGGAAAGAGAGAGACAGAGAGAAAAGAGCACTTTCCCATGTCAAGAATTAAGGAAGGGTGGAGGGGAGCCTGGGTGGCCCAGTCGGTTGAGCATTCGACTTCGACTCAGGTCATGATCTCGCGGCCCGTGGGTTCGAGCCCTGTGTCGGGCTCTGTGCTGACAGCTCGGAGCCTGGAGCCTGCTTCAGATTCTGTGTCTCCCTCTCTGTCTGACCCTCCCCCATTAATGTTTAATGGATAAACATTAAAAATTTTTTTAAATAAAAATGAATTAATAAAAAAGAATTAAGGAAGGGATAGTCACAACTGAGCCAGGATCATAAGGGCATACCACAAACAATTTTATAAATACAAATTTGAGAACTTAGATAAAACGGACTTATTATCTGATGAACCAAAATACATAAGCAAGGCAGAGACAGGTAACCCGAATAGTTTTATAATATTTATTGAGGATGTTGAAGTAGCAGTTAAAAATCTTCCAAAACAAAGACAACAGTTGGCCCAGATGGTTTCATCAGTTAATTTTTCCAAACACATACATACGAAATAAACTAATTCTACACAACCTTCCCCCCCAGAATAAATGAGGGAGCACCTTACGACTTGCTTTATGAAGACTACATTACCCTAATAACAAAATCAAATAAAGCTATGGCAAGAAAAGAAAGCAGACTGATTTCTGATGAAGATAGAGACAAAAATCATGGACAAAATATGAGCTAATCTAATCTCACATAACAAAATAAGTCATCACAACCAAGTCGATTTCATTCCTGGAACACAGAGATGGCTCATTATTCAAAATTAAACCAACATAATTCATCAGACTAACAGACAAAACAAGAAAAACAATACGATCGTATCAACCTATTCAGAAAGATCATTTGACAAAATTACTTATTGATAATAAAACTGTTAAAAAAACAGGATGAGACGGGACTATCTATAACCTCATAAAAATACAAAAAATACAAAAATCTACAGCTAACAGAATCCTTGAATACAAAAGACTGAACACTTTCATGCTAATAGCAGGCCAAAGCAGGGGAGTTGTCTCTCACCACGGCTATTCAACTTCACACTAGAAGTCATAGGTCGTACAATAAGACAAAAAGAGGTAACAAAACTGTCTTCTATTGCAGGCAACATGGTTGTCTATGTAACAAACCCAAGGAACCTGATTTTTTAAAAAAAATTCCTGATAACCTAAGTTCAAACATGTACTAAAGCTCTGTATCTTTACTCTCCCTCCCCACAACATCTTATGTTTGATTTCACAATTTACATTTTACCTTGTGTTAACAAATTTTGTAGTTAAAGTTATTTCAACTTTTGTCTTTTAAATTTCAATAAAAGTTTTCAAGGGCATACAATAGTTCCTCTCCCTGTCCCCCTACCCCCCCCCCCCCAGGTCTTTTGTCTTCTGAAAAAGCATGAATTTGGAGGATTTTGCATCACCCAATTTCATGACTTATTATAAAGCTACCAGAATCAAGATAGGGTGGTATTGGAAAAAGAAAAGACATTGGCAAAGGGAACAGAAGAGAGAGCCCAGAAATGGACCTACACCAATGGAGGCAACTGATTTTCGATAGAGGCACCAGGAGGATGCAATGAAGAGAGGCATCTTTTCAACACATGGGACTAGAACATTCAGATGCCCATATGCAAAAAAAAAAAAAAATGAGCATAAACACAACTCACTCACAACTTACACGAAAATTAACTAAAAACATATCTGTGATTTAAAGCGTACGATATCAAAAGTCCAGAAGAAAACCTAGGAGAAAAATCTATGTCACCTTTAGCTTAGTGAGGAGTTTTCAGATACAACATCAAAGCACCATCTATGAACCACATTGTGAAGATGGACTTCATTAAAACTAAAAACGTGTGCTCTGTGGAAATCACCGCCAAAGGACAAGTCACAGACCAGGAGGATATATTTGCAAATCACATATGGGATAAAGAACTCGTATCTGGAATATACACAGCACTTAAAATTCGGCAATAAATAAAATCCATTTGAAAAATGGGCAAATAATCTGAACAGAAAACTCACCATAGAAGATATACAGGTGGTAAGTGAGCCTATGGAAAGATGCTCAACACCATTTGTCATCAGGGAAATGCAAATTAAAACACCGAGATACCATTCCACACCTAGTAGAATGGCTAAAAGAGGGAGGGAGGGAAAATGACAATACCAATTGCTGATGAAAATGAAGAGCAGGAAATCTCATTCATTGCTGGTGGAAATTCAAAATGGCACAGTTCCTCTGGAAAACGGTTTTAGCTTCTTACCAATCTAAATAGAGCCTTACCATACAACCCAGCCATCACTCTTGTAAATATTTATTCAAATTCTTTGAAAACTTATGTCCACAGAGAAAACCTGCACGTAAATGTTTCTTGCAGCTTTATTCGTAATTGTCAAACACTGGAACGTAACCAAGATGCCTTTCAATGGGTGAACGCAGAGACAAAGTGTGGTGCATTCATTCAATCAGATAACACTCAGCAATAAAGAGGAGTCAGCTACCAAGCCACGTAAAGACAGGGATGGCTGTAACCTGAGTGTTATTAAATGAATAAAGCCAGTTTGAAGAGGCCATCTCATGTAGGATTCCAAGTCGGAACTCTAGAGATGGAAAACAGATCAGTGGTTGCCAAGGTTTGAGGAGGGTTATGGCTAAAGAGGTAAAACACAAAGCATTTTTAGGGCAGTGAAACTATTCTCTATGATGCTACCATGGTGGACACACAGTAGCACTCATTTGTTAAAACCCATAGAACTTTTCAGTACAAAGAGTGTATCAGTCAAACGAATGAGGGCCTCTTGCAGCAAGGGATGGTTCTAGGGTTGGAGCAGAGAATATGGAGGCTGAAGCTGAAGCTTCATGCAGTGCTAGAAATTAAGAGGTGCTAAACACACACGCACACACACACACACACACACACACACACACACACACTGATGACAGTATGTCCAAAGGACACAGGAGCCCACTGAAAAATCTCCTAATGACTAAATCTGGAACAATTTGAGCAACAAAATAAATACTACACTATTCACTTATCACCCAAAATACATAGTTAATACCCAGAAGCCCATATTGATAGAAGTCCAGGGTAGAATAAATAAATGGAACATAAACACATCTCCCATACAGAAAACTTCGAAATAATTTTGGTAAATGCTCACCCCATAATTCTCCACCCTTTAGTGTGGCCTGCACAGAGCCAACTTTCTCCCAAAGAGGGCATTATGAACAGCAAGCAAGGAGGGGCTTTACAGGGAGGAACCTGGCCAACACAAATTCAGACAAGTGATCAAGATTAATAACCACAGCGTTAAGTCATGCTTTTAACAGGTACCATGTATCTATCCTCAACGAAAGTTTGTTTAGACCCTCTGTGGTCTTTCTTCCCCAAACCCGCAAACCTTGTTTAGCCATGAGAAAAACCAACAGAAAAAAGATAAATTGGGGGACATTCCACAAAGCACCTGCCCAGTAATTCTCAAAACTGTTTAAAGTCTTCAAAAGCAAGGTAAATTTCATAAATTTTCATTCCCAAGGAGCCTATGGAGCATGCTAAATAAATGTAATGTGGGATCTCATATAGGATCCTGGGACAGTAAAAGAACATTCAGGAACAAATAGTGATATTGGAATAAAGTATGAGGTTGGGTTGTAATAATGTATCAACACTGTTGGTTAGTTGCAGCAAATGTACCACAGGAAGATTAACAACGGAGGAAACTTGCAGCTGTGTGTAAAGGGACTCTGAAATAGTTTTGCAACTTCACTAAAGTTAAAAAAAAAAGTATAGCATACCACATACCCTGCTAGCTGCCTCAAATTATCTGGGTAGTTTTTTAAATATAGCAATGTAACAATCTATAGTTGTTTAGTGTTACGTTGTTATTCTTTCCCCCAGCGCTTGGTACATAGCAGTCACTCAATAAATATTTCCTGAATGCGAGCAGAGTGTCCTTTCTTAAGTTCCTGGGCAAAAATATCATTGTAAGGGGGATAAATGGTACAGACACCAACAATATGGAAACTCTTCATCACTGCATTGCTTGAAAAGCATTCTTTCCAATTCTAACTATTTCAAAACAGAGGAAGAACCAAACTGATCTCTAATAGACAACAGCATGGAAGCCAGAAACCAAGTTCTTTCGCAAAACTTTTCTTTTTGGTCCTATGAGAACCACAACAAAAGGCCTGGGACATTTTTAAATGGGAGAAGGCAAAAGGAAAATACACGTGAGCTTACACAATTACACCGTGGAGGGGCTCATGAAGGCTCTTCAATTACAGAATTTATCCTGATCGCTGCTCGGTCTTTTGGCTAAGATCAAGTGCAGAATTCATCCTGGAGTAGAAGAGAATTCCAGATTCTAGAGCTCCTGTCTGAGAAACTCTTTCCCCCTCCACTGGAGCTTTTAACACTGCTTTTAACAGGCAGCTGTTTTAACCAAGTGGCTTCAAGTGGCTGAGGTAAATACAGGGGTTATAGGTCTCACCTGCCTCAACAAAGTCCCAATTCACAAGGGTCTAAAAGAATTATCACAGAATCACTGAAAAATTCAAGTCAATAATTCTCACTATTGAGATACATTTCAGGAACATCTGTCCCCAGATTTCTTGTAGACAACAGAATAGTAGCATACTGTTAAGTCTTGCTTAACAATGGCAAATTCATTAAGGGTCTCTATTTTGCCCATCTAGAAAAGATAAGAAAAGGAAAAAGAAAATGACCTACCATATCTTTTCTCCACAATAACATGTGGGAATACTGCCCTTTGGAAGGGGCAGAAGTGGTGAATCTCTTTGTGTTACTAATATATTAGAACAGCTTGCTTCTATTTTAAAATTGGAGATCTCGCTGGGATCTTTTCTCCCATAGTCACCTCCTTTTATCACCCTTCCCTTTATGAGACCAGGATGCAGACAGAATGGAAACAAGCATGAAAGAGAAGAAGAAGAAGAAGAAAAAAAAGAAGAGTTTCCACAATGAGTTAGAAAATCCCCAGTTAATACGGTGTGCTGTATTTTTATTTCCTAGTTATACACTTAAGATGCTCCTGTTTAAACATTTTATGGCTTCCTTTTATAAAGCCTTCTCTCTTTTAGTGGTTAAGTACCTTGAAGCCAAGATCTTACATTAAAGTAGAATCTAATTAGACCTTTCAATTCAGACAAGCTACTGGATTCTTTTAGCTCCATTATAGAAATGTACAGTAAAACCCTTTTTCCTCTCTGTGGTGAAAATAGCAGTTATCTTCAAGGAAAAAAAAAAGAAGGAAAAGACATGAATTAGCCCACCTCAATTTAAGCACAAGGCACAGGTAGGTGACCCTGCCTCTTTGTCTTTCTACATAAGAAGGTTTTCAAATTTTGCTGGAGCCACTGGAAGCAGAGGTGTAGAAAGTGGGTTGTTGCTGCTTTTAAACCCTTAAATGCACCACACTGAAAATGCCTTCACATTGAAAGCAGGAAAATTGCAGTAACTACTTCAATAAGCAAGTAGTTTAAATATAATTTCTGGCAGCACATATATATTCACAGGGAAAATGAGTTAAGAAAGACAGTATGCAGTTTCGTAAAAAGGAAAACATAGAATTCTACGTCATCTTGCCAGCGTGCACCCATGAAAGTAATGTCATTTACAAAAAAAAAAAAAAAAAAAGGAAGAATGGGTTATTCACTCGGATTCGTATTACTCGTGCCACATGTCCCTAGCTGTCATATAGCCTATGGAACAAGGTGCAGTGACAGAAAGATACCAAGTATGTCCCAATGTATCCTGTTGTGATGTTAAAAGATGCTGAAATCCTAAAACAAGTTTCTTCCAACAGCACTGCACCAATGTAGATAATCAGACACGCCCGATGTTTATAGCCAACCTCTCGTCAAGCTCTGAAATCCGCAATTAACACAAGATTTGAACTCAGTGGTAAATATTTGGGTCGGGAAAGTTAGACAGAAAGAAAAAAGAAAAAAAAACAAAACAAGAGGAGGCAAAGGTCCTTTTCACTGTTTGAGGTGGGCTAAAAAAGTGATACTTTTTTTTAAGATGTCAGGATGCAAAGAGGGAGACTTGGGGATTTAGCAAAAGCACCTTGGCCTGAGTCCTGATGTGGGGTACACAGTGGCTGAGTGGTATTTACCTCATTTATTCGCTCTGAATTTCAGAGTCCTTATCCACGAGGTGAACACAAGCATCGCTTGGGGGTTAGCGTCCTGGGTACAGCGTTCCATGCAAGATAAGGATTCCTGCGGACCTCACATCCTTCATATCTCAGATCACATGATACTGACAGACGTGGTCTCTTTTGGGGGTTGCCTGCTGATGTATCGACCCGGTGCGGAAACAGTATAAATCACATCTTAACAATTCACTTCATCCAAAGATCTGGAGTTTCCTGATATGTACTCAAGGCTTGACTTGGAGCTCAATTTCACACCTTTTATGTAAGACTTAACTAGTATTATTAATATTGTTCTAAGGGTGTCATTTTTTCACAAAATTCAGCCACACCGCACCTCCTCCTGCTTTTTTCATTGTGATTGCCCCCATCACTATCAATAGAGTGACAAATTCAGGTGAACGAATGCTATTTTCACCCACTCATCTTCCTCTACACTCAACATGGCAGTGTTTCTAGTATTACGTGCAAAGAGAACTGTGTTACATGGGGCTGGTGTAGTGACAAACACTCTCATTGTGGATATCGCATTCCTTGGGTTAAGCCAACCTGTTTTCTTTTTCACGTGTTCAGAGGCAGCCCTGTGTGTGCATCACACAAAGCAAGTGACCGAGTGCCTTCGGAGACGTGACAGGATAAGAGAGCACGCACCCGTGAGTCTTCTCCACCATGTGTCACAGCAATGCCACCTCTGTGCGTCCGCTAAAGCTGTGGATTCAGAAGGCCACCTGCAGAAAACCCTGCCTTCAGCATGGAATCTTTAAAAGAATCATCAAAAGGCATGCTTGAGTTTTCATTTATTTGTTTTTCTTGTTATGTCTCCGCCACAGCTACAAACGGCCTGATAAGACACCTCCAGAATGAAAGGGAGTATACAGATGAATATAAACGAAAGAGAACATCATGGAAATCATTTTGTGATGACTTTGTGACACATCACGGAAATCATTTTGTGATGTATAAAAATATCAAATCACTGTGGTGCACACCCGAAACTAATAGGACATCACGTGCCAATTATACTTAAATTTTAAAAAAGGACACGCGGTTTTCAGAAGCAAGAAATTAAATTGCAATCTTTGTCATATGGCCATAATTAAAACACCACAAAACCTGTTCTATGTAGCAATCTATTTGGCAACGATCAAAAACTTAGAAAGAGGTCTAGGTAGAGGAAAACTACTAGAAATGCAATGCTCAGGTGTACCATGAAATTATTTTCAATGTGTCCATTTTTAGGAGGTCAGACACAAAAACCCTTACATTCGTTCACGTAACACTATTGTGTCAAAAATGTTCATCTGATCCTTGGAAAGAAATTATTACTGCGTTCATCCAAATACCAACTTTGCCATTTTGTCCATAAAAAAAGGATATTTCAGCAGAATCTGGGCGTGTTCGATTTTTTTTCTTTCAAATGAGGAGATTGATTATTTACCCTAGAAAGCCGAGATTAGCAATGATTCGTGAGGGCTATGATTCAATCAGAAGGGACGGTAAAAATGAGGGGAAATAGGTAAAAGATGAATATAGGTTAATGTCAATAGAAACAATATGCATTTTTCTTCCAGTTTCCCAATTTTGCACAAGTGTCCATTTCCCACCCCCACCCCCCCAGGTCTCCATTGCAAGGCCAGCTGTAAGGAGGATGATGACATCCTCTAAGGGTTTACCTTAAAAATGACCGAAATAGGGGGCACCTGGTTGGCTCAGTCTGCTAAGCGTCCAACTTCAGCTCACGTCATGATCTCAATGGGTTTTGAGCCCTGGGTCAGGCTCTGAGCTGTCAGAGCAGAGCCTGGAGCCTGCTTCAGATTCTGTGTCTCCCTCTCTCCCTGCCCCTCCCCTGCTCTCTCTCTCTCTCTCAAAAATAAACATTAAAAAATTTAAAGAGTAATAAAAAAAGACTGCAATGAGACCCATTAGAACACTAGTAATGGAGGAGATCCGTGACCTACACCCTGTAAGAGGCCCTCCTCCACCACTGTCCCCCCCTCCTCCTGATATTCTGGTTCCTCCCTCACTCTCCAGCCATACTGGCCTCCTTGCTTTTACTCAAGACTCCTGTTCTGTGTCATGTTAGAGCCTTTGTGTTGACTTCTTTCTGGAAATTTCTTTCCCCAGAAAGTTAGGCCTAACTCTAACTCTGTCATTTCCTTCAAGTCTTCCTGAACATAGCTTTTCAATGTTGCCTACACTGAGAACCCCATTGCATTTTGCAACCCCATCCCAAGGACCACACTCCAGTCAATTCTAACCAACGTCTACATTCTTCTTCATAGCACTTCTAACCTTCTGACATATAATTTATTGTGCATTGTGTTTATTGTAAATTGTCTCATTCTTCATTTAGGGTGAAAGGTCTATTTATTATCTTAAATAAATGATTTTAGCTTCCACCCTAAGAAACCAGAAAAACTGGGGCACCCGAGTGGCTCAGTTGGATAAGCGTCTGACTTGGGCTCAGGTCATGATCTCACAGTTCGTGGGTTCAAGCCCTGCGTCGGGCTCTGTGCTGACAGCTCAGATCCTGAACCCACTTCAGATTCTGTGTCTCCCTCTATCTCTGCCCCTCCCCTGCTCACGCTCTGTCTCTGTCCCTCTCTCAAAAATAAATAAACACAAAAAAGTCAAAGAAACTAGAAAAATTAGAGCAAACCAAACCCAAAATAAGTAGAAAAGATAAAATAATAAACATTCGAACAGACATCCATATAATAGGAAAAAAAAATAAAGTAAATGAAAATTTAAAAAGCTGGTTATCTGAGAAAATCAATAAACCTCTAGAAAGACAGATTGGGAAAAGAGGAAATAAACAAATCACAAATAGCAGGATTGAGAGAGGCTCCCCATTACAGAGCGTACGGATTTGAAAGGCTAATAAAAGAATACTATGAACAACGTTGAATTTGAAATTGACATATTAAATGAAATTAACAAATCCCTTAAAAGAAGTAAACTACCAGAGCTCAGTCAAGAAGCAACAGATCAAATGAATAGCCCCGTATAGTTTTTGAAAAACTTAATGCATATTTAAAATCCTTTCCATGAAGAAAGCCTCAGGCTCACATTTTCCAAGAAGCCACATGCTAAAGGGAGAAAACTCACCATTACACATAAAGTCCGAAAAACTGAAGAAGTTATTCTTCCCAACTCATTCTATGATGGTTGCATTACCCAGAGACAAAAATCAGACAAAGACATTGTAAGAAAAGTAAACTACTGACTGATATCCCTCATAAATAGAGATGTAAAAATTCTAAACAAATTTTAGCAAATCTAATCTAAAAATACTTAAAAGTATTAATAGGCCATGACTAAGTGGGGTTTATATTAGAGATACAAGAGTCTTCTAGCATGAGGAAAGCAATCATTATAATTCACCATAGTAACAATCTAAAGAAAAAGAGACATATGATTACTGAAATAGAAGCCAAAAAACTATTTAACAAAATCCAGCATAAATACTAAAAAATAAAACAAAACTAAGAAAGCCCTCAGCAAAATACTGAGAGGACCGTCCTCAACTTAATAAAGGACATCTACGAGAAACCTATGACTAACATAATATTTGATGACAAAGACCTAATTTTCCACCTTTCATCAGGAAAACCCAAGAATATCCAGTCTCACCACTTCTATTCAACCTTGTACTGAAGGTTCTAGGCACTTCAATAAAGTAAGGAAAAAAAAACAGAAGACCTCTATATTAGCAAGGAAGTTGGAAAAAATTGAAGAAAAAAAAAAGGATCTCAGGGTCTCATAAGGTAATAGCAAAACATCTAATGTTTTAGTAAATGGAGTCCCAAGAATAGCAAAGAGAAACACGGGCAGAAAAATATTTAAAGTAATAATGGACCCAAACTCGCAAATTTCAGGAGAGACCTAGATTTCCACTTGTGAGATGCCTACCAAATTCCAGACAGAACAAATAAAATGAAAACCCCCACTCTTTTGCAACCAAAATACAAAGATAGTAAAGTCCCCAGAAACACATACTAACAGGTGACCGCTGATGTTAGTAATCACAGACGTCTTCACTAAAACATCAGAGACCAGGCATCTGCGAAGGGCTGAAAGACAAAATAACCCCTGACAATCCAGAATTCTCCACCAAGACAAAAATCGTCCTCAAACATTAAGATCAAATAAAGACATTTTCGGATAGTAGAAGAACTCATTGCCAGTCGATCTGCATCACCAGATAAGGGATGCTCTGAGGCTGCAGCAAAGTAATAAATAGCAAGCCCCCTGGGAAGAACGACAGCTCTGGAAACGATAAATATTTGGAAAACCGTAAGACATTTTGTTCTCAAGTTAGCAAATATGTATTTGTAGATTCCAAGATGGCTCTCCCGCACACCTGCGCGGCCGTGCGCCCAGGAGAAGCAGGTGTCTGCACCTGAAGCACCTGTTCTCATCTTTATCACGTAGAAAGCTCATTCCTGGACCTGGGTCACACTAATGTTTGCCGGAGGGTAATTCCCAATAAAACAAACAAGCAGGCACGCACACAGAGAGAACCTCTGGGCAGAGGTATCTATGTTTGTTTATTTAAGTGTCTAGCAACACAGCTTTCCCAGGCATGTTTCGACTCTTGTTATTTATGGACCTTCAAAGAAAGGAAACAGGTAAAAAAGGAGCAGAGGTGTATGTCTGCGGTCTCTGGTGGGTTTTAATGGTGGCTACTGTAATACCTAAGCCCTTAAATCTCCACGCCTTCGCCCAATAATTAGTCGTCGGAAGTCCATCTGGTCGGGATAGGGAAGTCCTACCCCATCATTCAGGAAAGCAGACATGACAGGGTTCTTTCACCTTCAGCTGGAAGCTTCCAAGGCTACCCTGGCTTTTACATCCAGCTAGGAAATAACATGATGGAATCTGGTTATTCTTCCTCTAATGTCTCCATAGAGTCATGATATTTTTAGGAGACAAAAAAAAGTAATGAGGAAAGTTTATTTCAAACGATGGAGAATGCTGATCTTTATAAGCTGTTCTAGGCCAGAATTTCCCTCATAACCCTCTCATGTATATCCTTCGTTAACACCGACAATGCTTTCTCAATCCAATGAGGCAACCTGATGGGAAGTGCTCATCTCTATTAGGCGAGCAGAGAGCTGGCGGACGGGGGTTGGGAGGTCACAATGATCAGAATGAAGGGAATAACAGAAACTCAGCAATCAATGAGACACACAGGGAACCAGCTTTCAGCTATGAAGACAGAGAGTAAAATGACAAAGGAGGAAATAAAGCTTGAATATGTTAAAAGAGCAGTGAGCTTTTAGAGGATGGGGACTCTTTAACTCAGGCATAGATCAGCTAGACCCTTGAAACTCAAGAGTCAGTAGATGATGTTTTGAAACGTGAACCGGTTGGCCTGCATCAGCTCTGTTTGTTCTGCACACCCCTGTCACCTCTGTCCCTTCAGACAACAAACGGCCCTTCCAAGCTTCTGGAGTCCTCAGGGAAAGTCTAGGCCTCCAAGGGTTCTGTTGAAAACCCACCAGCTGGTATATAACCTGAGGTCATCACAATGTCCACTGCTATCACTCATCATTTCGTCTTGGGCAAAATCCTACACATTTCACAGCGACCAGTTGCTACATCACTGTCTGTCCCTGTTCCAAAACCCAAGAAGAATCCACCCCTCTTCTTCTGGACCCTACTCATCACAGCCGACTCACCAGGAAGATTGCTTGGTGTTTCTGCCGATTGTCCAACACACCATTAGCCCCAACAGCAACGTTATTCCCCGGTGACAGGTAAGGAGCCCTGTCTGCAGCACGGGCTCTGCCAGTGAGGGACCTCACGCCCCAAAGTGAACAGAAGCCATCTGAATGGTCCTGAGCTGCACTGAGCAGAGCTGAGCTGACTGAATGAAAGGCAGAGTTGCACGGGGGTAGGTTTCCGGGTTTCTGGAAGAATCAGTCATGAGGACTCAGAGGACAAGAGAAAATGGAAAGAACTTCTAAACACCACAAATCCCAACTTGTGCCTGACTGGGTTCAATGTTAATAGTCTGAGCCCATGGTTGGATATTTGCCTGTAATTTTTACGCAACAGAATACCCCACAGTGAGGACTGAAGTAGATTCTGTGCTTTGGCAATCATGGATCTCAGGATGTGTTAAGATTGCTGACTTAGGATTTGGCGGAGTGGGAGGGTCATGAGAAAATTGTGTCAAAATGCGGAAAAGACCATATATCCAATACAGGAATGTGAAGAAGAAGGAACACTCCAGACCATGTATTATTTAAGTTTACTTGTTTACATTGAGAGAGGGAGGGGCAGAGAGATTGAGAGAGAGAGAATTCCAAATAGGCTGTGCGTTGTTAGCTCAGAGCCCAACATGGGGCTCAATCCCACAAACTGTGACATTATGACCTGAGATGAAATCAAGAGTCGGAAGCTTAACCTACTGAGCCACCCAAACACCCCCAGAACATGTATTATCTCAAGAAAAATTACAGGAAAGGAAAATGGTAAATTCAAGAACAGTTTTGAACACACACCATGCCAAGCACTCTTGGTAGGTAATTTCCTTTAAATTCTTTTTTTTAAGTTTATTTATTTTTTTGAGACGGGGGGGGGGGATAAAGAGGGAGAGAGAGGAGAACACGAGTGGGGAAGGGGCAGAGAGAGAGGGAGAGACAGAATCCCAGGCAGGTTCCACGCTCTCAGTGCAGAGCCCAATGTGGGGCTTAAAGTTAGGAACCCTGAGATCATGACCTGAACCGAAGTCAAGAGTCAGACGCTCAACCGACTGAGCCACCCAGGCGGCCAAGATAATTTTAACACATGATATGCTCATCTCTCCCAACACCCTGGAGATTTTGTACAGGAGTCCTCTACAAAGGTGACACATAGGAAAGTTAAGGAACTTGTTCAGGACTGTGCATCGGCCATTCACACAGAGAGATGTTCGGTTTCAAAACACGTGCCCTCACCAGGAAATCAAACCTCAGTGTGCATGTCCTCTCATCTTTCTGTTACGGGGACAAAAGCCCTGCCTGGTGTCACACACTAGGATCTCAGCGACAGTTCCCAGCTAGCTTTGGGTACTTCAGGTCAACAATTCTTGATATTTTTGACGTTATTGGTTAGCTTGCACATCACCTGGGGACAGATAACCCCACTGTGAAGGATGATAAATAGAATTGGAACCTTAAGGGCGACGGCCAGGGGACTTCCAGGGAGCTGTGCGACAGAAGGTATATAATGAACAACTTCCCAAATCTCCTCCCCAGCAACACGAAACAGTTCCACGTCGATGAAAACTCAAAGCACAACCACAGGCTCAAAATTACTTGAAGACATGGGGCACCTGGGGGCTCAGTCGGTTAAGCCTCCGACTTCAGCTCAGGTCATGATATCGCTGTTCATGGGTTCAAGCCCTGCATCGGGCTCTGTGCTGACAGCTCAGAACCTGGAACCTGCTTTGGACTCTGTGTCTCCCTGTGTCTCTCTGCCCCTCCCTCACTCACGCTCTGTCTCTGACTCTCCCTCAAAAATAAATAAACATTAAAAGCAATTACTTGAAGACATAGCAAAACTAATTGACTGTAAAAAGAGAAAAATTAAGACAAGCAATCTCTAGTTTGCACGGTACCCATGCCCTTGGTATGGCCAGCAGCAGAGATTGAGAAACAAGAAAAAAAGAAACAGAAAAAGACCTCCAGACCAATATTACTTCTTCAATAAAGTCAGAATTCTAAAGAAAATATTAGCAAACTGAGTCAATACCTTAATAATACATTAATCAATACATTAATAATAATAATAATAATAATAATAATAAACTATGACAATTGGCATTTATGCAAAAATACAAAGTTGGTTTGATAGGTCAGACTTTTGTCTCTAGAACTTTGAAAGGAGACATTTCTGTTACATTAAATTGCCAGACTGGGGAACGTGGGTGGCTCAGTTTGTTAAGTGTCTGACTTGGGCTCAGGTCATGATCTCAGGGTTCGTGGGTTCGCCCAACATCAGGCTCTGTGCTGACAGCTGGGAGCCTGGAACCTGCTTCAGATTCTGTGTCTCCCTCTCTTTCTGCCCCTCCCCTGCTCACACTCTGTCTCTGTCTCTCTCTCAAAAATAAATAAACATTAATTTTTTTAAAAACAATTGCCAGACTTGGGTTAATGTTGTGGCAACCTTTGAAAAGTAATTCAGACGTATATTCCTTAGTTTTGCTTTCTATAAGGGTCTAGAAACACTACCATGAGTTCTAGGTTTCTAAGTCCTATTCTCCACAGTGAATGAACCTGGATTTCTTGGGAGAAATTACTGACTCCAGGGCAAAGGCAGAGAATACGCCAAGATAAGTCTCGGACATCTAGTGGTATCAGAAAGGAAAAATGTACTCAGAAAGGATGAGGGCTTGTCAAAGAAAAGGGAGCCAACCTGAGGCTACTCCCAATAGACACGGCTGGAATAATCTAAATGATAAAATAAATAGTAGGACAGTTAGATTTTAATCTAACACAGACAGACTAAATTTAAAATATATAAAAAACAAATAATTAGGAAAGAAGGGAAACTTCCTCCTTACAGTAGAATTCCAAGTAACAACTACAGAAACAAAGATGAAACATCAAACACCACTATGCAAACACCAGGATGGTAACTGTTGAAGACGAGCTAAATTCAGTGAGCAGAAGACAAGCCAAATTCAGTGAGCAGAAGTTTGAGGAGTCACACAGTCTCAAAGAATCTTCCCTGAGTTATTTATTAACCACAGAGGGTAGGATAGTAACTTCACAGTGGGAAAATCAACAGAAACCGTCTTAACCAAGTAATCAAAGTCAGTGTCACCAGTAAAAAGATATCTGAACATTATGAGCCCCGTGATAAGATGCACCGAAAAGGACACATCATTTCTTTGATATTCTTGCCAAAGGTGTATAATAACCTCAGCACGGTGATTAGGAAACATTGAACAAGCCCACATTAGGAAAAAGGGGGGAAAGGATATTTATATTTCAGTCAAGAGTTAGAAAACATGTTTAAATTAGTTTAACCCCACTTAAGGGACATTGGAAAACGAATTGATCAATAACCTTTAAAAGTGTCAAGGTCTTGAAAGAAGGGAAAAGTGAGGTATTCTTGCAGACTGCCTGGGAATTAGGAGAAATAACTAACCACAAGGTAAAAACCTGGATAGGCTATTGGAACAGAAAAAAAGGACATTACCAGAAAAATTGGTGACATGAAAATACAGGGATTACTTTGGTTACTAGTAATGTACCAACGTTAATTTCCTGATCGTGATCCTTGTGCCCTGGTTATGTAAGATGTTAGCCTTAGAAGAAGCTGGGTGAGGGAAGCTGTACTGTTTTTGTGACTTTTCTGTAAATCTCAGTTTAGTTCAAAATTTTAAAAAATGACTGAAAACACACAATAGATGCAAGTAATACAGTTTACTGAACAGTTTGTTTAAAAAAATCACATTCACAAAATTAAATACTATTATTAATTTTTTCCTTCCTTCCCTTGCTCACCCCTTTCCTTTTCTTCCCTTTTTTTTACTTCCTTTCTTTCTTCCTCCTCTCCTTCCTCCCTCCCTCCCTTCTCTCCTTCTTTCTTTCCTTCCTTTCATCTTTCCTTTTATGCTTGATGAGGAAACACATCCCATAGCAGAACATTTGTTCAATCTTGTTCTAGTTTTGGGAGACTTTCAAAAGCCTCATTAGAGGGACTCAAGAGACAATTATTTGATTAAAGTCAAGCCTGGAAGTAATTTGTTTCCATTTGACAAACAACCTCTTTTCTTTGAACCAGGTTTACCTCCACTGCTCAGACTGTTTGGGGCAACTATAATCAAGAGCTATTTACTCCCACTAAGCCAAGGAAAATAGGAAGGGATCATAAAAACGAGAGCATGTTGGAATGGGAACAGGTTTTCAAGAAAAAAAAAAAAGGAAAAAGACAAATCCAGTAAAATTTCTTTTCAGAAGGCTCTTTTTATTTCATATTAGCGCAAAATGGACAGCTTGCAATAACTATTACAGATTTGGTGGGGTTTTTTTATTTGAGGGAGGATCTTAAAAATGTACAATCTGTGAAATAAATATCACAAGTTTTTGCCTTATTTAAATTATAAGATATAGGACAAAATCTGTTATTCCTTTTTTTGCTTGTGGGGGCATTTGTGTTATGTGGGAACCAGAGGTCAATTACCTGTCTATTCATACCTCTTGCAAAATTTTCCAATCCTCTCATCATCACTATCATCTTAAAAAAAAAATTCTGTATGTCATTACCTCACTGCCCATGCTGCCCTAACCACAACCATAAGCTGACAATGCCATGGTCTTTTTAAAAAAGGGGGGGGGGGGAAGAGAGGGCTGTTTTTCGTCCTGAAGAAAAGAGGAATCTATTGTCAAATGGAATATTAATCTCTCATATCATATAATTATAATAATATCAGACATTTTTCATGAAGGGGAGAAAACCGGATAAAATAATTAACAGAAAATTCGAAGGCCATGTGCCACGTAGTAGAGGGAAAGCTTTGTGCAAATAACCAGAACACCTGGGGTCGTGGGTCCTTAGGCAAGTTAACTTTTTCAAATTTCATTTCCCCCTCTAAAATTAGGAAGCATAATTATATTGCTAAATGCTGCCCAGACCTCTAAATTTGTGCAATTTCAGTAAGTCTGTTGAATTTGACTTCAAATTTAGTGATAATTTCGCTCAGACACTTGATTCTTTCCCAAAAGCCTTTTTTAAGTCTCTGCTTTCACTCATATATTTTTCTTGTGTCTCTAATCATCACCCTGCAGTTGAGAAATTTTGATTCTAAATATACAGAGGGAGGGCACATATTATATGTAGTGCACTTACCTAATTCTCCCAAAGAGTGCAAATTACAGTTTAGACTTCTGTTCTTGAAGACCAGAAATCACAGCTTTAGGGGAGTTTTATCTGAGATGATCAGGGAAAGCTAATATCTACATAAATCTCTCATCAGGCATTGGGTCCCACCGTACCCATGAAATACTTGTTCATGGCGTTAGTGAGAACTTCACTTTGTAAACCAGTGGATACTTTTTCAGTCCTTATTTTAACTGATGTGGTTAACAAGTATCTTTATTTGAAAATAAAAAAAACAATATTACTAATCAGGCTTAGCTCTCTGGGTCCTCCTCGTATTCATTGGGCTTCTAATGCCCTGATATACACTCTGTTCCTCAGCCTTCCATCTTTGACCCACACTTACTTCTCACCTTCTCACTGACTGCTTGTTTCAACATTTATTCTCAGGATTTGTTTTCACCAGCAAGGTAACAGACATGAGACAATGCCTTTGAAAGAAGAATTTGTGACTTACATTTCCCGAGAGAACGGGGGCATGGCATACCGCACCCCCCCACCCCGCCAGGCCACATGGAGAAGCACCTCATTTTGCCAGGAAGCATGAGGAGGTGATTAGATTAGGTTACAACTTCCTTTGGGGTTACCTATGGGATAAACAATTTAGGATGGGCTAGTTTCAATGACTCTGGCGGGCCTTCCAACATGGGGCTGTTCCCATTGTCTACTACAGGGTCTTGGGTAGATTTGGGGCAGGAGAAATATGGGCTTGGTGTGTTAGAAAAGGTGCAGAACATAAGTTCTAGATTGCAGGAGAGGTAAACATCCCTGGTCATTAGTTTGACCCGGCAATCAATGGATGCCTGATAGACAAATACAGAATCCGAGAAAACACAGCCAGAGTTTACTGTCTACTTGTGGATTTTTTTTTTAACAACACTTACATTCATCTCTTAAATCTAGACCTCACTAGAGTCTGCAACCTTCATATGTAAGTGTGTGTATATATGTATGTATATGTATACACATCTGTCTACTAGACAGTTCTTTCTGAATATAAGTGAATATCTCAATTCCAAGAACTCAAAATTGGTATCTATGCCTAGTAAACTTGATCTTTGTCCTCTTTTCCCTACCTTGTTGACATTATTATACATCCAATCACTCAAATCATAAATCTGAAAGACAAGGTTGCCTTTTTAATTATCCTTATACCTATGACCAGTTGTCACTCCCTTCTGTCCTGATCTCTTAAATAATTTTATTAATTCTGCACACTACTTTCAATTCATGATCCCTTAATTTATCAGAGTGTTGTTGCACAACATTGCTTGCCAAATGTCTCCCTCTTTCTCGTTCTACAAATTAGGGACTTTGTGTTTTCCATACAAAGCAAAAGGGAAATTAGTTGAAAATGAGATTGGGGAAAAAATTAAATGTGTTGACACCAAAGGCTTGGGTGCTAACTTTTCTGTGCATTATGCTAGTAGTAAAATAACTGTGCTTCCTCTAAAAAATAATCTGTTATTTCACACCTCTCTACAGCTCTCTAATATGTCCCCAGTATTAGAGATGTCCTCTGCTCCCACCCACGAATTTGGCAAGTTCTTTTATTGAAATGTCCCTCAGAACCTGTGAAGGCTTTCATTCATTTTGAGAAACTTCCCTAACCCATCTTTTTTCTCCAAACTGCCTTCCCACTCCATGCTTTTTGTTGCAGTTTTCCTAATGTATGGAAAACATGGAAACTGCTTCCTACCAGCACCCCCTGCTTCAAGTTTTTAAAGGGCGGGGTTATTTTACACATCTGTATCTCACTGACTCCTGTCCACAGTCTGTTTCTTGAATCACCCTGAGCTAAATTTGAAAGATTCCAGAACACTTCTCTGATGGGGGCTCCCCAAATTAAAAGTTATGGAGTAATTTTGCTCCCAATAGAGAAGCAGCGTTTCCTGGTAAGTCCATTGCTAGAACTCTCGTTCAAATATTTTTCTTTTTTGGGTTCCCTATTAGGCAGCTGTGGGACAATGCACAGTTTGCATACATCAAACAAAGCCTTCATTATTGATACGTAGTGTATTCTATGCCAAACGAGCTGTACCCAAAGATGCCCCTTTTAGAGAATATGTAGAGGGGAACATGCTGGGCAGACAGTTTATGTGAATATACAAACAATGATCGAAGAGCAGGGTGTTGTAACAGAGTTTAAAACCCTCTGAAAACATAATTTTCTTTAGGAAAAAAAGGAAAATTTCTCCATGCAAAAAGTATCAGGTTTGAAAGATATCTGACAATAGTGTATTTTTTAAAATTTATTAAATACATTCAATCATGTATTTTAAGCTACAGGCATCAGTTACTAGATATTCAATTCTTTGGAGTAGAACCAAGTTTTCTTTTATCTCAAGCTATATCACTAGGTAAACAAGTCAAATATACTTACTTGCCAGCAATAAATGTTTTAAGTCAGTATTCCAAATGGTGCCTTCCCCTCTTGCTGGATATGTTTAAAATAGACTCACTGTAGGGAGCAATATGCTTTTAAAAATGTGTGTATAAGACAAAATCAAGACATGTAAGTTGATATGTGATAGTGAAAATAAAATTAAATAGTCTTAATATTAAGGCTTTCTTAATATTACACAGAAAACATGGTAGGAAATCATGTTCCCTAGATTCAAAATTCTACTAGTACTAAAAAATAGAGAATCAGAGTTCAATATTTATACTATAAAAAGAAATGGAGAAAAAATATTTCTAATTTTTATTTAAAGACATTTTCTCTATATATGAAACCATTTTGATTCTGGAGTAAGGTAGTCTTATTTTGTTCGTTAAAATACTATTTTAAAATATATCCATTTTACTAAAAATTAAATGAACAATTGAAATTACTTTAAAATTCTTAATAGACTTCTTGAGAGTAAGAAAAGTCAACGTTCAGTCGTACAGCTACACAAAGACTTTTATTCTGCAAAATTAGGGGGAAAAAGTCCTTAGATATTGGTAATAAGTCAAAATCAGCAAATAATACTGCATTTACCTACTAATTCCATAATTTATTAAGTAAAAATGTCAGTGTAGTTGAGGTCTTTTCAAATATATAATCTATCACTCTTTCTTTTCTACTTGTCCCTTTTTGTATAGAATAGCAACCTGAGGAATTTCTGACCCAGTAGTTAGGGTCACATAAACAGATATATGAGGTCTTTTGATGAGAGGTAAGGAATATACAAGAATGCAATATATTTGCAAAATGTCTAACCTGACTCACACTGATCCAGGATGTTGGTTTGCTTGTTTTTTTAATGTATATTTTTGAGTGGGGGGGGGTGCAGAAGGGGGACGGCCGAGGATCTGAAGCGGGTGCTGACAGCAGACAGCCCGATGTGGGGGCTTGAACTCACAAGCTATGAGATCATGACCCAAGACGGAGTCGGAGCTTTAACTGACTGAGCCACCCATGCCACCCCAGGGTGTTGCATTTTTATGGTAGTTTAATATATATAAACATGAGTCAATAGTTTAGAAATATTTTTCCCACTGACCAACTAATTTGAGTTCTAGAATGAAATATGTGTTAAAAAAATAGCCCCACTATTACTAACAATAATAAACATTTTATTTTTTTAATTAGTTTATTTTTTTACTATGAAATTTATTGTCAAATTGGTTTCCATACAACACCCAGTGCTCATCCCAACAGGTGCCCTTTTAAAACCTAATTGTGAAACCACAGGGAGATGATTATGTGTTCTGCATTGATCGGAAAGCATGTAGCTATTTTGAAAAAACACATTTTTTTTCAAAAAATATTTAGAAAGCTGAATAGGGCAATAAAATATTCTTGGCATAATATTTTGTGAACAAACCACCATATAAAAGCGCATATACATCATAAATATAACTGAATGCATGTATCCATGCAAGAAGAAAAGTGTTATCAAAATGGTCAAAAATGAAATGCTTACAACTTAATGGTGGAATTATCTCCTCCACATTGCTCTTTAGAATTTTCTAATGTTTTAAATAAATTCATGTAATCTTTCCAAGTAAAATTATATTTAAAGAGAAAATTTTAGCAATAGCATTTGGGTTCAATCAATCAGTATATTAATTAAAAGCAAGGGATATCTGTATGGTGACAAAATTATAATATTCCTTAGAATTAATAATCTCTCTGTTATGTATTTCATAGCATGTTTGATGTTCTTGAATGCAATGGAAGTACATGCAGTCATGAATGTTCTGCAAACCATCTTCTTTGAATTGGAATGAACTTACTACCAACTGATGATACAATATAGCACCAAATCTCTAAATTTTGAAGCCTGTAATGTGCCACAAGTAGATTCACCAGTACAAATACCGTGAGTGACAAGTAAGAGGCATATTACAAAACATATTACAGTGACAAATAAGACAAAGTGAGGTCCAGGGAAGAGAAACAGGCTTTTAACTGTCTACCACCCAGTAGTATAGTACCATAAAAAAACAAAACAAACAAAAAAAAACCCAAAAAAAACCCCAAAAACAGAAAGCAAAAACCAAAAAGCCACCAGCTGGGTGACTGAGCTGGCTGAGCATCAGACTCTTGATTCTGGCTCAGGTCGTGAGATCGAGCTTCGTGTCGGGCTCCTTGTTGGGTGTGGAGCTTGCTTGGGATTCTCTCTCTCTCCCTCTCTCCCTGCCCCTCCCCTGCTTAATCTCTCTCTCCCTCTCTCTCTCTCTCTCTCCCTCTCTCTCTCTCTCTCTCTCTCTCTCTCCCTCAAAATAGTAAATAAACATTAAGAAAACCCCAAACCAGAAAATAACAAGTTCTGGCAAAGATGTGGAGAAATTGGAACCCTTATGTACCACTGGTGGGAATGCAAAATGATTCAGGCATCATGAAAAACAGTATGGTAGTCCCACAAAAAATTGAAATAGAACTACCATGTGATCTTACAATGCCACTTCTAGGTATATTCCTAAAAGAATTGATAGCAGTGAATTAAAGAGATATTTGTATACCCTTAAGGTTTATGGTAGCATTATTCACAATCTCCAAAAGGTAAAAGCAACCCAAATGCCCATGATAGATGAATGGGTAGACAAAATGCGATGTATACGTACAATGGAATACTATTCAGTCTTTTCCTCAATTTAAATTCAAGTTAGTTAACATACAGTGTGGTATTCATTTCAGGAGTAGAACCCAGTGATTCATCACTTGCATATAACGCTCCAGTACTCATCCCAACAAGTGCCCTCCTTAGTACCCATCACCCATCTAGCCCATCCCCCACCCAGCAATCCTCCAGCAGTCCTCAGTTCGTTCTCTGTATTTAAGAGTCTCTTATGGTTTTTATCTTATTTTTCCTTCCCTTCCGCTATGTTCATCTGTTGTGTTTCTTAAATTCCACATATGAGTGAAATCATATATTTGTCTTTCTCTGTCCAGCTTATTTTGCTTAGCATAATACATTCTAATTCCACCCACATTGTCGCAAGTGGCAAGATTTTATTCCTTTTGCTTGCCAAGTAATATTCCATTGTGTGTGTGTGTGTGTGTGTGTGTGTGTGTGTGTGTGTGTGTATCACAACTTCTTTATCCATTATTCAGTTGGTGGACATTTGGGCTTCCTCCATAGTCTGGTTGTTGTTGATAGTGCTGCTATAAACATTGAGGTGCAGGTGCTCCTTCAAATCAGCACTTTTGTATCCTTTGGATAAGTACCAGTAGTGAAATTGCTGGGTTGTAGGGCAGTATCCCTTAATTTTTTGAGGAACCTCCACACTGTTTTCCAGAGTGGCTGCAGCAGTTTGCATTCCCACAAACAGTGCAAAAGTGTTCCCCTTTCTCTGCATTCTCGTCAGCATCTGTTGTTTGCTGAGTTGTTAATTTTAGTGATTCTGACAGGTGTCAGGTGGTATCTCATTGTGGCTTTGATTTGTATTTCTCTGATGATGAGTGATGGTGAGCATCTTTTCATGTGTCTGTTAGCCACCTGGATGTCTTCTCGAAAAGTGTCTATTCTTGTCTTCTGCCCATTTTTTTTTCAGGTTTATTTCTAGGTATCTTATGGTTTTCAGTGAAATTATAAATGGTTATCAATTCCTTGGTTCCTCTTTCTGCTCCATTGATCTATGTGTCTGTGTTTGTGACAGAGATCTTGATGATTACAGCTTTGTAATACTGCTTGAAATTTGGAATTGTGATGCCTCCAGTTTTGTTTTTCTTTTTCAGAATTACTTTGGCTATTCAGCGTCATCTATGGCTCCATATAAATTTTAGGATTGTTTGTTCTAGCTTTGTGAAGAATGCTGGTGTTATTTTGATAGGGATTGCATTGAATGTGTAGATTGTGTTGTGTACTATAGACATTTTAACAATATTTGTTCTTCTCATCCATGAGCATGGGATGTTTTCCATTCTTTGTGTCCTCTTCAAGGTCTTTCATAAACTTTCTATAATTTTCAGCATACAGGTCTGTATTCTCTGGTTAGGTTTATTTCTAGGTATCTTATGGTTTTCAATGCAATTAGAAATGGGATCTATTCCTTGATTTCTCTTTCTGCTGGGTCATTATTGGTGTATAGAAATGTTACTGATTTATGTATGTTGATTTTACATCTTGTGACTTTGCTGAATTCAGGTAATCAGTTCTAGCAGATTTTCCACATAGAGTATCATGGTGGAGTCTTTCAGATTTTCCACATAGAGTATCATGGTGGAGTCTTTCAGATTTTCCACATAGAGCATCATGCTGCCTGTGAAGAGTGAAGGTTTGATTTCTTTCTTGCCAATTTGTGTGCCTTTATTTCTTTTTTGTTGTTTGATTGCTGAGGCCAGGACTTCCAGTACTATGTTGAACAACAGTGGTGAGAGTGGACGTCCCTGTTGTGTTCCTGACCTTAGGTGGAAAGTTCTCAGATTTTCCCCATTGCAGTTGGTATTAGCTGTGGGCCTTTCATATATGGCATTTATGATGTTGAGGTATGTTCCTTCTATCCTTACTTTCTTGAGGGTTTTTACCAAGAAAGGATGCTGTATTTTGTCAAATGCTTTTTCTGCATCTATTCAGGGGATCATGTGATTCTTATCCTTTCTTTTATTAATGTGATGTATGATGTTGATTGATTTGTGGATATTGAACCACCCCTGCAGCCCAGGAATAAATCCCACTTGATCGTGATGAATAATTCTTTGAATGTATTGTGGGATTCGATTTGATAATATCTTGTTGAGAATTTTTGCATCCATGTTCATCAGGGAACTTAGTCTATAAATCTCCTTTTTAGCGGGGTCTTTGGTTTTGGAATCAAGGTAATGATGGCCTCGTAGAATTGAGTTTCGATGTTTTCCTTCCATTTCTACTTTTTGGAACAGCTTCAAAATAATAGGTATTAACTCTTCTTTAAATGTTTGGCAAAATTTCCCTGGGAAGCTATCCAACCCTGGACTCCTGCTTGTTGGGGAGATTTTTGATTACTGATTCAATTTCTTTACTGGTTATGGATCTGTTCAAATTTTCTGTTTCTTCCTGTTTCAGTTTTGGTAGTTTATACGTTTCTAGGAATTTATCCATTTCTTCCAGATTCCCCAATTTGTTGGCATATAATTGCTCATAATATTCTCTTATTATTGTTTGTATTGGAATACTACTCAGTCTTAAAAAGGAAGGACATTCTAACATACGCTAAAACATGGATGAACTTTAAGGATATTATGTTAAGTGAAATAAGCTCATTACAAAAGTAGAAAAACTATACGAATCCATTTTTTAAAATACTCACAGGAGTCAAGTACATCCAAAAAATAGAATGCTGGTTCCTAGGGTCTGGAGGGAGGAGGGAATGGGGAGTTACCGTAAGTATAGAGTTTCAGTTTTGAAACATGAAAAGAGCTCTGTGAACAGACGGTAGTGTTGGTAGCAGATGAATGTGATTATACTTAATTCCATTAAAGGGTATACTCAAATATGGTTACTATGGTAAATTTTACATAATGTGTACTTTCCCACAATTAAAAAAAAGAAATAGGCTATTAAAACAAACAAATAAATAAAGTACCTGAGTAGCTACGGTGACAAAAACCGATGTAATATAATGCCTAGTTACATTTCTTAAAATATATCTTCCCTGACATGATAAAGACCTAATTAACAAAACCATGTAAATTCCTAATAAATAAGACAAAGCAGAGTCTAGATATCATTGCCTTGTCTTTAAAATGTAGTAAGTATTGACTGAAGGAAATAGATGTGTATCTAAGGATAGCAGGCTTCAAGACAATATTTAGAAATGCATGAATGAGAGATAAAAGTCAGGTGTTTTCCTTTCATATCTATTTTACAGTGTTATTTAGGAGATCAGAAACTATTGAATATTTCTCTTTTATTTTATTTCTTTTTAATGTTGAAAGGAAGTATAAAAACCCTAAGATGGAAGAATAATGTTGGCAATCTCATTTCTTTATTGAAGTGTTTTATATGAGTGCAATTTTTTTTTTTAGCATAATGCCTCCCAGTATAGGGGAAAGGGTATATATGAACTCCTAAGAAAAAAGGACTTGCTTTAAAATTTTTCACTCAATTCCAGGGCAGCTGGGTGGCTTAGTCAGTTAAGCATCTGACTTCAGCTTAGATCATGATCTCACAATTTGTGAGTTCAAGCCCCTCATCGGGCTCTGTGCTGACAGCTCAGAGCCTGGAGCCTGCTTTGGATTCTGTGTCTCCCTCTCTCTCTGCCGCTCCCTCACTTGTGCTCTGTCTCTGTCTGTCAAAATGATTAACTGTTTAAAAAATTAAAAACTTCACTCAATTCCTTATCAACAACAACAGCAACTTAGGTATGAGGCTTTCTTCTCTGAGTCTCAAAATTTTCTGCTTAAAACGGATAAAAAAACTGGCCTCCTGGGTTATTAGGACCACTCAAGCCACATTTAAAAGGCACAGGCTTGGCAATTAATAGAGCTAGTTTTCCAAATAGCACTCAGTGTCACTAAAAACTAATAATTGGATATCTCAGAATCATTCAGCAAATGGTGATGACCACATATTTGAATATTGAGAGAACCAAGTTTTAGTGGATGCATGATTCAAAGGAGATTACAACCTATATGGATATTGAATAAATTTTCCACAAAACAATATAACAAGTTACTCTATGCATACTTTGAGTACAGGAAAGAATAATTACAAACAATGACTTCCAGAGTTAAAGAGAAAAGATGCTCATATTTTTGATGCCTGTCTTAGCAATGTTTCCTTTCAGTGAACGGGGAAAATTGCAAGATATTCCAAGTCAACCAAGACAGCAACAGGGAGGGTCCTGAGGCCCTCTCCTCCTGTGGACTCACTGAATGTACAGCTACACATGGGGTAATTCCTTCTAAAAGAGATTTAGAAACTAGACGAGTCACTCCTACACATTAGATGAATAAGAAAATGCCCACATCAAAATGGGTAAGAAAAATTGAGGTGCACTTTGCCATAAACCCCACCCCTAACATAGTGCCATACAGTCAGAAAGGGACCCCCCAACTCCTAGTTTCTTCCTGAGAAGTGAGGGGTTTGAACACCAGTCCGACTTTTGAGATGCCCAAGGAAGAGATGGTATCCTAAAACACCTAGCTCTGAAAGTCAATAGGGCTTGTATCCCTGAGACTGGCAGGCTATAGCAACCAAAGAAGCAATTCTTAACAGGTGCATGAGAATTCACAGTCCCCAGGACTCAGCGGGGAAAATCTCCAGTCTCTCAACTTTCACTAAAAGAGGCTTATCTGCATACTTTAAAGTTTCTGCATGAGGTCCAGCCTTCTAATCTAACAAGTCTCTAAGGGCAGCTGTGATTTTTCCTGGAGACTAAGGAAACTGGCAGACGCCTTTCATGCTTTCTCCCTCTAGTCTACTCCAATAATAAAACCAAGTCACCAGTAACTCCACAGAAGGAGCCAGTATACACATGTGGAGCCACAGCTTTTGTGTCAGTCACCTAAGAGAGGCAGACCTGTACTGATGGGTTCTAATAGCCAATGGGACTTGCATTCACAAGTCCTACCAGACTGGAGCAAACAAACACAGTTCTTAATGGGTGCTCTAAGAGCACCTCTGCAACTATAAACTTGGGCCAACACAGAGGGAACATGCAAAAACAAAAAACAAAACAACAAACAAACAAACAAAAAAACCATCTATCAGTTTCTCACTAGGAGAGACTTAATTACATACTTTTCCAGCTACTGCCTTGGGGTCCAGCTTCTAATCAGCCTGCGTCTAGGGTCTGACTGCAATGCTCCCCTTTTGGACACTGATGAGTTTTGGCACACTCTCAACTATAGGGAGACGCTAAGAACAAAGAAGGAAGCTTGGACAATCACAAAAGTTTGAGAGACAACTAGGAGCTTCGTCTGACTGAGTGATGGGGCTTGTCTCCTACAAGAGATCTCTATTAAGACTGGGAGAGGTATCTCTTTTATCTAATGCACAGAAACTAATATAGCTGCAAGGAAAATGAAGAAACAGAGGAATATGTTCCAAAAGGAAAAAATGAAATTCCAGGAATAGATCTTAATACAAAGAAGACAAGTTATTTATCTCAAAGAGTTCAAAATAACGGCCATGAAGATGCTCACCAAGGCCATGAAAGCAACACATGAACAAAGTGAGAATTTCACTAGGAGATAGAAATTTAGTTTTTTAAAGTTCCAAACAAAAATTGGAGCTAAATCAGAATACAATAACTAAGCTGTAAAATTCAATGTAGGAATCAACAACAAACTAGATCAAAGAAAGGATCAGAGAACTCAAAGACGATGGAGTAAGATTCATTCAGGGATGCAAAAAGAAAAAAATAATAGAAAAATAGTCAAGACAGCTTATTGGACTAATCGGACACCATTCAGTGAATCAATATATGCATTATAGGGAGTCCCAGAAGGCAAAGAAAAAGGGGTAGAAAGCTTTTTCAAAGAAATAATGACTGAAAATCCCCTAACCTGAGGAAAGAAACAGACATCCAGATCCAGGAAGCATACCAGACACCAAATACAGGAATACAAAGAGACCCGCACTGAGACACATTGTAATTAAATTGTCAAAAATTAAGGAAAAAAAAACCAAGGAGACAGTTTTAATTGCAGCAAGAGAATAACTTGTTATGTACAAGGGTATCACCATAAGACTGTCAGAAGATTTATTGTCAGACATCTTGCAGACCAGAAGGGATTGGGGTGATATAATTAGAGTGCTAAAAGAAAAAAAAAAGCCGTGCAAAATAAGAATAATATACCCAGCAAAGTTGTCCTTCAGAATTGAAGTAGAGATAAAGAGTATTTCAGACAAGCAAGCTGAGGCACTAGAGTAATCTCACAAGAAATGTTAAAGGAAGGTCTTCAAGCTGAAATGAAAAGACACTAATTAGTAACACAAGTAGAGATAAAAGCATAAAGCTCAGTGAGAAAGGTAAATATATAGTTAAATTCAAAATATGCTAATGTTGTATTGATGATGGATAAATCACTTAAAAGTCTAGTATGAAGATAAAAACAAAAATATTAAAAATAATCATAACTACAGTAATTTGTTAATGGATACACAATGTAAAAAGATGCAAATTTCAACATAAAAAAATATAAAATGTGGGGCGGGGAAGCTTTTTTATGTGTTCAAAATTAAGTTATTATCAACTTAAAATGGACGTCAAAAATATAAGATGTTTTATGTAAGTTCATGCGACCTCAAAACAAAAGTCTAAATAGATACACAAAAGATAAAGGAATTAATGCATGCCACTATTGAAAATCATCAAATTACAAAGATTGAGACTAAAAGAAAAAGAAATGAGCAAAGGAACTACAAAACACACACACAGACACATACAAAATGGGGTTCCTGGGTAGCTCAGTTGGCTGAGCATCTGATTCTTGATTTTGGCTCAGGTCATGATCCCAGATTCGTGGGATTGAGTCCTACTCCATGTTCAGCTAGGAGCCTGCTTAAGATTCTCTCTCTTTCTCTTTTTCTCTCTCCCTCTGCCCCTCCCCACCCTGCTCTTGCACATATGCAGGCTTTCTCTCTCTAAAACAAAACAAAAACAAAAAAACCTACAAGACAATTAGAAAAATGACCATAGAAAGTCCCAACCTACCAATAATAACTTCAAATATAAATGGACTAAATTCTTCAATCAAAAAAACATAGAATGGCTGAATGTGTTACAACAAAACAAAACAAAACAAAACAAAAAATAAGACACAGTTTCATATTGCCTACAAGGCAATCAGCTCAGCCTTAAGGACACAGATAGACTGAAAGTGAATGGATATAAAAAGATGTGCCATGCAAAAGGAAATCAAAAGAAAGCAAGAATAGCCATTCTTGTATCAGACAAAATAAACTTTAAGCCAAAGATTGCAACAAAAGACAAAAAAGGTTACTCAATAATGATAAAAGAGTCAATCATAAGAAGATGAGACAATTGTAAGTATTTGTGCACCCCACATAGAAACCCCTAAATATATAAAGCAAATATCAACTGATCTGAAAGAAGAAACAGTCAACAATACAATAATAGCAGGGGACTTCAATGCCCTACTTCCAACAATGGATAGATCATCCAGACAGAAAATCAATAAGGAAACAGTGGATTTTAACAATAGTATACACCAAATTGACCTAACAGTCATATACAGAACATTCCATCTAACAGCAGCAGAATATACATTTTTCTTAAGTGCACATGGGACATTTTCTAGGATAAATCATGTGAGGTCACAAAAAAAAAAACTCTTAATAAATTTATGAAGACTGAGATCATAGCAAGTATCTTTTGCAAGCCCAATGATATGAAACTAGAAATCAATTACAAGAAGATAACCACATATCCAATAAGGTGTTAATATCCAAAATATATAAAAAAACCTATACAACTCAATAGTAGAAAAACAAATAACCCAATTTAAAAAATGAGCAAAGGACATACATTGACACTTTTCCAAAGAAGACATACAAATGGTCAACGGACACATGAAAAGGTGCTCAACATTTCTAATCATCAGGGAGATGTAAACCAAAAGCACAATGTGATAGCACCTCACACCTGTTAGAATGAGTATTATCAAAAAGACAAGAGATAATAAACACTGGCAATCATAGGGAGAAAAGAGAACTTTTGTGCACTGTTGGTGGGAATGTAAATTGGTTTGGCCACTATGGAAAACAATATAGAAATTCCTTAAAAAATATTAAAAATAGAACTACCATGTAATCCAGCAATCCCACTTCTGGGTATATATTCAAAAGGAACGAAATAATTATCTCAAAGAGATATTTATACTTCCATGTTCATAGCAGCATTTATTCACAAATGCTAAGGTATAGAATTGTCCAAGGTATGGAAGTGTCCATCAATGGATGAAGGATAAAGAAAATACTTTTTTTTTCCTGTTCTCTATTTCCCTTACCCCCTAGAAGGAACAAAACTTGACCCTATCCATTTACACTGAGATCATCTCTAATCTCTATTTTTTCAAAATAAGGTTGACTTTCTGGGGGCACCTCGGTGGCTTAGTTGGTTAAATGTCCGACTTCGGCTCAGGTCATGATCTCATGGTTCATGGGTTCAAGCCACGCATCAGACCCTGTGCTGACAGCTCCGAGCCTGGAGCCTGCTTTGGATTCTGTGTCTCCCTGTCTCTCTGACCCTCCCCTGCTCACTGTATGTCTCTGTTTCTCTCAAAAATAAATAAACATTAAGGTTGATTTTCTCATCTCTATTTCTGATGGATTTTGAAGGTAAGTACCAATATCATTAAAATGAAGTCGTGGAGAGAAACTGGATTACAGAACACCTCTGCCCCACTCTATAATTAAATAAAAATGCTTTTTTTAAAAAACCCACCAGAAGTTTACTAGCTTACCTAATAAGAAAATAGCTGATAGTCTCAAGCTATCATTGTAGCTTACAATGATCATGTCCCTAACTAGAAAGAGATGTGTTTGTGGCTAAAGTTCTAATCTCTCCATCTTGACTCTATATAATTTCTACCCCAGAAAAGGTGCAGAGAAAGAATCCAGGCAGACAACATCCTGAGAATTCATAAACATTCTGCAAATGAAACGCTGTCTGAGGCAGTATGTTTACGACAGCTTTGGGCATGGTTGCATTAAACTGCTATTTTTAGAAGTCCATCAAACCCCTCTAGGACTTTAGCACAGACAAGGGCCTCAAAGGATCTTCCAGGGTATAGTGTTGGCCGGAGGACCAAGTTGAAGGACTTTATAGGTATACCAGGCAGTGATGCAGTTCACTTAAAAAGTAGCTAAGAACATAAAAACTCACTCAAGTCTCCCATCAAGAAATCTTTATACTGATTAAAGGCAACTCAAGGAGAAGCATTACCCATCTCTTAAATGGTAGTTCAAAGACACAGACACAATATTCCAGCTGAGGATAAACGAATATCTATTAAGTGTCACCCACACAATATCAGAGCTATTAACTTTGCTTACATTAAGCATGGGTGTACTGGGGGGGGATGGTTATGTTAATTTTAAAAAATACTATTTGGAAGTAGTAATGATGACTAAAGTGGCACAGCTTGCTATGAAGTGAAAACACCTGATATGAAAGCCAATGAAAGCAATAACAGAAGACAGTGTCCCAGCTGTGTTTTATAGTATTGAAGACTGTCATAAGAATAAAAGTTCAATGAAAGCAGATTTGAATAATAAAATTACAAAATTATAGAATGGGAATTTTCCTTATAAATAAGGAAGCATAATAACATCACAGAGCTAGAATATTATAGTGGTTATTAGCACATGTATGGAATAACACTTCCTGAACTTGAAGCCTAACCCCTCCCTGTACTAACTGTGCAATACTGGGAAAATTACACAACCTCCGGGTGATTTCATTTCTCATCTTTGGAATGAGAGTAAAAATACTATCTTCTGCATTTGGTCTGATGTGCTAAATAATGTGGCTATTGTTAAATAAATTGCCAAGAACACGGAATAAAATGGACCCAATTGAAAATTAATTTAGCACAACTAGGAAATGACTTGAGATAATTTCAGCAAGCTTAAAGAAAAAAGGGAAATCAGTAAAATTAAAATAATATGATAGACTTCAAGGGTAAGATATTAGGTTGAATATATACAAATAAGTTCACTCCATTCTAAAAATCATTACAACTATGATGAAGATATTCCTTTAACATGAAGGCATGTGAGAACACAGGAAGTGGCAATAGTAACAATTATTGGAAACTAGAAAACATATCAATGTGCACTTAATATCCAAGAATATTAAAAAGTGTAGTTCATACTCTAAAATCCTCAAAAGGCTCAGAAACCTAGAGGAATTCATTGTGTCCCACTATCCTAGAGCCAGACACTCACTTTCTAGACAGGAGACTGGATGAGTGCTCTTTTTTTTAAAAAACCTTTTTGAAAAAATTAGTTAATTTTTAGTTTTAACTAGTCTCCATGCCCAATGTGGGGCTTGACTTCATGTCCTTGAGATCACCAATTAAGCCAGCCAGTTAACCCTGAAAGAATCCTTTCTAAGGATGCCAATCAGCCCTACAGAAAAGATCTAAAGATTCTGAACTTGGGTTCAACAAATAGCCTAACAGATTACCATATAGTAAATTACAGTTTGACAAGCCCCACTATGTCCTAAAAACTTCTAACTAGCCTTTTAACCAGCCCCCCCACACACACACACCTTAATCATGAGCCTCAAATCTGAGAATTTCCAAACTCTCATATATAGCATAGAGACTCAAACAAGAAAACGGAAGAAAAAAGTGATTTGTAGAGAGAAGACAAATATAGAAAGAAAAGAATTTTTAAATCTATCATTTGTATTATTGGAGAGGTAAGAAAAAAGAATTCATTCATGAAACAAGAACAGAATGAAATGAAATAGGAATAAGAGGTAAATAAAGACTCAGAAATTTAAACATGTCAGTAATTATTTTAAAAATACTTTCAATTACAAAAAGCTTGCAGTGTAGGATTGAGAAACTCTTCCCAAAATAGAGCAAAAGGAGAAAAAAGAAGAGAAAAATAAGAAAACTGGATAGCTAGTCCAGAAGGTCTAATATCTGAATAATAATAATAATTCTCCAGATAGAACAACAGGAAAAAAATAAAGATGAAAAATCATTCAAGAGCTTTTTGCACCAATAGCACATTATTGTGAAATTTCATAATTCCAGGAATCAAGGGACTAGATCCCATAAAGTTTTAAAGACTTCACAAATTAATAATCAAGAATCAGAATAACTGGATCTTATTGCCAATATTGAAAAGCAAGAAAACTCTATCAAAATTATGGAGTAAACCAAGAACTTTTATAAAATAGAAAAATAACAACTAGAAGAGAGAGAATAAAATAAGAAAAAAGGGAAGAAGATATCAAGAGCAGTAATGATAGGCGAGCCTAGAAAGACCATTGTGCAGGGATAGGAGACAACTAGTTGAAATGGAACACTGTGCCCCGAAAGATAGGCCCCATGGTGTTCTCCGCTTACTGTACAATCTATACAACCTCACCATACAACTGCAGAATGGGATGTGCCAACATACAGGAATAAAACAAAAAGAGGACGATAGGAGAGTCATTAATTAGGGACACTGACATGGAATTATGGTGAAGGTTGACAGTAGTCCTGGAGAGCAACCAACCCACATCAAAAGGATAACTGATGTTTCTGGAAAAGACATTTTCAATAAAAATATAAAACATGTTCAGCTGATATGATTAATACTGTGGGAAATCGTAGTGAAAGGCTAAGCTGTGAGAGAACATGTACAGCCACACTTAACCTTGGAAGACAAGGGTTTAGTGTCTACCAAGCCATGGATCTAACAGTCATCACTGCAAGTATAGAAAGGCAATAGGCAAACTTTCTCAAATGATAAAAATCAAGGAAAACAGCAAATAGAAGTCCTTTGCAGACAGTTGGAAAAGCGGAGGTGATGACATTCATCCAAGCAATCGCTAGATCAGAAACAGCACAAAAGTCAAGAAGGGGGAGGGAACATTAATCCTGCAAACCATAGAATCTGCACTAAACAAGTATAGGAATTATAATTATAGACTATAATGTCATTTTTACACATACAAATAGAAGAGTAATTTAAAAATAATTCGTGGGAAAGTGTTGTTGTCTTATTCTTTATTTCCTTTTATTTCTATGAATTGAAACTGAAGAATGAAGTTAAAAAAATAACATGGCTTCAATGTCTCAATATTTTTCATGGTCATTTACCTTGAGAATCCATAGAAATAGTATCTCTTGCAGCAAAAGGAAATGGAAAAAATGTTTATTGGGGATTTGGGGATTACAGCCCTTTTATTATAATTCTTTTTTCTTTTGTTTAATGCATGTAACATGACACATCACATTTATCATCTTTTTGTAGAAATTTTTTTAAAGCACATGTAGCATCATTTCTTTTTATAAAGTTATTTCTATTTTTCTGTCCACCCATCTATTTGGGAAGCAAAACTCTCTGTCTGGAGTCATGTGTTAACAAGTGGTTACTACTAGAAATTTGGGGAAATTTATTGTTTTCTTTGTGCTTTTATATATACATTGGCTAACAAAGGGTTCATGGATCATTGTCCTTAAAATTTAACAAAAGTTCAAGTTTTGTTTTAAAATCTCTGCATGCATAATAAAGAATAAAAAGTAAACTCTTAAAAATTGAAACAGAAAATTCATATACTCCATTCTTGGAAAACTGATACAAGTTAAGTGGACAATACAAAGTTTCAATGAAACGCATTACCTTGGAAAAGAAGTCCTCGTAATGAGATAGGACTTGAGAACAGGTCTACAGCATTGGTTAGAATATTAGCTTTTCTCTGAGCATGCTTCTCTGGGGTATGTAGAGTGTCCACCTTGAGTTATGTTTTGAAATATTCAGAGTTTGATAGAAACTAATTTAATAGATCCCCACTGGCATCAGGAGCTGTCAACACAAAACCTATTCGCTAGTGAGGGGAGAATATTTTTGACCTTCTCTCTAGAGAGTGAAGTGTTTCTGGAATGGCAAAAGGGTACCTATTCTTAGAAATGTCCTGTCAATTAGAGAGTCTTCCTCAGACAGTACATAGGATGTGTGAAATTCAACAAAGTTTCTCAGGTTTTTATTCTGAGTAAGTGCGTCCATATGGTGAGGTCATATCTGCTGCATAGATAAGAGACACTGTTCCTCATTCCCATATGTTCTCTCAGGAGGAGAGATAAAGCTGACCAACAAAGCACTGAAACCTCTACATATCATTAATTTGAAACAAATTCCACTTGAGTTAATAAGTAATGGGAGAGTTTACACAGAATCACAGATCCCTAAGCAGAAGTGCATAGGTATTTCTGATAAGGCATTGTTTCCAGTTATCAATGTACTATTTATATAGTTGAGATAGCTTATTTGCCTTCCCCAGAGTCGGTTATATTGGACTGGCCTTTACACTCCTTGTTCCCCCTGTATTATCATGTTTCTATGTGGTAATCACTCCATCCTCCCAACATGGAATCAATTCCTCTCTGTTGCTTACCTAAATCCACCATTTTTAAAACTGAGATGCCATTGACAAATAACATCGTATAAATTTATGATGTACAGTCAGTTGATTTGATACGTACACGTATTGCAATATAATTACCACTGAAGGGATAGCTAACATCTCTATCATGTCACTTGTCATTTTGTTTTGTTTTGTTTTGTTTTGTTTTGTTTTGTTTTTTTGTGGTGAGAACAATTAAGATCTAGTTTCTTAGCAACTTCTATACTAGTATTGTTAATTATAATCACTGCTGTACATTAGATCTCCAGAACTTATTTATCTACTAGCCTCAGCCCCTGGTAACCTCTACTTTCTATTTCTAAGGGTCTGGGCTTTTTAGATTCCACATATAAGTAATATTGTATAGTATTTGTCTTTCTCAGTCTAACTTATCTCACTTAGCATAGTGCCCTCAAGGTCCATTCATGTTGCAAATGGCAGTATTTCCTTCTTTCTTATGGCTGAACTATATTCCATTGTGTGTGTATGTATGTGTGTGTGTGTGTGTGTGTGTGTGTGTGTGTGTGCGTGTGCGCAAAATGGCAGTATTTCCTTCTTTCTTATGGGCACGCGTGTGGGCATTTAGGTTGTTTCCACATCTTGGCCATTATGCATAATGCCATAAGAAACACGGGAGTACACAGAGCTTAATCAACATTCTGCTTGTATTTCCTTTGGATATATGCTCAGAAGTGGAACTGCTGGGTCATTTCGTAGTTCTATTTTTAATTTTTTAGGAAACTCCATATTCTTTTCCATAGTGACTGTACCAGATGCTAACAGTGCACAAGGGCTCCCTTTCCTCCACATCCTCACCAACCCTGTATCTCTTGTCCTCTTTGATGACAGCCATTCTCATAGGTATGAGGTGATATCTCACTGTGGCTTTGATGTGCATTTCCCTGATGGTTGGTGATGTTGAGAATAATTTTATGTGTCCTAGCTTAGTTATCCAGAGAATTGCAAACTTCTGGTGTCAAAGTCATTTCTGATGTAATGGTACAATGAGAGGCACTGAGCAGATATTAAATACATCCCAGTTGATTGCTTTCAGCCCAAGGATGCAAAAAAGTGCTGGACCAGAAAAGAAGAAAATAAGGTTTATTTTTCCGCTAGATCACCATCAAGGATCAGAGAACTTGAAAGAGTCACCACCTTTCTGGGCTTCAATGTTCTCATTGATAAAAGTAAAGCAAATCTAAATTTCTAAGACAAGTCATTTATATGAACCATATGGATGATGGCTTATATATGAAGGGAAGATTCCAGAGAGAAGTCCTTTTACTTTATGTTTTGTCTAAATTTAAACGTATGCCTTTCTTTTTCACAGTAAAAAAAAAAAGTAAACATCTTTTACCTACCTAATAACAAAGGAAAACCTACCTCCCCCACCACCCCCAAAGTCAGCTCTTCCTCATCAAGTAGAGCTGGGTGTAAAAAATTTAACATATGTCAAAACACATCTTGGAGACTGTCCAGAGCAGTCTGTAAAATTCTGTGAGGTTCAGGCTCCAGGCAGCAGCTTCTAACATGGTATGTTCTGGCTATGTGCATCTCATGCATTTTTTAAAGCTCTGCTTTAAATGCAGGTTTATCAATAAAAATGCCACCAGAAAACAGCTTTGAAATTTTAATCTCTTCCTGAAATAAAAGGTTTCCTCAAGGCAGGACTGGAATTGGTTGTGTCTGAACGCCATCCACTTTCATTATACAAGAGATTTTCTTAACAGCTGCTAAATCCTAATTTTGCAAAAGTTAAAAAAAATGCAGCTCTGTATCTCTCATCATCAAAAGCAGCATAATTTAAGCCTTTATTGTGTCAGTCATGAATTGTCTCTCCTGTAAGCTCACGATGTCATAATATTCTGTTAGATTAATGAGAATCCCTACAATTACAGAGTGGGAACCGACATGGCGCACAGCAGGCCTGTCTAATGGCGGAAATTACTGTGAATGCTAATGCATTAGCCAAGAATTACAAGGAGAATTACTCCTGCCACCAATCTAAAGGGCCTACCATGGAAAGACGGTCGGTTTTACCATCCTTCAAAGTGATTCTGGGTGGAAGGTGAACTACCACAGGGGATCTGTTTATTCCTTTTTTACATACTGCATGTAATGCCTCCACTGCCTTGGAGATTAGAAAAGAGATTTTTAAGCTTTTTACATTTATTCATTTATTTTGAGAGAGTGGAAACAGGGGAGGGACAGAGATAAGGAAGAGAATCTCAAGCAGGCTCCGAGCTGTCAGTGCAGAGCCCGACGTGGGGCTCGAATACATGAACCTTGAGATCATGACCTAAGAGTTGGACGCTTAACCAACTGAGCCACCCAGGCCCCCCAGCAAAGAGATTTTTTTTAAAAGCTTTTATGCTGTCAGGAATTCAGTGCCTTTACTAACTAGTTTGCACAAATAGAATTGAAACATGTGCAGCATTCTCGTACATAAACTCTGCACATTTTCCTCAACTCTCAAATCTGGGTTACTGTTTGGCACGTACCATATATATATTAATGGAACACTAGAATAGGAAACTTTGTTCAGGGCTCTCCCTGCTCCAACTCAATTTCCATTCTGCCTCCAGGTAACGTTATGTTTTAAAAATATGATCGCACTTACATGTGGAGTCTAAAAAAGTCATACTCATAAAAGCAAAAAGTAGAATGCTGGGTTCCAGGGGCTGGGGATGGGGGCAATGCGCAGTCCAAGGGTACAACATTTCAGTCCTACAGGATGACAAAGTTCTAGAGGATCTGTTGTAGAGCATGGTGACTATAGTTAATACGGTATGGTAGATGTGAAATTTGCTAAGACAGCAGATCTTAAGTGTTCTCAATGCACACACACACACACACACACACACACACAAGATGGTAACGCTATGGGTATGTTAATTAGCATGATTGTGGTAATCCTTTTCTAAGCTGTATGTATATTAAATCCTCAGGTTGTACACCTTAAACGTATACATTGTTTGTCAAGTGTACCTCAATAAAGCTGGAAAGCATAAATAAAAATAAATGTGAATGTTCCACTCTCCTCTTTTACAACCATGGACAAAGTTCACATTCTCCAGCATGGTAACTGAGTTGTCTACAAGTTACCTTTGCAGCCTCGCTTACGCCCAGACCCTGTGCTCACGGTATTGTATGGCATTTCTTTCTCTCTTCTCTCTTCTGTGCCTTCACACATGTCATTTTGATATCTGAAAGTCACTTTCCAGCCCGACAAAGCCCCACTCTCATGTCATTGTTTTTGTGACCGTCACTGACTCCACTTTCTTACAAGATGCCCACTTTCATAACGTACATTACACTGAATTAAGGTGACTTGCGTTTGCTGATTTCTCCTTATAGAACTGCTCTGCCCAAGCAATAGCTTCCAGACACAGGTAACTACTTAAGCTTAAATTAATCCAAGTGATATAAATTGTAACATTCAGTTGCTCAGTTGCACTAGCCATATTTCAAGTACTCAACAGCCACACATGACTAATGGCCACTGAATTAGACAGTGTAGACAGAAACAAGTCCATCATCATAGAACATTCTATTGGACTCTGACACTTGAGAATGTGAGAGTAGGGACCATTCTGTCTCTTACAGTCTAAACAGAAAAACAGGACAGTCTGTAGTAGATTGAATAGGGGCCCCCAAAAGATATGTCCAAATCATAACTCCCAATACCTGTAAATGTGACCTTCTTTGGAAATAAGGTCTTTGAAAATATAATTAACATGAGGATCTCAAGATGAGATCATCCTGGATTTAGGGTAGGTCCTTAATCCAATGACTAAGGTCCTGAGAAGAGAAAATAGAAGGACAGTTGAGACAGGGAAACATAGAAAAGAAGGTTGTGTGAAGTCAGGGGCAGTGACCGGAGTGATACATCTACAAGCCAAGGAGCATCATGAGTTGGAGATACCACCAGATGCAGAGAGAGAGCATGGAGATTATCCCTTTGGAGCCTCTAGGAGGATCCAACCTTGTGACTTAATTCTGGCCTTGTGACTTTCGGAACTGTGAGGAAATAAATGTCTTACTTGAAACCACGCAATTTGTGGCAGTTCATTCACATAAAGGTCCAAGAAAACTAATACATCTACCCTCTTCCTAACAAAAGAGTATTTCAAGGACACTGTAGTTGCAACAGAGAGAACGGAGATAGAGAATCACACAGATGGTTAGTTTCTGAGAGGGAACAGGGGGCAGTAAGGCCACCATAGCTTGGCTGTAGCAGGAAGCCACCACCACACCAGGCTGAAGAGATGAAGGGCACAGAAAACTACTGAGAAGTTTCTGGAACCCTGGGGCTGAGGCCACACCTGTCTCCAGTAGGGACACCGCAAGCCTGAAGCCAAGGACGCGATGCACTGACCTTATTAAAATGTGACAAACTTCGGGAAAACTTATGTAGTTACATATTATTTCAGCTGACTTGAAATGAAAGTTTACAAATACATTTGTTCTTTCCTTTGTCCCTCTTTCTTGATTCCCCATTAATTGAGAGTAAAATATCTTTGTCTTTTCTCTTGATTTCTCCAGGCACTTCCCTAAGTTCAGATCTGACAAACGCGTTCCCCCCCCATCTTTGGACATTTCAAGTGTGGCATTCAGAGCCTGTATACTTCTGATTTTATTTTTAAAAAATTACTCTAAAACAACAGCAAAAAAATTTTCTTTTCCCCTGCATACTCAGTCCCTGCCCAGTTCTTCTGTATCCTGGCCGATTTCATGGCTGTGAAACCCGATATGCTTTGACCTTCATTTCATCTTGCTCCCCATATGCTCCTTCCAACTGGTGTCAAATCACCTTACCTTTTCACCACTACTTTCCTTTATATTATCGTTTTAGCCCATGCTTTTCTGGCAGCATCCTTTGCTTCTGTTCTGAAATGTTCTCCTCGTGACTGACCTCCCTTGCAACTTTGAATTCCCCAAAGCTCGTATTTCCATATATAATGGCTTCTGTGACTAGATCGGGTCTTACTTAGTTAAATGCAGGTTTAAGGGAGAGAATAGTTTTCTTCCAACTTTCTATCAATTTATCTTAATTGTTTAACTTGGAGGAGAATCTGAATGTATAGGTAAATTCTAACTCATGGGATATTCTAAGATCCTCGAATTGTCTCAACAGTAGTAAGTGATGAAGAATATGTGGTCTAGACATGAATGGTGGATTTGAATCCAGTTCTGACTTTGACCGACTGTAAAATTGGAGACAGCTCACTAAGCTCCCTGTGTCCTAGTATTCTCCACTCCATATATAGATAATTAAAGAGCCTGTCACATAGGTTGCTTAGACTCAATTACATAACACGTTTCACCCTTGAACACAGGACCCTTTGAACTACACGGGTCCACTTACGTATGGATTTTTTACAGCATAGCACTGGGAATGTATTTTCTCTTCCTTATGATTTTCTTAATAGTATTTTCTTTCCTCCAGCTTACTTTACTGTAACAGTACATTATATAATACCTACAACATACAAAATATGTGCTTGTCAACTGTTCATGTTATTGGTAAGGCTTCTGGTCAACAGTAGGCTCTTATCAGCTAAGGTTTTAGGGAGTTACAGGTTATACACAAATTTTTGGCTGACTCACCCCCGTGTAGCATAGGCCAACTGTATTTTTAAAATATATACAGCATAGTAAGCACTTAATTGATATCCCCTATATGACGATTCTTCTCGTCACTATTGTTACTTTGGGAATTAGGACAAGAACTGATGGGCACCTGTGGGAAGAGTAGTTTGTAGAAATATCAGGGTTACAAGTTGAAAGATTAAAGCCAATGGAAGGAGTGAAGTGTACTCAGAATACTTTGGTTCTGAGATGCAGACCTCAGAGAGGCTGGGACATCTCATCTGGTCATGTGTAAGATGCTGTACCAGGCACTTATTTGTTTGTTTGCTTGTTTTGTACATTATCACATGCAATCCTCACTGCTGTGAGCTAGATTTTCACACCCTCATTTCACACATGAAGAGACTAGGGTTCAGAAAACCAAATATTGCACAAGGAAAACATGAGGGCTTTGGATCCAGGCAGATACCAGTCTCGGTCCCGGCTCCGCTATTTACCAGCCACATAGTGTTGTGAAAGTCACATCACCTTTCAAAGCCACACGTTTCATGTGTCATGTGGAGATAATACCACTGACACCACAGAGTTTTGGAAGGATTCAAGATGCTTGTATAGGCCCTTGAACAGTGCTTCATGCATAATAGGTTCTCAGCAAATGGCAGTTATTTTTATTGTTGTAATATTATAACCATTAATACGTAAGCTAGTTTATCTGGACACCAGATAAACAGGCTAAGGGGAGATCGCCTACTTATAGCCACCATAAAATTCTGAACTTCTCCTTCGTGGGATCTTACTTGTAATCATGTTTCTTCCTTGCCAGAAAACACGCTCCATGAGAGCAGGGACCCTATTTATCTTCCTCCATATGCCCACCTGACTGGCTGACTTTCAGAGTGAGTGGTGTTCTGGGCAGAGAGGAACGCTGGCTGCCGAATGAGCCAAGCACTGAGCCACGCTCACACTGAGCATCAGAGTCTTTGGGAATCACCACGCATCGTCCACTAGGAGAAAAATGCAGAGATTTCAGAGAATGAAACTGCACATAAATGTCAGGGAAAGTGGAGCTAAGAGATCCATCTGGAAGTGTCAGTGTGTATTCTAAGATAATTTTTAGAATTGTTTACAGTCCTTGATTTCTTCCATCTCTCCTCTCCGTGTGTAGGTCTAGCTCGATACTTTATCCCTCTCACATCGTGTTTCTGCTCTCAGGGAGTGTCTTCTGTTCCCTTAGGTATAATTAGCAATACCACACAGGAAATATCTGCAACATAACAAATGCCACATCATATGTTTGTGTCTGTAGGGAGCTGACTGAGAGAGAACTAAAATTTAGAGCAGACCATATCCAAGCAGGCTCCACTTTTGCTACCTAAATAAAGTCTTTGTGATTTCAACCTAGGATTCAGTAGTTTCCACATATACAGGGAAAAGAAGTGTGCTCCTTATAAGCAGATGAACAAATGCACGCCTCAGTTTACCTGGGATAGTCTAAGCATTCCTGAGATAGTAACAGTTACACCCATTATTCTATAGTAATTATTAATGGTCCTACTTTTTTTTCAGGGTATTTATTTTGAGAAAGAGAGAGAGAGAGAGCATGGGAGAGGAAAAAACAGAATCCCGAGCAGGCTCTGTACTGTCAGCACAGAGCCTAACACAGGGCTCAATCCCATGAACCATGAGATCATGACCTGAACTGAAATCAAGAGTCAGACACTTAACAGACTGAACCACCCAGGTTCCCTAATAGTTCCTATTTTTACTCTTAAGCATATCCCACTCAGGATAATAAAGTTCATAGTCTCCCTGCTTATGCGGAAATTTATAATCAGGTTCTTCTGAATCTACCCTAATTTATCATCCATGCCTTGATATAGAACCCTGTGATTATCCCCTTTGGGACCTCTTCCCCAGCTCAGACCCATCCTGATATCTGCACCTAATCTGACCACGTTGGGAATGCCTCATTGGTCTCCTCTGTGACTGTACACCCTCCTCCTGTCCTTCATTGTCAGTCTCTGTCCCCCATCCTTTACCACGTCCTCCCCATGTCCACTATGCTGATTGTCTTTGACCGTGTGTCATGAGGGCAGTTTAGTTGACACATACAGTTTGGTTTTCCATTGATCTCTGTGTCTCCCCAGTTTGCAAATTTATCAACAACTTAGAATGATTCACAAATGTTGGTCCCATTTTATCCTTTTATTTTCTTTTCCTTACAGAGTACCAGGTACTGAACATGCATAGGCTAAGGAATCAGAAAAACTGGAAAATCATTTGAGATGATTCAGTCTAGCTCTTGCAACTGAAGCATGAGGAAATGCATTCAGAGGTCCTGAGACATTACAGTCTCAGAGTTTACCAGGGAAAAAGTTTGGCTAAGAACACCTGTGCCTCCAATATTCAGTCCTATACTTTTCCATGTTACATTTCTCTCCTGTTTAGTATTTTTAACTGACTTTGTTATCTTACCCATGTTTTTCTTTAAGATGAGAGTATGTTTCTCATTTCATTTCTCAGAAGGAGATTCAGTGCATCACTTCCAAAGCAAATGGGACAACCACGCTGGTTTCACAAGTAAACAAACAAACAAAAAATACATTGTGTGAGGTCAGCAGTGCCATCTGCCCCCACATAGCCTAAGTACATTCTCAATGGCTTCCCTGCACTTAGATGCTACAAGTTAGAGATGCATTCTTTTGATGTAATTCTTACTCTTCAACTAAAACAGCCATGAGAATGATAGCTAATTAAACCTTACTCTGCATTTGTATGCAGCTATTCTGATTTATTAAATTCTTCACTGAAGTTTTGAAAGGTTGGAGAAAGAAGAAAACAAAGTAATATTAGGGCTCTGTGAGAATAGGCAAAGGAGGATTCTCTAAGGAATCAAAGGGCACCAAATGGGGGGGGGGGGACCTGGACATATATATATAACAACTCGAGAAATTTATAACTGGGTCCAACTCTGGGGATTATGATCCATATTTAAAGAAAAGCTATCCTTTTTTATGCACTGATTTCCAGGGGGGGATGTTTTCTTTTTCTCTTGTTAGAATGGCTTTTCTTATTTTTATAACTCTCTTCCTAAAAAGGAAACATGCATTGAGTGTGAACTATCTTTTAGACCAATTTAGAGTTAGCAAAGGGATGATCCAATAACTAAATGCCTGAAGTTAAGTAAATAAACATTTTACACTTCCATTTTTGGAAAGCCCTGTAAACCAAATGACTTGGGAAAGATTAATAAACTTTGGGAACAGTAGATTTCTGAGATGCCAAATAAACCATGAAAGGCTATACAAAGCCACAAAATCAGGATGTGGGGAAAAATGAGAAGAAAGGGGGTTTAAATAATAGGCAACAGGGGCGCCTGCATGGCTCAGTCGGTTAAGTGTCCGACTTCGGCTCAGGTCATGATCTCACGGTCCGTGAGTTCGAGCCCCGCGTCGGGTTCTGTGCTGACAGCTCAGAGCCTGGAGCCTGTTTCAGATTCTGTGTCTCCCTCTCTCTCTGCTCCTGCCCTGTTCATGCTCTGTCTCTCTCTGTCTCAAAAATAAATAAACGTTAAAAAAATTAAAAAAAAAATAGGCAACATTTGTTTGTAGCCTTCTTTTATGGAATGTTATTGGGGCTTTATATCATTTTTCTCTTTTCTTCATCTGTTCAGTTAGATACTAATCTCTTTTTGGGTACATTTAAGACACTCCTGGTTGCCTACTCAACACCATTTCCTTACTAACAGAATCCAAATTTTGTTCAAATATTTTGAGAGTGGGGAAGGTACTGTGTTCAAGAAACATAAATTCAGCTTTAGGAGATGAACATATTGAGTCTAACTCAGTCGTATGAGTCCTGTTCAGCCTTTGACATTATGGACTAGAAGTGGGCAGATAGCTGGATTTTTACCAATACAACCTGAGGATACAGTTGATCCTTGAACAGTTTGGGGGTTAGAGGTATTGGCTCCCTCCATCCCAGCAGTCAAAACTCCTTGTAGAAATTTCGACTCCCCTAAAAACTTAACTACTAATAGCCTACTGTTGAACAGAAACCTTACTAATAACACAATCAATTAACACAAATATCATATGTTATGTATTATATATATATATATTATAAACTGCTCTTGCAATAAAGTAAGCTAGGAAAAAGAGAACGTCATTAAGAAAATCATAAGAAGAGAAAATACGTTTACAGCATGGTACTGTATTTATATTCAAAAAGACCTATGTATGACTGGACCTACACAACACACACCCCAGGTTGTTTAAGGGTCAATCGTGTATGTAATGAAGGTGTTCCGGAGAAGGTTTTCTTCCCCAGTCGAAAGAGAAAAGTACTAGAGGAAGTCCCGCCTTCCTTCCTTCCTGTGAACCTTAACAAGTACTGATGGAAAGCTTGGTGCAATGGTGACCACCTTGTCATTGTCAGGTATCAGCCAAGAGAGTAACATTCAGAGTTCTCCCTCAAGAATTTTGAATTGGGATGAAGTAACTGTAGTTCAACCTAGCCAGTCTTTTGGTTTAAAAAAACAAAAGTGAAGCTTGGAACTGGGGGCAATATCAGGCAAATATTGCTTTTCTGCATAAAATCTTCAGAAGTTTCCAGGGCACCTTGGTGGTTCAGTTGGTTAAGCCTCTGACTTGGGTTCAGGTCATGTCTGTGCTGACAGCTCAGAGCCTGGCACCTGCTTCGGATTCTGTGTCTCCTTCTCTCTCTGCTCCTCCCCCACTCTTGCTCTGTCTCTCTGACTCTCAAAAATAAATAAACGTTAAAAAAATCTTCAGAGGTTTCCTATCTCATCAGGAGTAAAACACAAAATTTCACCATGGCCCGAAAGACCCTATGTGATCTGCTTCCAGTTATCAGTCTAACCTTAGCTCCCATTTGCTTTATCCTTGCTCGTACTGGTTCAATCATACAGAACTCCTTGCAGTCCTGGAGAGCAACCTTCAGTGCCTCTGTATTTGTTATGACAGATACCTGGATGGCTTGCTTCTTCAGTGACTACAGTAGAGACCTTTCCTTTAATGATCATAAATAAACAAATATCACTTGTTTTCGATTCTCCTATCTTGATATATTTTTCTTTATAGAAGGCATCATCAATTGACATCATGCATATGTATCTATTTCTTTATTGTTTTTCTCCTCCAGAGCTGCCAAAGCCCAGTCTAACCAGTGAAGCCTCCCTTGGCCAAGTGTAAGCAGATCAGTAAAAACCCTCTCCCTTCCCTTTTCTCCTTCCTTTATGCTCTCCAGATCTAAGGAGTCAGGGGAGAGAAAAGAGCAATAAAATTACTTAGATTAATGAAACTTGAGTCTGTCCATAATTTTTCTTTTGATTTAACTTGTGACTAACTTCTGGGTCAAAGAATCAGCTCTGAAGAAAATCTAAGGAAATTTAATTGATGTTTTGAAATGTTATCCTAAAGCCATGTACTCACTACTTCTCCCGGGCACACATAAGCCCTTTTGAATCATCACTTGGGCTGCTGTTTCTCTTCATGGTCCAATATGGGGACCCAAAATCCCAAATGAGGATAATGCTCTTGAATCATCCTTGTTACAAGGCCACACATTTAGGTCTTTAGTGTTATAAAGATATTTCAAAAACCAATTACTTTAGTTTTTAAAAAAAATTTTTTTAATTTAACGTTTATTCATTTTTGAGAGACAGAGAGAGACACAGCGTGAGTGGAGGAGCGGCAAAGAGAGAGGGAGACACAGAATCCGGAACAGGCTCCAGGCTCTGAGCTGTCAGCACAGAGCCCGACACCAGGCTCAAAATCACGATCCGTGAGATCATGATCTGAGCCAAAGCCGGTCGCTCAACTGACTGAGTCACCAGGCACACACCGATCTATCTTTTTTTTTTTTATCTTAAAGTTTAAAAGAATGAGCAGAATTCATACTCATTTCAGGGCATGATATGAAGGTTGCTTTTTAAAATAAACACCCATAATTGGTTTGCCTTTTCAGATCTTGCTTATTCTATTAAAATTGAATTATTAAAATAATTTATTACGGTAACAATTTTATTTCAATTGACCAACATTTTTCTTTTAATGATGTCTTAGCATTCTACCATACCATACATAAAGAGATATGTTAATATTTATACAAAATAGTACTTTAAGGATGAAAGAATGCATAAGGAAAGTGAAGTATACTTATAGATCTCCAAGGAAAGATTGCCATCATGGAAGAAAAAAGTCTGAAACAAGTATTCATAAAAAAAACAACAACATATCCTGTAGACATTGAATCACTACTTACTTCAACAATAGCCAACGAGACAGGTAACAAGTGGGATTGCTGATTTTTCTCCAGTATATCTGGCAGAAAGTTAAGTTGTCTCCTTCTGAAATTACCTCTCTTCACACAACTTTACCCCCTTGATTCTTCTCCGTGAGGGTTCAGAAACGCTATTTCAGAAAACTCAGTGTATACCCCTGGAGCCACTTTCATTGAAACTTTGCACACTTGAATGCTACTGACTGATCTAATCTTGTAAAGTAGAGCAGATAGATAAACTCCAGAGGGACGTGATAGATGTTGTTCATTACACATAGGTAGGCCTGGGCAAAAATCATTGATTTTGAAATGCCAAGACTTTTTTTTCCTGGTACCCCAAGGAAGTCTTCCAGAACCAATAGAAAACTTGTAGAAATATAAGTGAAAGAGTCTACCCATTTCTATGAGTAGGCTCAAGGTCAAATTTTCAATCCACCTTTAATAATTAGACAGGAATTCCTGGCATTCACTTTGATTGCCAAGTTTGTTACTTTATTTTATTATCCTTTTTGCCTTTACATAAATCTCTTTACTTATGTTGTTTTATCATATTATACAAGCATTGTTATAAAGCTACTCACATATTTTTTTTACATATGATTAAGGAAATAAGTACTCTTTTTACCCACGACTTTGCTCTATTTCAGTTGTTCTATATTCAAACAACAAACTTTGTCTAACTGACAAGTATTTTAATACAATGGTTTACTTAATGTTTATGATGAATTCAAAAGTTATACTTTGTAATAAAAAATTAAAAAGAATCATTTTGTTTTAAATGACTTATATTCTCTTTTGGGGAAATAAGACCTTTCCATATATTCAACTCAACACACATTTCTTATAGATCACTGGAGTAGGCAATAGGGAGAAATAAACATTTACTAAGCTTGTGATGTATATCAGGTCCTTGGTATGTTTATTTAATTTAGTATTCAGGACAACCCTTGGTGGTAGGTGACATGGTTTTCATTTGAAAAATTAGGAAACAGAATCAGAGAATTTAACGAATTTTCCAAAGTCACTTAGCTCATCTTCTGGTTATAAAAATCTTGGATGGGAACTAAGGTGTACAAACACCAGAGCTAACGCTCTTTCCCTTAACATTCACTGACAATGACACAAGGTGTCTTTTCATTGGGTGTGATATCATTTTGTACAATTTACAGAAAACCTGTGTTCTCTGACATAGAAAGGGAGCTGACATAGTAGGGACAGCTCTCATGCAAAGAGGTGGGATTTGAGCTGAGATTTAAAGGATGGATAGCATTTGCATGGGCAAAGAAAAGAAAAGTCAAGAGGACTCCAGGTAAGAGGATCTGCACAGGTAGACCCACAGAAAAGGGAATGAGCATCTCATGTTTAATGGTCAGCAAGATGCCCATCTTTGTGGAGGGAAGGATTCCACTTTAGTCTATATAATGGGGACCTATAATCCTAGGATTATTTTAATGCTATGTTAATGCACCATCATTGTAGATGACAGAGATGAATGAAAACCAAAATGATGATGATAATAATCATTGCAATACACTCTGCCAATATTCATAACAATGGCAAAAGATCATACCAATGCACATAGCTTACAGTGGAGGAAACTAAGGTTCACAAATTAACATCCGAACCAGGATCACACCAAGAGTGAGTTCCTATGCTTACCTGCCAAATAGTACTGCCTCACTGTGGGTTGACTTTTGTGAGCTCCATCGAAGAGATGGGTGCATGGGACCCCTGCGGGGCTCAGAACCTTAAGCATTGACTCTTGATTTCCCCTCAGGTCATGATCTCACGGTTCATGAGTTCGAACCCCATATCAGGCTCTGTGCTGACAGCACAGAGTCTGCTTGGGATTCTCTCTCTCTCCCTCTTGCTGCCCCTCCCAAGCTTGTTCTCTCTCTGTGTCAAAAAGGAAAGAAAGAAAGAAAGAAAGAAAGAAAGAAAGAAAGAAAGAAAGAAAGAAAGAAAGAAAGAAAAAGAAAAAAAGAAAAGAAAGATGGAGGCAGACAAAAGTGAAATTCTAGTTGTCAAATCACACGAAAGTTTACAGATCTACTAAGTAATACTAATTAAGGGAATTTTAGAGACCTATGGCAATGCCATAATAAAATGTAACCTCTTCTACAAATAAGCAAACAGGCCCAAAGTATTTAATTGTCTATATCATATAGGCCAAACCAAGAACATAATACTAACCTCTGGGATTCCAACCTAATATCATTTCTATTGTTTTTATTCTGATTTAAAATACCATTTTGGAAATATTTTTTATGTTTTCAATGTCTCTCTCTCTCTCCAGTTTTTTTCTATTTTTTCAGTCTAAAATTACAGACTACAACACTGTTATAATGATCACTGTTATATTCCAACAGAGATGTTGCCTCTCTCCATACAATTAATAATAGCTTTTATGATTATCTGTATTTATTAAATAAATCATACTAAAATCGAGATGCCTTTTCCCAGAAGAGATAAATTACACAGGTTATAAAATGGAGATACATTTTGCTAGTTTGATGTTTAATATTTTTAATTAAAAATAGTGAAACTGCCTAGCGAATTTGCCTCAAGTGAGAAAACTAAATTACAGTTGGATGATGTGATTAATAACATCTGGGCCAGAGGAGGAACTTGTAAAGGTCACAACACCTTTTCCCTTTGAAGCAGAAACCCAGTTGCAGAAAATCTTCTTAGTCCATTTCCCCCAAAGCAGGGGTCCAGACAGCTACTTGGGAGAAAGTAATAAAAAAAAAGTTAATGTAATGAAAAAAATATATATCCCATAAGTAGATGGGTAAAACTAGTATGGGTTGACATCTGACTTTTTTTTTTTATTTTTATTTTTTTGAAAGTATAAAGTATTTTTTTCCTTTTTTTCTTTTTTTTGTTTCAAGTTTTTAATTTAAATTCTAGTTAGTTAACATATAGTGTAATATTGGTTTCAGGAATAGAATTTAGTGATTCATCGTTTACATATAATACCCAGTGCTCATCACAACAAACATCTGAATTTTTAAATAGTGCTTAGGGGAAAGGACAACAAAGCAAGAAAGAGGAGAAAGAGTAAGAAAGGACAAAAGAAAAAAAAAAGAAAATGTTAAGTAATCTGAAAATCACTTTACCCTTGACATATATATTTTTAGGTGGACTTTATTTCCTTTGCCCTCAGCAAAGTACCTTTTATGTATAGTACCTAGGAATAGTTACTCATAACATCCCACTGAACTCAGTTCATCAGTTTGGTTGATAGATTATGTGGTGGCTTTTCTTATTTTGAGTGAACTCCAGTTAGGCATGAATTAGATAAAGCAAGCACCTGGAATTTCAAAGGGGTTCAGCCACTCCCCCTGGGACACAGGGAGAGGGGACAATGAGGAGGGAAGAAGATGATAAGTGTCTAACCCTCGCTGTTCATTTCAGGCAATATTAACATTGAGGAGGAAGACAGTTACATGGCCAACATTTCTCTCTGGCCATCATTATTTGAGGGGAAGAGCTTTGTTTGGGATCCGTAATGTTGGCAATAAGATGTCCTCATACCTCTACTTTAAGAACCAGAAAATGTCATCAAGCTGTGATCATTGTAAGGGTCAGGGGAAGTTTTTGTTATAGATACAGCTGTTGGGCCTTCTTGATACTTTCTGAGGGAAGGGAAGAAAAGTCCATTTGGGGAAGTAGACAGATTTCAGAAGGGATGAGGTAGTGAGAAGAGAAAGAGCTGAGGTAAAAGAGCCGAGTAAACAGTTTAAGACCAAGATGTAAGAGTTGAGTAAATGAAGTAGGGCCCAATCCAGAGGGGTTGATATTTCAAGCATTTACTGAATCAGAGTAACTTGAGCCCCAGGATATACTGTATTGTGAATGAGTTACCTAGGACAAGATCTCTACCTTATAGAAAAATAGCTGTGCTCTCAGATGAGCAGAGCAATAGTCAATGAGGTGAAGGAAAGTTGCCAATAAAGAAGGAAAAAGCCACGAGGAAAAGTTTTTAAATTTGCATGCCTATTTTTTTTTTTTTTAATCTGGGGAGGAGAGAGAGTGGCTATGAAGCATGGGCAAAATAAACCAGCCAGTTGCGAGCCAGCTGGGCAGTCCCATTTCAGGGTAGCCCTGGAGGCACCATTTAATTACAGATCATTACACAAGTAAATGCTAACTAGAGGGGGCTTATCGTTTCATTTTCTTCTCCTGTTAACCAAACCAAATGGTGGGCACAGCTGGAAGGTGACTGTCATCCAGAAGAGATCCTCTCACTTAGTCTTTAAATACTACCACAGAAGAGTGCTCAAGTAACAATTACTAGCCACTGTTCTAGAAAATTCCTAAACAGAAGTAGATAGTGTCTGCTTCTCCCCTCTCCTGAGATATATGCTAGTGGCCCAATTAAATACACCAGAAAGTCAGTTAGTAGAATACTTAGGGGTCTCAGCTTCCGAGAAAGACACCTAACGTTCTAATTTCAGCACTGCCAACTTTTGGCCACCTGATTTCAGTTACAACAGCGTTATGTTCTCAGATTTACTTTCCCCCACTTAGGAAGTGATTCTAGGGTTGTTGTGAATACGAATTAAGTAGAGATAAAACCATTAGCCCAACGCCTAATGTACAATGTGCACTCAAGAAATGACAGCTATTTGTACAAAACTAACTTCAAATATGATGCTTCGTTACACGAGACACTTCAGTGATCGTAAGTTGTACTTGGAAAATAGACCAAACCCTAAATACATCCCTTCGTGACGGGCACCCCACACATGCCACTCCAGCCTCACAACATGCCGCTCCTTCTCGATGAGATGCAACTGTTTTCCTTCCATTTCTTTCTGTTTCGCTGGCATAACGAATTCTTTCCCCACTCTGTGAACCACTGCACCTTCAGTGCTGAGCACAGTGCCTGGCAGAGCGTAATGTCTGCCAGACCCACAAGCCCACTGACCCAGGCCACTGGAGAACAATTCAGGGAAATAGTTCTGATTGTATGGTCCAAAAGGATGACTACAGTTTCCAAGTGCCTCAGCATTATCATGTAGGTCCGGGGGTGGGGGGGGGGGAAGGCATTTTACTGAGTTTTGGACAAAGCACATTCCAGACATCCAGTTATTAAAACTTTGCATTCTCTCACTGTTTTGTGTTTAATATTAGCTTATCGTTCCAAAACTTCTAAAAGTATTTTTGTTTTTATATATGTTACTGATAGTTTTCCTGTTCAGAAGTGTATATATGTATATGTACTTCTGTGTGTGTGTGTGTGCACACGCACGCACGTGCACACACGTGTGTGGAGAGAGAGGTGGGGGGGAGAGAGAGAGAGAGAGACTGTATGTATATATAAAACTCTCAAAAAGTCACAAAAATAAATAAGAAAGATGGTGGTTCATACCCCGTTTATTTTTTATTCTAAAGGGTATGGAATATCTCCTTTCTCTACTATTGGGCTCACAGCACACTGTCACTCTTCTGTAAACACTTTTATTTGATCAGCATTATAATCATATGACCCATTCAAAGCTATAATGCATTTTCATATCACTTCATTTCTTTTGCTTTATATAAATGGTCCATGTGGGAGGGGGGTGTTCTTATTTTCATTATTAAATGCCACATTCACTGTTATGAAGAAAATAATTTTGAACACATTTCCAGAGAGAACTTCTCATTTCCTATTTTTTTCTCTTGCTTAGTCAAACTTAATTGCACACCCAGATGAAAAGGGCCAGTGATTCTCACTCTATTTCATTAACAATGATAACTCAAAGAGGAACCGGGATGCCATTCCTTTAAAACAGAGTAGAACCGTTCCCAAAGAGTAGGACAGAGGGTAAAAGAGGGACTCTAACAGTGCCCACGCACAGGCAGTGTCACTGTGGAGCAGAAGTCGTGCACGTAGAGATGGTGCATAACAACGAGGATAGAACAGTGGTTAGTTCACAGAAGGGAGTTAAAGAGATTACACCATTTCCAACTATTGTCACAGAATTAATCATTGAAGCCTATCTAAGATGGCTGGCTAAGAACTCAAAGCCTCCATCCATGGGCTCACTTCCAATCCTTGTTAAAACTGAAAAGCAAGAAAATATGGTACTTGGTATCTCCCTACCCCCACATCAGTATGGCAAATTGATCTCTCCTTGAAGCCGTTTCTTAAGAATACTGTTTTTCTTCTAAGGAGAAAATGACTTAGTAGCTGAAACGTTAGATGTTGCTGCTTCCATCACTATGACACCACTAGAGTACTACCACGGATACTGCTGCTGCCTCTACAACTAGTCCTACAGCCACCATGTGGTTTCATGTATACACAGGGGCTCAATGCCTGAGGGTCACACACACACACACACACACACACACACACACACACACACACACAGTAACTGATCCCCTCTTTGAAGAGGCCACCTTTATGAGGCAGGGAGGAACTGGAAATGCAACACAATGTTTTTCCCCTACCAAATACCTGTGAAAAGGTAAACTCAAATACTTTCAAATTTTCCCTTTGTCTCCCACTCTAAAATGGTGAAAATAAGAGTCAGCCTGAGAATTGTGATTCTGGACACATATTTGGCTTTACTCAGATAACAAGATTAGTACACATAATAAATAAGAAATTACACTTAAAGTGCAGAGACAAAAAAAAACAGTAAGTGAAGCAAAATATGAAGCAGAAAAATATACCCACACATTTTTTGAAAACTTGATTTATGGTGGAGGCAAAGTTAGAAAGCACTAGGCAAAAGCTGACTGTTGTTGAGATCATTGGTCTCACAGATGAAACAATTAAAGTTTGATCCCTACCTTACACCATGCAGAAATGGAAATACAGGTGAAGTTAAAACTTAAATGTGAAAAGCAAAGTCAATAAGTTTTTATCAGAAAATAGAATAACAATATTGCATGTATCTGGCCAGGAAATCTATTAAGACATAAAAATTAGAAACTAGAAAAAATATGTTTCAACTGTATTAAAAGTAAAAACATAGGTGCACTTTAAAACTTAGAAAAGACAAGCTACCATTTGGAAAAGTATATCTTCAACTATTCAATCAATAAAGAATTAGTATTCAGATTATACAATTATCTTCTCCAAACCTACAGTAAATGAACAATCACTCCAAATGGAAAATGGGAAATCATTTAGAATAAGGAATACCTGAGTGAGGAAACTCAAATGGCCAAAGAAACAAAAAACATGCTCAATTCCATCAGTAGTCAGGGAAATGCTAATTAAAATACTGAAACGTAACTTCGCATCTGTGAAAGCAGCAGAAATTAAAAGTGTGTTGAGAAGTTTTAGAGAAATGGAAGTCTCATACTGAGATAGAGGAAGTCTATATTAGCTAAACTTCTTGGGAGAGCAATTTAACAATATTTGGTAAAGTTAAATATGTGAATACACTCTAATCCTATAATTCTACATCTTCATATATACATCACACCTAAGAAGATGTATAAAAGTATCTACAGCAGCATTTCTTATAATAGGAAAAAAAATAGAGATAATTGAAGTATTCAGTGATAATTTTAAAATCTTAGGGACTTCCACACACTGGAATGCTAAATAAAGTTAAAATGATTGAACCAGAACTACACGTATTAATACGAATAATGTCAAAACTGTAATGTTGAGTAAAGAAGACAGACGGCACGAGAATACATACATTGTGTATTCATTCTTATCAATTTTCAAAATGTACCAACCACTATTGTATATTGTATGTGGATACCTATTTATGTACCTATTTGGAGAAATTCATGAGAATAATTAACACCAAATTCAAGGTGATTATTATCTCTGAGTAGAGAATAAGTACATTTTTACTGGGTACCTAGTGGTCTTCAAATGCTTCTGAAATATTTTGTTTCTTAAAAATATCTGAAGTAATCATGGCAAAGCATTAGGATTTGATAGATCTGAGTAGTTGGTACTCACTGGGTACAGACATGCCACTTTATTATTCTTCATGCTTTTCATACATATGAAATATCTCCTAATATAAAATGGCACAAAGGTTAAAAATATCATAATATAAATTGAATTAATATTCCAATAAAATAGAACACTTTTTTATGTTATTAAATATTAAAGTATCTAAACTGCACTATGCCTATCCAATTCCTAAATATTTCATAAGGAAATGCATTGTGTAAATTTGAAATACATTAACATAGGATTATTTTGTTTCTAGGAGGAAAATTCAATTAGCTTGATGTAAGAATATCAATGTGCAAATTAATAATGAGTCCACAGTTTCCATTACTGCAGACAGAACCTAATTGCCACAGTGGATTGGCTCAACCAGCAAAACAGCTATAGCCCAAAACTTGAGCTGAAAAATTGGAAACAACTATCAACAGAATCATAATAATCCTTACTGGACAAGCACGTTGTGGCCCTTATCGTACTGCCAGTCCCTTCACAAGGCGAAATTTAGATTTCCCCCAGAGCTCCACCTTCTTCTTCCATTACGAGGAACTCCCTCCCTCGTCCTCACCTTGGAGCTGGTGGCCAGCCTGGTTGGTGGCATCATCCTACAATGGATAGCTCAGAGTATCCGTGCACTTTTAAGTTTTTGAAAATATTCAGATAGGTCTTAAAGATGGATGGTCCCGGCTCTTCATAAAGTAGTTTTTTGTGTATCTCATTAATAATAATATATTGGATTTTAGTCTTCAATTGGATCTTTAAATCATCCTATCTAATTTTTCTGAGCAGCATTATACATATTTTTATTACTCTCATTTTACAAGTCAGAAAACTGTGGCTCAGCTATATAACATGACCTGCTGAAGAAATGACAGAGCTTTGATTCAAATGCAATGCTTTTACCATCCAATTACTCAGCAATTCTCTTGTACCAGCCCGCTCTGCTTAAGGGAGATAACAAACCATCACATCAATCTGCTTAGGCTTTTAGCAGGACTCACAGGCCAAACTCAGACGATCTGATATAATGGGAATCATAGACATCATCTATTTTACTTATGTCATATTTTTATCATCTTACTTTTTTGCATCTTTATATCTTTTTATATCTTATTTTCATATCTTTTCATATTGCAAATATTACACAGAGTTAAATAAATACAGATGTTACATGAACATAACTTGAGAACAAAAGCCTCTGCAATGTTTACCAATCAGTAAGAATACTCTAAGTAATTCTATGCACGTGACTCCAATGCTTTCCATGAGTCTTAACATACATATATACCATTAATATTACTATCGTCTTTACATATGAATAAAATAAATTCCATATTTTTCAACTTGATTTTTTTCCAATTAATATGATTAGGGCATAGTTTGGTCGTCCATATATTACCTACTTCATTATTTTCAAGGAATGTATTGTTTGTCATTATTTAACCAGTTTTGTCTTGGGAGGTATTGAGATTCTTCTTACTGGTTTCTTTCGAAGGAAGATTTGAGAAACTTGCTTGTAGATATCTCCTCCTACACTTGTGGAAATGTTTATGAAGAATAAAATCCAAGAGGTAGAAATTCTAAATATAATGGTATAAACATTTTTAATTTTTATAAATATTACTGAACCGTCCTTAAGAAAAGACTATCCAGTCCCCACTAACATTACACTTTTAAAGAAATTTTAGCATGCTCCAAGGCTGGTGAATTTGAGAACTAAAAATATTGCAGTTCATGATCCACCATTATAAAATGGGAATAACAATGTTTGCCGAGTCCGTTTCTCAGCATTGCTGTAAAGACCAAATAGAACACTCTGCATGCAAACATGTTGTAAAAGCTTTTATTCCAAAACGCAACTTTTAATTAAAATAGAGTAGCTATGTATGGTAAAAAGTACCTGCATATGTGTAAACAATACAAAGGAGTTTTACAATAAAAAGTAAATATCCCTTTCATACCAGATGCCCAGTCTGTATCTGTGAAGGCACAGAAATGTTCTGTTTAAACACAGTAGTCATGGATATGGATATGGATATGGATATGGATATGGATATGGATATGGATCTCTCTCTCCGTCTCTCTCTCTCTCTCCACACACACACGCACACACACACACACACAAATTAGATGCTGTTGTGATGAGTGTGGCAGATGGTGTTCAAAACCCATTTTTAAACTTCCAACATGCAGATGCACAAAAAGCCTATATTCTCTGGAATCCTTACAACTAAAATTCCAGATGTGTTGTACTCCCTGCTAGAATGATGTAGTGGTGTGAGATTTCCAAGGAGAAAATGGGGCAGTGATTAGGTTTTTATGCTTTTGGATTCGCTGCTGAAGAGCCCAGTTATGGAGGCCTGTGGTTTTTCCCAGCAACCTTAGTAGAGACCCTGATACTCAGTAACTACTTTATCAAGAGTCAGACGGTGGGCCACCCACCCTGATGCAGCCTGATTTTGGAGCTTAAAATGGGAATGCCTTATCCTGATTGTGGTGGAGACAGAGAAATATGGGTTAACAAGTTAATGGGGCTTTTCAAGTACCTATCGTTTCTTTCCAACACATGCATCACACATAACCTAACCCAGAGTGTTATGTTCCTGAATTTCTATGTGACATTTAAGTATTTTTCCACAATTGTAATAGTGTCAGGTGATTTAATTTAATCTGTACTGATATAACTTTGTCCACCTTTTCATTTTTTTGTTTACTGAGTCATTGGTTGTCAAGAATGTATTTTTATAAATACGATACAGCTCCTGATGACTTACTTGAATTATACCTGACATGAATATGAATTTTCTTTTTCTTTTCTTGAAGTGAAACAAGCTGGTCTCACTGATTTATTTACTTATTTATTTATTTGTTTGTTTCTATTTACATCCAAGTTAGTTAGCATATAATGCAATAATGACTTCAGGAGTAGAACCCAGTGATTCATCCCCTACATAGAACACCCAGTGCTCATCCCAGCAAGTGTCCTCCTTAATGCCCCTTGACCATTTAGCCCATCTCCCCACCCAAAATCCCTCCAGCAACCGCTCAGTTTGTTCTCTGTATTTAAGAGTCTCTTATGTTTTGTCCCCCTCCCTGTTTTTGTATTATTTTTGTTTCCCTTCCCTTATGTTCATCTGTTTTGTCTCTTAAAGTCCTTATATGAGTGAGGCCATATGATTTTTGTCTTTCTCTGACTGACTAATTTCACTTAGCATAATACCCTCCAGTTCCATCCACCTAGTTGCAAATGGCAAGATTTCATTCTTTTTCATTGCCGAGTAATACTCCATTGTATATATATACCACATCTTTTTCATCCATTAATCCCTCGATGGACATTTGGGCTCTTTCCATACTTTGGCTATTGTTGCTAGTGCTGCTATAAACATGGGGGTGCATGTGTCCCTTCGAAACAGCACACCTGTATCCCGTGGATAAATGCCTAGTAGTGCAATTGCTGGGTCGTAGGGTAGTTCTATTTTTAGCTTTTTTGAGGAAACTCCATACTGTTTTCCAGAGTGGCTGCACCAGTTTGCATTCCCACCAGCAGTGCAAAATGGCTCCTCTTTCTCCAATCCTTGCCAGCATCTTTTGTTGCCTGAGTTGTTAATGTTTAGCTATTCTGACAGGTGTGAGGTGGTACCTCATTGTGGTTTCGATTACCTCTATTCTTCTCCTACACAGTCCATATACTGATCTTACAAATCAACAACTATTTTTTTATTCTAAGATATTTAAGAACTTTTTGTTCTTTCTTCATAACCATAGTTTTTACTAAATTGTATTCATTTATTTATATGCTTTATTATATTTGCAGTTTGCTCCCTTCTCTCTAAGGTTTGTGTTTAATTTTGTTTTCATTAAAATATAATGTACATACATTACAACTGTTGTTTCCAGTGCTCAGCTCTTCAAGTTTTGACAAACACATGGGCGTATAAGTAAATACCCATCCCTTCAATGAAGATATTCGTCACCTGAAAAAAAATTCTTCCTTGTCTCTTTGCAATGATTCCTGGCTTCACTCCTATCCCCTGAGGACCACTGATAGCTTGGCTTTGCCGGAATGTCATATAAATGAAATCATACAACATATGACTCTTGGAGTCTGGCTCCTTTTGCGCAGCATAATGCACTAGCCATCCATCCATACTTTTGACTGTGTCCGAGATATGTTGCTTTTTATTGCTGAATAACAGTTCATTGTATGGACGTACCCCAGTTTATTTACCCAGTCCCGAGCTGAAGGACACTGGGATTGTTTCTAGTCTGGCTAGTATGTTAAAGCTGCTAGTAATATTTGAGTATAGGTGTCTGTATAAATATAAATCTTAATTTCTCTTGGGCAAATACATAGGACTGAGTTTGCTGGGGGCATACGGTAAGTGTATGTTTAACTTGAAAAGAAACATCAAACATTTTTCCAAAGTCTTTGTACGATTTTGCATTCCCATCAGAAATCTACGGGAGCTCTGGCTCTCCACAGCCCTGTTAGTTTTGGGTAATGATAGTTCTGTTTCATTCTGTTCTGTTTGCCATTCTAACAGTTAGGTACTGGCGTCTTGTGGTTTTAACTTGCATTTTCCTAATGGCTGATGATGTTGAGCATCTTTTTACATGCTTATTTATCACCCACAGATCTTTTTTTCAGTAAGTAATTACTCAAATCTTTTGTTCATTAAACTATTGGGTTGTTGGGTTTTTTGCAATATTTTTGAGTTTTCAGAGTCCTGCATATATTCTGAATACTAGTCCTTTAATCAACATGTAATTTGTATGTCTGTGATTTCTCTTTTCTGTGACTTATATCTAATTATCTTAGCAGACTCCTTCAAAAAGCAGACATCCATATATTTGACAAAGTCCCAATTAGCAATTTATTTTCCTTATCGTTTCTGCTTTTGTTGTCACACCTAGGAAATTTGTGCCTAGCGCAGATCACATGATTTTCTCCTTCATGTTCTCCTAGAGGTTTCGTGGCTTTAGATTTTACATTTAACTCTATAATCCACTGTGAGTTAATCATTCTTATGTGATGAACTCAAAGTGTGAACTGAAGATTATCAAGTTTATCTAGTGCCATTTCTGATCCCCTCTTCACCGAAGGTGTATTTGTTGTTTTAAAAGCATGTCCTTGGGTGCCTGGCTGGCTCAGTCAATTAAATCTCACTCTTGATTTCAGCTCAGGTCATGATCTCGTGGTTCATGGGTTCGAGCCCTGTGTTGGACTCTAGACTAACGGTACAGAGCCTGCTTGGGATTCTCTCTCTCTCTCTGCCCCTCCCACATGCATGCATGCTCTCTCTCACTCTCTCTCAAAATAAATAAATAAACTTAAAAAAAGAAAACATATCCTTATTTTCCTCAGGGGTAAGTCATTGTTTTTGGTGAGTTTGACATCTACTTTCTTTTTTCTAGCTTTTCATTAATATTTGGTGATTTTCATTAATATTTGGTGATGTTCATCTTTGCAATTGAGATTATTCATTAAATTATCTGCTTCCCTGTATGTATAGCCTGATTTGGTGATGTGGGGGTCTCAGCAGCAGGTGTCCTGGCCAGAAATGGTTCATCTCAGACCTTGCCATCCTCCTGGGCATAGACAGCATAACGAATGGGTCTCCTTTTTCCACCGCCTACTTCCTCACTCGGCACTTCGACATGGAGACACACATTCTTCCCACTGCTGATTAGCCTGCCTCATGCTTTTACTACTTCTGGTTTCTCTGGGTCCCTTCTAACACCAGCTTCCGCCCCTGTGGGCACAGGCAGCCGTGATGTTCCTACTTACATGATTGGATCTGTAGACAGAGATGTATCTACACCTCCACATTTTCTCTCTGTGAGAAGAACGGACACCCAATAGATATTCTTAAAACAAACAAATACAAATGAACTAATCCCAGAGAATTTCATAATGTCCCAAATGCTGGTGCAAATTGATATGTCTCCAAAAAAGTGTGACGAGTACGTACTCATGGAAGTGGAAGAAAATCCAACACCAGAAACTCACTCCAACAGACCACTGACAGGTGGTCTGGAAGCCATAAAAATCTCCTTTGTCTCATAGTTCTCTTCAGGTTCGAGTTCTCAAATTCAGTGATAGTATATCCAAAGTGTCTCATGCTAATCGCTTTAAACTGCATTCAATTAAGCCTCTACTACAAAGCTGTAATCATCAAGACAGTACGGTATTGGCACAAAAACAGACACATAGACCAATGGAATAGAATAGAGTCTCCAGAATTGGACCCACAAAAGTATGGCCAACTAATCTTTGAAAAAGCAGGAAAGAATATCCATTGGAAAAAAAGACAGTCTCTTTAACAAATGGTGCTGGGAGAACTGGACAGCAACATGCAGAAGAATGAAACTAGAACACTTTCTCACACCATTCACAAAAATAAACTCAAAATGGATAAAGGACCTGAATGTGAGACAGGAAACCATCAAACCCTAGAGGAGAAAGCAGGAAAAAACCTCTCTGACCTCAGTTGCAGCAATTTCTTACTTGACTCATCTCCAAAGGCAAGGGAATTAAAAGCACAAATGAACTACTGGGACCTCGTGAAGATAAAAAGCTTCTGCACTGCAAAGGAAACAATCAACAAAACTAAAAGGCAACTGACGGAAGGGGAAAAGATATTTGCAAATGACATATCAGACAAAGGCTGGTATCCAAAATCTATAAAGAACTCACCAAACTCCACACCCAAAAAAACAAATAATCCAGTGAAGAAATGGGCAGAAAACATGAATAGACCCTTCTCTAAAGAAGACATCCAGATGGCCAACAGGCACATGAAAAGATGCTCAATGTCACTCCTCATCAGGGAAATACAAATCAAACCCACACTGAGATATCAGCTCACGCCAGTCAGAGTGGCTGAAATGAACTAATCGGGAGACTACAAATGCTGGCGAGGATGTGGAGAAACAGGAACCCTCTTGCACTGTTGGTGGGAATGTAACCTGGTGCAGCCGCTCTGGAAAACAGTGTGGAGGTTCCTCAGAAAATTAAAAATAGATCCACTCTATGACCTAGCAATAACACTGTTAGGAATTGACCCAAGGGATACAGGAGTGCTGACGCATAGGGGCACTCGTACCCCAATGTTTACAGCAGCCCTTTCAACAATAGCCAAATTATGGAAAGAGCCTAAATGTCCATCAACTGACAAATGGTAAAGAAATTGTGATTTTTATACACAATGGAATACTACGTGGCAATGAGAAAAAATGAAATATGGCTTTTTGTAGCAACGTGGATGGAACGTTTATTTGCTTATTTGCTATGCTAAGTGAAATAAGCTATACAAAGACAGATACCGTATGTTTTCACTCTTATGTGGATCCTGAGAAACTTAACTGAAGACCAAAGGGGAGGGGAAGGAAAAAAAATGTTAGAGAGGGAGGGAGGCAAACCATAAGAGTCTTAAAAACTGAGAATGATCTGAGGGTTAATGGGGGTGGGAGGGAGGGAAGGGTGGGTGACGGGTATTGAGGGCACCTGTTGGGATGAGCACAGGGTGTTGCATGGAAACCAATTTGACAATAAATTTCATATTAAAGTAAACAAACAAACAAACAAACTGCATTCAATTTTTGTAGTACTTCTCAGTGCTTCTTGATATCTAAATAATTAATATCTATTTATCCCAAATTATGTTAAATTACTACAGAGTTGACCTACTTTATACACTTAATCTCCAGTGATATGATTATAATTAAATGCTTATTGATTGTGTAATTTTAAACTCACTGCTAAATAACATTATTGTACATATTTATTGTCTCCAATTCTTCCTTATGTTTAAATTACTTAATCAAATACTTACTTAGTCGGAAGTCTCACCTAAAAGGGCTTTTTAGAGAGAATCAATGTATTACAAAATAAAATTAAGTGAAACTATGAGTATTTCTTAGATTTGCAATATAACCAAAGTAAAATGCTTATATTCTGAAATCCTAAAAAAATGTTTGAGAAGGAACTTGCTTCCTCACTGTTTATGTGAAAAATCATCACATTTTCTGCAGGGACATGCTATTTAAGAGCTATTTAGGCAATGTTAAACTTGTGGATAAGGTTAATCACGCAAGAAAATGCGATCACTTTCCAAACCCTTATGATGTTTGTGTATATTAACATGATTAAACATGAAAGAAATTTTAAAATATAAAGATTTTTATTTCCACATGTAACTAAACATTTAGCTAAAAGAAAATACTTGGATACCTGATTTTTGTAAGTATCACTTAAATGAAGACAGAAAAAAAATTGTCTGGGTTATCATTTCATAGTTCTAGACAGAAAATGGAATTTTATCTACAATAGAGCACCCAAAGGAAGAAAGTTTTGAGATCTCGGTCGTCGGCGTAACAGGATTTGCCGACGTTACTAAACTCACATGTTATGTCCTAAGGAGAGAATAAAACATGTTTGCTGAGGTGGTCAGAGAAGCTTGCAGACCCTATATAGTCAAGTTTCTCGCTTGACTTTCAGAAGTTCACTTTTTCAGGCAAATTCCAATCACTTTGAATGAAGAGCTCAAAAGTCATCAAATTGGAATAAAGAGGGGGTCGAAGACACTGTGATGGCAAAGTACCAAGGTAATGATCTCTGTCTCCTGGGTTGAGTGCCTAGAAAACCAGGTATGGATGGCTTCATATTCTGAGTACAAGATGAGAGAATTCCTTCAACCTGCCACCAAGAATAGCCCTGAATTCACTTCCCCTGAGCAAAGAGTACAAATGAAGGACCTGGAAAAATACACCTGCAATCCTGAACTAGAGGAAGAAATTGTAGATGCTGTCGTTGGTGATGGAAATACGCCAAACCTCCCAGCTACATTAATTCCACGTCCACCATGTGAATAAGTGTGAAAAAAAAAAATCTGTGCCGTGATGTCACAGCAAATTTTAGCTCAGCAAAATACTGAAGGGACTAGTTCCAATGTTTGCCAATTATTTGAGAGAGTGACATTTTTAATACAAATGGCATTTAAATAGATGAATTAAACACTTCAAAAACGTGTCACCCTAGATCTCAAACTCTCCGTTTTGATTTGTTTTGTCCATGCTTCCTAGATCATACAAACAATAGTGGGTACCAACACTCTTGGTAGTTATCTTCAAACGGTAACTATTATTATTGTTTAATACCAATTGCTATTCTCTCTACAGCTGTGTCATCCTTAAATAACATGTCTTGCTTAAACCCAAATTTAGGTTTTTATTTTACAAACGAATAATTGCCATGAAAATCTGTCTCAAAAAATCCTTAATTATTGTAATATTTTAAAGAAGAAAATACTAGAACAAACACAAATGTTACAGGGTTTCTATTTGACTTTACGTTTGGATTGCCAGTGGATTCGAATCTGCTTACAGTCATACGGAATTTTCGCCAGATATGGAACACTTACCTATCTGACCCAAATGGGAGAAATCACCAAATTTACAGGATTTTAAGAATTGAGAGAGACTATACAAAAAAGTTAGTCTTTATTTGACCAATGAGGGAATGGAAATCAAGAAGTTACTGAATCACTGAATGACTAAGGGTCCACACGTGGCAAATGGCCATGGCTGAATCAAATGTAAGCTCTACAATACCCAATGGCTATATTTATAAGTAGTGTTAAAATACAAAGGAGATTTTTCTCCCTTTACAATAGTGAAGTTAAAAGCTCAGAAGGAAAATTATTATTTATAATTATTCAACCTTAATGTTTTGCAAAGTGTTTGTTTTATAAAAGATACCGTCATTAAAAACAATCTTTGCGATAAGAATTAAATTGAACCACATCGAGTGGTTCAGTACTCTTTAGTGACTCCCCTTTTCTGTTTTGGCACCTAGATATTCCCAGTCTTGTGAATATTTGGTTTGTTCCTCTCCAGCTGTTAATGGATGGTAGTGAGTATAAAAACAAAACTTAGACACTAAGTCTACACATAGTCTCATTAAGTGGGAAGTTTGGTTTGCTTATTTTCCTTTTTTTTTTGTTTGTTTGTTTTATATTTGTGTTTGTTTTGTCTGCCTGGTTTCTTATCCAGACCTTAAGAGAGAAAAAACTATATAACTTTCTCATGAGACTTTATCAGACAGAACTATTTAAAGTGTATTTTCAATTAAAAAAAAGTATTTTAATTTATTATATTCTCAATGAAATCTATGTAAAAGAGTAAAAGAAAAAGAATAAGGATTTCCACACGACGAAAATTATTATTATGAGTGACCCAAAGAAAATATTACCTAAAGTAAGTAAGTGTGGTTGAATCTAACTCTTCAGGTAAACAACCCAAAACCTTAGACAAATATTGCTAACATGTATAGAATAATAATTAGGGGCACCTGGGTGGCTCAGTCGGTTAAGCGGCCGACTTCGACTCAGGTCATGATCTCATGGTTCATGAGTTCGAGCCCCACATCGGGCTCTGTGCTGACAGCTCAGAGCCTGGAGCCTGCTTCGGATTCTGTGTCTCCCCCCCTCTCTGTTCCTCCCCTGTTTTCTGTCTCTCTCCCTCTCTCTCAAAAATAAATGAACATTAAAATTTTTTTAATTTAAAACAATAATTAAAATTTATTAGGATGTATTAATAGTAGAAAATTAAATCAGAACTATTTTAGAGACTCTTAGGAGTGATGCTTAAACGAAGCACATGTTTTAGGGAGAAAGAAACAAAAAACTCAGTGTCATCGCAGAATCATCAGTTATTGAGAGAACATTTTTAAAAATCAAGATTCAGATACACACAGACTCTAACAACACATGGAGTCTGCTGGGAAATAAAAACAGCAATTGTTTCTAAAGGGCAGCCCGACTATTGCGGATGGATGGTTTGCCTCTCACGGGAGGGGAAGGGAATATGTCATCCATGTGGCCATTGGGCAATTGTTCTCCGTAGTTTGTGGGGACTCCATTTCTTGAAGGACAGAGAGAAAGAAAGGAAGCACCAAGAGCTGCCCCCCACCCAGGAGAGCGGGAAACAACAGGTGACATGGCCACACACAGAGGCCACCAGGTGGGGACGTTTCAGCAGCAGCTCTGGGCTAGCTGGGAAGTGGAGACAGCCACTGGCTTCCTTGCCAAGGGGGGAGCCCGGCTCCTTCAGGGGCCTGAGCCTGGTGTCCACCTGTCTGCACCAAGTGGCTGGGTGTGGGGAGGTGTGGCAGCGGGGGCTCTGCGGTTCCGGGAACTGTAAGTGCAAGACAACAACCGCGTGACCCTGGCAGCCACCTGGACGTGAGGACAGGGCTGCCGTGAAGCACACCGGGGTTTGGCTGACCCTCCTGTTAAGCCAGAAGGAAAGGTCTGGAGAAACCGCCATCCCCACATTCCCACGTGCTGGCTCAACAGGGAATGACTATTTTGTTAATCTCAGACTTGAAAAGTAACCCTAGTCGAGAGACACAGCCGCCAAGAAATTTAAGAGGACACCGTTTTCCTTTCCTTTCCAGTGTCCTTTCTCTGTGTCTCCACTACGTTAGTTAGGCACAAGTTGGCCCTATTATTATTATTATTATTATTATTATTATTACTTTTTTTTTTTTTTTAAGAAAAACAGCCTGATTCTTTATTTAAGTTCAGCAGAAGGTGATCTGAAAGTCACATTCATTTCAAAGTTAGGATTAGGAACGTGAGTTTTCTCTGCATTTCTAAGAAATGAGGAAGAACATATCAATTTTTCAAATAAAAGCAAAAAGTAGCTTTGAATTAAAAGAAAGATGGATATTCATTATATAACATTTAACTTCCAATCACTTTTACGAGTAGGCACTGGTAAATAGGCAAGGAGATAAGATTCAGAGCGACAGACCGGAGAAAGAATAATCCTCCTAATTCAGAAGACATCTGGGTTATTCAGACAACAACAGTCGACATTTAGAAAATATGCAAGCCGAAAGTCTTACGAATCTGTCCAGCTTTTAACAGCATGTTCATTTTACCGGAGACACTTTGGACTTTAATTTTAAAGTTTAGGATAAGCTTCTCAAGAGTCAGATTCTCTTTGGAATTACAAAGCCTGTTCATCTAGGTTGCATTTTTAACAGTAAATAGACAACGACGGGACAGAGATCGCCTGGTGTTTGAACAGCAAGCAAATTCCTAAAGAAAACTGTTGAATGTATATAAATTAAAAGCATGTATTATTTCTCTTTAAAATTATATTTAAAGCTGGTTTTTTCTCAACAAGAAACTTGGATGTTTTGTTATTTTTGGAATTCTAAAACACTTGAAAATCAATATAGGCCAGAGATCAAATGGCTTCCCATTTTGAGAAATTCTAGAACATGTAATCATGCGTCTTGTGCCTATTCACTTAAAAACTGTTCATGAGCCACGTATGACCTTGACCATGTTCTCCAAGCCAATGTCAAAGCAGAAAGGGCTCTGAGGTAAAGGGGCCTTTCTAACATTCTATTTAGGGCCACTTTGAATTTGAGTATTTCATCCAGTGCCAAGAAGTCACAAAGTTTTCAGTTTCTTTCTTCTGTCTTTTCTTTTTCTTTCCCTTTTTTTTCATTTTTTTAAGGTCCAGTTTATTCTTAACATCCCCATAGCTGGGTTAATTCAGCTGTCCTGAGTGATTAATTGCTGTGCTCAGAAGTAAATATCCTGTGCCACATCAATTTCTTTGCATGTACTGTGTGTGGTCCCTGCATTCATCTACAGATACTTATATATGGGACTGAGTGAAAACATACTCTCTCCTACCCCCACTCTCTTTATCATAAAACAATTCCAAGTGAGGACATATTCCAGGAGCAGTATAGCTACAAAGAGAAGAGATTCACCGTTTTACAAAAGCATCACAATTAATGGCATTTTATACTCCCCAAAAGTATTTTTATCTGGAAACTTTCCATTTGCGTATTGTCAAAATACCTTAATTAGAAGTTGAAAATCGAAGAATGACCAAGTAGTCTTTCTTCTTTTTTGAAATTCTTAGCATTCATCCAGCCAGCCTATTGACATACAGGGACCACACAAAAAGTGCTTTAAGCTAATGGACGGAAATGAACCCATTGCTAAATATTACCACCAACACAAATACTGCTAATGATTTGAATATCTGTACAGGTCGTGGGACTACGGTGAACTGAGAACAGGATTATCTTAGTGATTCTGGGTTCACCCAATGAAGAAAGAAATCAGAGTTGGTGTCTTGACCATAAGTTACTGTTCACTATGGAATAAAATAGGTTAAAGACATACAAAAGTGATCCCCAGTGTATCGAGTTACAGGTGTGAATCTTGTTGCTGTGCAGACTGAAATGCGTCTGCTTCTTTGCGCATAAAGACTTTTGTTGTATAATAAGGGATGTGACCACAACAAGAACTCTGAGAAAACACCCACTGTTGCTCAAAGAACCATCATTAAAAAAAAAATACCAAGTTGAAATTATCTCACAAGTCTACCAAAAAAATCTAATCTTCATTTGAGGAAGAAAGAAAGAAAGAAAGAAAGAAAGAAAGAAAGAAAGAAAGAAAGAAAGATAGGTTTGCCATTGGGACACATTAGCTTATATTTGAAATAAAAGATTGGTAAAATATGAAAGTAAATATTTCACAGGCTGTCTCAGCTGTGATCAAAATAGAGCAATGGAGAAATTATCCTGAGCCTGGAAAATTTTAAGGGCATAGAATAATCTTTATTAGCTGTCCACAAAGATTACATTTAGCATTTAAAAACTGAAGCCTCCACTGCATTGGTCTGTAGAGATTTTTCCTCCAACATCCCAGAGACCACACAGGGCAGAGCCACAGTAGTAAATATGCACCAGATGAAAGTTCCGCAGGAGAGGGAGAGGCTTTGGCAACAGCTTTGAGGCAAGGCAGTTATATAATACCAAAGGAACATCCTGAAATACTTTGAGATTGATACAAATGCAGGATCCGCCTTCTGATCAGTGAGTCCCCAAGAGCTGAGCTCTCTGGGGTGGGGAGCAGGGATGCATGTATTTGGGGAGGAAATAAGAAAGAGAGGATTTATTGCAGGACATGAGCAGATGTACCAGGTCAGATCAGGTCATTTTCCTGGGATGCATCTCTTGTGGGAGAGACTTGGAAACCAGAAACCAACAGAAACAGATCTGGACCAGAGCAGAAATATGAGATTACAGTGTGAATAGCAGGGCTATCAGTTTAGGACCCACTTTTCTGTGTGTTTGTTTTACTTTGTTTTTCCTCATTGATGACATAAACTACCCAAGTTAATACCAACCTACTCTGGTAGGAATAACTAGCCATGGAAACCAACCATGGTTATCAAATCCTTATTGAAACATGGATGGCAACCTCTCTTGTCAAAGGTTTTCTAAGAATAAACAAGAAAGTGTAACAAAATGCCTATCAGTTGGAAGAGGAGTTTGTGTAAAGCTTGGCCTTCATGAGGAGGCACAGGAAAAGCATATTGGATTGGAGCTTCATGACTCTTAAAAGTAGGGCAGCTTTTATAATCCCTCTTCCACAGATGAGAAGTTTAAGGTTCAACCAAAATGAAGGCAGCAGAGAGATTGCTGATCACGTACCCACATGCTCGTCATTCACTTTGCAGATGTTCTTGCCCTGGAAGTGGAACTTCGTGATCTGTGTGTGTGGCTAGCAGACCACGAAAGGGAGTGACAGTGTCATTCTGAGCTGGGGCAGTGAGCCGCCTCCCGTCCCTCCCCTGCTGCAGGGTCCTCAAAGCCCATGTGTTCCAGACACCTCCCCACCCCCCGCCCTGCCTACATAGTGGAGGAGGTTGTCCAACAGACAGGGGACAGCATGAGTATGAGAAATGAATCTTTATTATATTAACCACTGGATTTGAGGGTTCATACTGGTGGCCCCAAACAAAAGTACCCTGACTAATGCAGAAAACAGCACTTGAGGTTGGGTGTTGCTGTGACAAGATAACCACTGGTACAGAGGTTGAACTGGTACGGTGGTGATTTAGGTTAGGGAGACACAAGACATCCAGCGACGGTGCCACATGTGATCACACGGGAGGTGAGCCACAGGCCTATTGCTTTTGCAACTTAGCGAAAAGGCTTGAAAAATGGAAATGTGTTTTGTGAGATGGCTGCTATTGGTAATATTTGGCAAGAGGCTATAGACATGAGTAGAGGAAACAAGTTACCAGAAAGCAGCTAGAAATTTAAAGGAATAGATGATGTTTAGAAATTCAGGGACCAGAAAGATTGAGAAAGAGTGCTTATAAACCCCAAGCAAGCAGACAGGCGAGCAAACAAACAAATGGAAATCCAAGGTTGGTCAGGGGGGAGCCATGAGGTCAAAAAGAGTCCCGTAAAACTTTTATACCTGAGCTCAACTGGATGAAAGAAGTCAGGATCACTGTAAGGGAGTCTCCTTTCCACCAGCCAGCCCCCAGCCAGCCCCTAGCTTACCCTAGGCATTCCTCAGAAGCAGAGCCTAAGCAGAAAGCTTACAAACTAGTAGTTTCTTTGGAAAGAATCTGAGAGAGAATGAGGGATAAGAAATGCATCAGGAAAAGGGAAAACCAGGGAAATGCTGTCTGGAGTTGGCCACTGCTCTAGATAATGGCATTCAATTTGCTTGACATTGTGAGATTTTCAGAATCCATCTCAGACCTGTGCCCCCCGGAATAGAAGACCAAAGACTGTATCCATTGTGTGCCATTCCCCAGAAGCCAAGAGTGGACCCATTTCCACTCATTTTTTTGGCAATGCCACTTCTGGTTTGTATGTATGTGAGTACTGAACAGTCCCTGGGGATGTCACATCAGATGTGACATCAGAGAACCCTAGAATGAGAAGGAAAAGATACTGGGCCCCACTCTGTAGAAAGGTACTGACTGCCTGGTTATGCTTGGAGGGAAGTGGTCAAAACCTACATGCGCCGGGGTGAGCAGTGGAAATAAAATATGGGGCCCAGGCTTTGGCATGATGCACAAGAGGGATCCAGTAGAAACACAGCTGAGCTGAGAGAAATTGGCATCTAAGCAAAAAAGGAGGAGGGGAGTCATATAAAGAACCATGTTTCAAAGAGAATTGGAGTCTACTTACTGCTCCATAAAACACAGAGCGTGCAAATAGATCAGAAATGTACTAATTTTGGGTAGTTGGGGGGAGGTGATATATCATTTTCCCAAAGCAATTCCAAGCCTTGATCTAAATGAATAAGTAAATAAAATCCCTTGCATACTTTGAAAATTGAAATGATCCTCAGGCTCCTTATATCCTACATATATATGTGCGAAGCAGACCGGGAACGTTGGGCAACGTGCAAAGGGGTCACATTCCCCAATGTCCATTTCAGATGTTGCCGAAGAAGATAGTAGAAAAGGAAAAACAGCCAGGAGGGTCCAGCCAGGGTTCCCAGAAAGAAATGGACCAGGGAAGCAACTCTTCTGGGGACAGGAGCAAAAATGCAATCAAGGTACCTCCCGGGTCACAGGGAAGGGGTCTTCACAGTTTCTACACCATGTGATTTCATAATCGTTCTAGAGCATTTACAGCTGTATCTTATGCCTCTTCCTTCCCATTGGATTTTGTTACTGCATCTATCCCATCCGTGTTTCAACATTATATATATATATATATATATATATATATATATATATATATATGTGTGTGTGTGTGTGTGTGTGTGGGTGGGTGGGTGTGGGTGGGTGTGTGGGTGTGTGTAAGGGGCGAAGCACAGATCATTGGCCATGTTTTCCCCATGGGCCTCAGGAGTGAAACAGGTAGAGTCTGGATGGAGAAGACATGGGACCACCCAGAAACCTTGGACCTGACCTAAGTGTAGTAACTGGATGGGACTTGGGCCATCTCCCTTGGGGAGGGGTGTGTGTGTGTGCTCTGTGTTCAGGAAGAGAGAGTGAATAGATATTGAGTGACCAAAAGATAGATATTGAGTGACCAAAAGATAGACTGGGAGAGGCCCTGAAGGCTTACAAATATCTCTGTACTTCTCTAAGTTGAGTTAGAGATAGGAAAGCCACCTGGCCAAGTTGTTAGGAAGGAAAGTAGTCATTTCTGATCTGGGGAAGTTAAGAGACATTGTGTCCTGTCCTCCCTATCTTCCTCTGCCACAGTGAGGTGACACTGGAGACCACATGTTCCACTGGGTGTGGCCTGAATCCCCCTTTCTAGAAGAACTATTCCAGGGAGTGGCGTCACCAGCATCAGCTTCTGACATGATTGAGAGTTTAGGTTTTCTTGTGTGAAACCATGGAGATCTGAGAACTTGTATGTTGCACCGATTACCCTAAGGAGACTCAAACCCCAATTGCTTAATTTGAAATCCCCTAATTTTTCAAGCATAGCAAAGCATTATAATTTGTAATTGAAATTAAGAGTGTTTGACATCTATCTGTCATCTTGCCGTCCATTCTTCTAGTATCTGTTTCAACCAGACCTTACTGAAAGGTCAGGGGCAGCTGGGTGGCTCAGTCAGTTGAGTGTCTGACTTCGGCTCAGGTCATGATCTCTAGGTTCGTGAGCTCCACCCCTAAATGGGGCTCTGTGCTGACAGCTCAGAGCCTGGAGCCTGCTTCGGATTCTGTGTCTCCCTCGCTCTCTGCCCCTCCCCCAGTCACACTCTATCTGTCTCTGTCTTTCAAAAATGAATAAACATAATTTTTTTAATAAAGGTCAAATTACTACTATGTCTGCGGTCAAACAGGGGAGGCACAGGGAGATCTGTTCGGCTCTTGAGTCTCAGCTCAGGGGTGGCCTCCTCTAAAATTCTAGTGCTGACACCCTTCTTCACTCAGAAGAGCTGACCATTCTGTCTTGGGTTCCCTGTTGACCTATTTAATCTCAAACAAGAGAATCCAACTCTAGCCAGTTCATGCAGAAAAAGAAAATATTTATCTATTAAAACACATCGGGTAGCTTACGGATCCTTTGGGAGGACAGAGAACAAACACAGAGGGCCACAGCCAAACCAATGCCCGAAAAGCATATTGTAGAAGTGGGTTCGGTAGAAATGTCACTGCCGTTACCTACCCCAAGGCACAGACCTTTCAGTTTCTACCGTCAACGCAATCCTGGTGGGCACTCGAACATGCTACTCTCCCTCTGCTAGGCTAGGACTCAGAGCTACCAGCACCCACACGATGCCTGATTCTTTGTTTCACTCGCTCCCCCTTCAAAATCTAGCCCCCATCATAACTGAGAAGTAAGGCTGAAAACATGAGTAGATGGTTTCCCCCAGACAGGAGCGTGGAGCCAGTAACTTGGGAAATTTCCCAAACACAAGACAAACGTTCAGGGTCTCGGTGGCCAAAAGAAAGGACCAATTGCCACCGCATCCATGTCTCTACTGCGGCTGTGGACCACCACAGGGAGGTGATAGAACTTACTAAGTATGCGTAGAATGGACGAGATAACAAAGGATGGCCAGGACTGAAGCATTTGGTTATTGCTACTCACACCGCCTCACTTTAAGTGGCACACGAGTGATTGGACTGTAGAGCAGGCCATATGGCTCCCGTGAGTGCAACCGAGTTATTATTTCAGCCCCATCCAGTTCAATAGCAATCAAAGCCGGAGCTACAGAGAACGAGCTCCAACTGGAACACTCAGCCCCGTCCACCACCAAGAGGAGCCCAGGCTTTAATGGGACACCGAAGAAAACGGAGGAGGCTCTCACCATCAAAGCGAGTGGGGAATTAGAACAATTTCCCTGACACTCCAGGCAAAAGTGGGCAGTCTGTCTGGATTATCTAGGTCACTGCTGCAGACTCTTACATTCATTCCGCCCGTGGAGGACTGTCCTGTTAGCTCGTTACCACAGTAACTAACTCAGAAACACGTGCAGGGTAAAAACACCCTGGTTCCTAGCAATCCCCTTTTAACTATGTTTAAAGGTCCATTATTTCTGGTCATTTTGATTCAGGCTGGCTTGAAAAGAACCACCCTTGGAGGTGGGTTGCAAATGCCACACACGCTCAACTTGTTATTACGTATAGAGCAGGATGTGTCAAATCAAACGATAAGAAATGAGGATCCAATTCTCTTTCGGGCTGACTTTCAGGATTCCCCCATGATTATGATAGGAATGAATCACCTGCAATGATATTTAGGTTAGTAATGCCATTGTAATAAAGTGTGTAATTTAGGTTGGGCTCCATTATGTCGGGAGAATTGCCACACACTCACCTGTTTCTCTGGCTCCTCGGCTTTGCTCCTGTGGCTCGCTCAGGGCACTGTTAATTGACACAGTTAAGAGTGAAGACTGATTTACAGGACCCAGAGGAGCCGCTGGCAGAGTGAGGTTTATGTTCTCGGGAGAAGGTTTTATATACTCTGCATCGACTTCCTCCCCGATACCCCAGTTCTTCTATCCATCAGCGCAAACCCCAGGGTGGGGGCTCCAACAGTATGAGTCTCATCCACTCACTCTCCCCTCTGCTTGCTTTTTTCTCATTATTTCCTGACACTATAATACATTGTGATAAAGGATCTCCAAGCGCCTAACTATCTTTGAAAATTATTTTCCCATGCTTAGGAGGGGAAACGAATACAACAGAGTAAGTGTGTTCTCTTCATTGTATCAGGGAAACTCATGTTCATTGCCACTAAGTGAATTTAGCTTTGGAGACACTGCCTTTCGGCTCGCCGTTGAAACCCTTATTTACCAAGCAACCACTTGATCTGTCTAGCTTAACATCTTAACTAGGAAAATGAAAAAAGCCGGGAATTAAGTGGTTGTTTTTCACATGCAGAGTCAGAGAACAAAAACAGGGGCCCACATCTGTACTTATTTTGGTTCTGTGAGTCTTACACCTCTTCTTAGGAGATCAGCACCAGCAAATGGCTGTTAGCTGGGATAATTATACAGCACTCCGAGCAGCGAGCATAATAACACTGTGAGTGTCCAAGGGTTTGAACAATTTGGGCTGATTTTGTATAGTGTATAATTTACAGTAAAGATTCGGAATGCCTTTTTTTTTTCTTTTAAGAACAGCTTTCATCCTTTTGCTCCAGATTATTATACATGGAGACACATATTCACAGTCAGAGCTGATACACATGAATCTAAACATCTGCGAAACGAGGATAATTTTATTGGCATTTACACCACACATTGGTGTCTTGTGCCATTTCTGCGGGTGATTGTCAAAGCCCCGGATGTTAGTGGAAGTTCAACTACGTCTAAAAATGTATCCATTTGGGGGAAAGAGGAGACATTCTGAAAATGCTGGAGGGGCGCCTGGGTGGCTCAGTCGGTTAAGCATCTGACTCTTGATTTCAGCTCAGGTCATGATCTCACAGTTCGTTAAACCAAGCTCCGCATCGGCCTCTGCACTGAGCATGGAGCCTGCTTGGGATTCTCTCTCTCCCTTCTTCTCTGCCCCTCTCCCCTGCTTATATGAGCACTCTTTCTCTCTCTCAAAACAAATAAACATTTTTTTAAAAGATTGGCTTCTGGGTAAACATATTTTTAATTTTTTTAATGTTTATTTATTTTTGAGAGAGAGAGAGACAGAGAGTGAGTGGGGAAGAGGCAGAGAGAGAGGGAGACACAGAATCCAAAGCAGGCTCCAGGCTCTGAGCTGTCAGCACAGAGCCCAATGTGGGGCTCAAACCCATGAACCATGAGATCATGACCTGAGTCAAAGTCAGACGCTCTACCAACTGAGCCACCCAGGCGCCTCTGGGTAAATATATTTTTTAAAAATGTAAAAATAATAACTGGACATTTCTGGGATAACTTTTATTTTTTCATAGCTAATTAATTTATATTGCTTTTTGTATTATGTGATGATGCTCAAAGAAATCCAACTCCCTAGAAAGTACAGTATACAGATAAGGAAAAAAAAAAAGAACATTGTTGTGCCTGAAAGTAGTTCACTGCATCATTGTTTTGAGTTAATTCTAGCAACTGTTCTAATGACCTAGTCCATTTGTCATAAAGAACTAGTTAGCCAACAGTTTAGGCATACATATCATGAGTTTGCTGAATAGTTACTGAAAATTTATCTCGTACACTGAATTTATCATTTGAGTTCAACAATATTAACTTCAAAAGGTGGCTTCTTAGTAATACTGTGTGTCTTCTAAATCAAAAAATAAATGTATGGAAATAAAAAAATATCAACAGCCTTGGAAATTGTAATCAGTATTTAATTTTTTTTTTCCAAAACAAGACTAAGATTTAGAAACTTGCATGGAGAATAAGAACACAAGAGGTGAGGTGTATTGCAACATTTAGTGGACATAAAGAAAGTTGACATTGCAAGAAAAGGATGAGATGAATACGTTTTTAACTATTTTGTTAACTATTTCTGATAATTAAAAAAGCATAGAGATTTACGTAATAAATGCTGGTGTGTCCACAACTGAGCCTGTGAAATGTGACAACTGAAACCCCAGGTAAAATAGTCTCTGACTGAACTTTTATACCTTCCTACCACTCACTAATATTCATTTATTTTTTAAAAACATATATATGAAAGTTTTCTAGAGCAGATCTTCAGACTTAGGTAAAATTACCCTTAAGGATATACATAATGTCTCCTCAGAGCATAGGCACTTTAGATGGAAGCAATTCACTATAACTTCCACAAGACTTTTTTCCTATCGTGATCTTCCTGAGAAGGTACCTATTTTTGAGGTGTTAGGTTGTTCTTTTTTATATGTTTATTTACTTATTTTTGAGAAAGAGAGAAAGGGGGGGTGGGCAGAGAAAGACAAAAGAGAGGGAGAGAGAATCCCAAGTAGGCTCCATGGTGTCAGCATAGAGCCCCATGAGGGGCTTGGATTCACAAATTGCGAGATCATGACCTGAACCAAAATCAAGAGTTGGATGCCTACCCAACTGAGCCACCCAGGTGCCCTGAGGTGTCAGGCTATTCTCCCTTTCCTATCTCTCCTTTCAAAATCACTCTTTTCTCCTTTTACATAAACCTTTCAGAACAACTAAGACGATCAATGCTGACAATATCAAGAGATAGTAAAGAGACAGACAAATGGTAACTCTCATAAATAGCTGATAAATGCAAAATTGTATAGCCACTCTGGAAAATGGCTTGACCATTTCTTAGAACATTAAATGCAAACTTAACATACAACCCGGCAATCCTACTACTATGTATTTATCTTACAGAAATGAAAATCTATGTTCACACAAAAGCGACACAGGACCATTTGTAATAGCTCTGCTTGTAATTGCCCCAAATTAGAAACAACCCAAATGTCCTTGGATATGCACGAATGGATAAACAAATGTGGTATATCCATGCAACCGAAGACTACTCAGCAATGCAAAGGGCTGAATTTATACGGATCTCAAAGGCATTATGCTAAATGACAAAAAAATGTCTCCAAAGGTTCCATAGTATCCGAATGCATTATCGTAACATTCTGCAAAAACACATATGTGATGATAAAGAGCAGACCAGTGTTTGCAAGGGCAAAGGGAGGTGTGGGAAGGGAGCCCGAATACAGGCATCAAGGCGGCACAAAGAAGCTTCTGGGTAGAAGAGGCTGATGCAATTATTCTGTTTCCCTCCTGCTGTGGTTTTTAACTGAATCCATGCCTGTGTTAGAGATTCACAGAGCTATACATGCAGAAAAATAAATGTTTCTGTATTTAAAGCAAAATAAAACAAATGAAACCCTGTGTATCCATTCATAATCTTATCATGGGACATTGCTCCAAAATATAAGAGTTCCCTGAGTACCAAAGGACAGTTTAAAACATGAAGAAATGACACTAATGACTATAGAACATAACTGATGCAGGGTATATGTGGCTCATACCGCTTTTCACAAGATTTTAAGAGGATCTTATCCTATTGTTGGCTAATTTATGTTCAAAAAAATTTTGGAATAGATCTACATGTGCTTTTTGATATGTAACAGTTCATGCGATTAAGAGCTACAAGGAACTTTCTTACATTCTCCTCTACGTATTTATATGAACAAAGCTTCTCAGCTCTTTATTATAAAGATGAAATAAATCCACGTAGGAATAGAACTGCTGCTAAACCCTGACTCAGTCAGAACACTGGTTTTTGTTTGCTGATGTCTTGTGATATCTAGCTGGAAAGTTTCTTTATTTCTTTAATCTTGCATATCTATTTTCTTGCTTATTTTCTCAGTCTTTTTGTTTATATAGATTTAAAAGTAAAGAAGATTTAAAAAAGTAAGGAAGATAAAAAAAAAGTATAGGAGGGTCAGAAGCTTTGTGTATGTTCATGGAGATTGGCAGGTTTTTTTTGGTCTAATGAGTTGGTTTGGTCTGCCCCCAAAATAGATATGTTGGGAGTCCTGACACCCAGCACCTCACAATGTGAGCTTACTTGGAGATACGCTCTTTATAAAGGCAATAAAATTAAAATGGGGTCATTAGGGCAAGCCCTAATCCGATATGACTATTTTCCTCACAAACAGGGCAGATACAGACACAGAGACGTGCGGGGAGAAGACGGCCATCTCTAAGCCGAGGAGGGAGGTCTGGAAGATTCTTCTCTCACAGCCCACAGAAGGAACCAACTCGGCCAACACCTTCAATTCAGACTTCTAGACTCCAGAAATATGAGACACTAAATTTCCGTTGTTTAAGCAACCCAGTTTGTGGGACTTTATTACTGCGGTGTGAGAAAACAGTTCAAGTGGGAAGCCTTGCGTGTCGGTATCTACACTGTTCTGGTCGGTTGGGTTCTACAAAATACCTACAAAACCCTGCTGGGAACTCATGGGCCTGGCTGCAAGCGTTCTGAGAGCTGACTTAGAGAACAATGCTGGATTCTTAACACGGAGTGTGTTCTCCCAGTAAAATTTTAACTAACAACTTAGCCTGGCATTGCCCAGGCCAGAGGCTCTGTTACAACTTCAGGATGTGAACCTCCCGCCTGCTGCCAGGAAGGAAGGAAGGTCTTTGGAGCTTCTAACTGTTTCTCATACCGATTTCAACAAATTTCTCTACATTTATCCCCAAATTTACCCCAATTACTAGATACCTGATGCTACAAATTCCTGAGGCTTTTGGGGGTATGGGGGGCAGGGCTCTGTTGTATAAATAAGGTCATTTCTTGGCTTTCCCTTCTGCCAGCTTAGGATCCAGCCTTTCTAGGGGCTGCGAATTCCATTATCACAAGTGTAATGCTTCCCGGCTTCCAAAATGTTAATGCTGTGGTTCTGTTCCCATTTTCCTTCTCCTGGTGGGTCTGTGCCTTCTTTCAAAATCCATCTTGAATTAGGAGTCTCAAGGTTCATTATTTGTATGACTTCAGCAATATATGATATAAGATACTTGATATCTTTTGGTATATGTTTTGAGTCAGGAGCTATTTTTAGGATGACTACTCAGGCACATGGCCAGAAAAGGCATGTTGTAACTATAACACTTGCTTATATTGGTCAGAAGACATTAAATCATCTCGGAGCTAGGATCTGTTCTTTTTTAAGCACTAGAGTTTAGCAGGGCTTGCACTTGGGTGTGCTTATTTTACTCTAGCCCAGGTTGAATTGTTGCATTGTAATACATCACAGCCACCTGGAGTTATACCGATGTTATGGGATGATTTATGCTTAATCACTAGCGCTAGGTGCAAAGTGAGTCTTGAAATGTGACTTCTCTCTCAGGCTCCATCATTTACAGCTGTGTGCTCATGTTCCCCAGCATAACTAAAGTCTCGGTTTCGTCTTCCATAAGATATGTAAGCCCAGAGAAAACACTCTATAATTCTGAATCTTTCATGGAAACAATGGCCACATTTCTTCATGTCCAAGGCATGGAATGGGTGGGTCCTATAGTAATTCTATATTTAACTTACTGAAGATCTGAAAAACTGTGTTTTTTTTGCACATTAGCTGCGCTATTTTACATTTCTACATTCCTACCATTTTACATTCCATACCAGTTAGTATTTGCCTTATATGTTTAGATGCTCTGATATTGGGTGCACTAAGACTTACAATTATTATATCTTCTTGATGAGTTGATCCATTTATCATTATATAATGAAATTTGTTTCTTGGAGACCGTTTTTGGCTTCACGTCTATTTTGTCTGACATAAGTATATCTACCTCTGTTTCTTTGGGTTATCATTTGCTGAAATATTTTTCCATCCCTTCACCCCTAGCCTACATATGTCCTTAAGTCAAATTAAGGCTCTTGTAGGTAGCATACCACTGGATCCTGTTTTTTTTTTTATTATTATTATTATTTTTCATTCAACCATTCTATCTTTTGATTACAGAATTTAATACATTTATATTTACAGTAATTATCGATAGGTAAGGATTTGCCATTGTTATTTTGTTGTTTTCTGACTGTTTTATAGATTTCTATTCCTTGCTCTCCCTCTTGATGTCTTCCTTTGTGATATAATTGGCTTATTGTGGTGGTAAAAGCTTTATGGGTCTACTACAGATTTTTCTTTTGAGCACCATGATGCTTCCATAAAATATCTTACACTCAAAACATCCTATTTTAAGCTCGTAATGTAATTTCAGTAGCATACAGAAGCTTTGTACCTTTACTTCTCCCTCTCCCCTCACTTTTTAGGTTGTTATTATTACAATTTACATCTTATTTATCTTATGTAGCCACTAACAAATTATTATACTTATGGTTATTTTTAATATTTTGTTTTAACTTTTAAACCAGAGTTGTGATTTATGCACCACCATTACAATATCAGAGAATCTGACTTTTACTATGTATTTCCCTTAACAGTGAGTTTTACACATTTATGTGTTTTTATAATATTAAGTAGCAACTTCTTTCAGCTTGAAGAATGCTCTTTAACAAAATCTTGTAAGTCTTATGGTGGTGAACTTTCTTAGCTTATGTTTGTTCAAGATCTTTACGTCTACTTATTTCTGAAGCACAGCTTTGGTCAAGTATAGTATTCTTGGTTGACAGGGTTTTTTTGTTTTTGTTTTTGTTTTTTACAATATTTTAAATACTCCATTCTTCTTTCTCCTGGCCTGCAAAGAGAAATCCACTGCAGTGGAGAAATGCACTGATAGTCTTATGGGGGTTCCCTTGCAAGTGACAAGAGATTCCTGCTGTTTTCAAGTGCCTCACTTTATCTTTGACTTTGACAATTTAGTTATAATGTGTTCTGCTGTACTGAATCCTTTTGCTTCATTATGTCTATTCGTTTCCATGGTTTCTTTTACATAATCAAAAACAAAAAAACCAAAAAAGAGTTCTCTGCTCAAAATCCTGAATTTTCTTACATATTACCCTGAGTAAAAGCCATGGCTCTTACAACAGCTTATAGGACCATATGTGATCTGACACAGCTTCTTTGACCTCTCTCCCTACCACTTTCTTTGTCCACTAGGCTCCAGACACACTTGCCTCCTTGACTTTCCCTAAATGCTCCAGCCCACTTCCTGTCTCTAGAGGGCTCTTCTTCAGATATCCACATGATTTGCTGCTGTAGTTCCTTCATGACTTAACATGGGTATCACCTTATCATAAAGAACTTTACTGGCCAGTTTATGTCAAATAGCACTCCCTTCACCTTCTGTTGGATGCTTTATTCTTCTCCATACTACTTATTATTTTAGAGGATATTTGTTTGTTATCCATCAACCTCCTTGAGACTAACCAGTTCATGAGAGTAATGCATAAGATATATATATATATTATATATATATATATAACATATATATATAATATATGGAATTTTATGGATAATTAATATGGAAATAGAATATTTTGGAAAGAAAATTATAGGTTTAGCTTTGATCATATTGAATTAGACTTGAGGATTGTGTATTTATTTTCCTAGAGCTCAGAAGACCAGCTGCATACAGATTAGAAGACATTAACACAGGTCACAGTGAAGCCATAAATGTGGGCATAAAGTACATAATTTGTCATTGATAAAACCATTGGCACAAAGTTAACCAATTATAGATGTTGGCACTGACCCTAAGCAGGATGACTCCTCTTGTGGACATTTTCAATTAACTTGGCCATTGAGAGCATAGAGGTTATAGGACCCATAGTCAAGAGCTCTTGGAGTCATTTAGCTTGAACTTCACACAATGCATATATTGTTAAAGTCTAGTATCAGTGACAACACATAGAAATTCAGAATTTCCCCAAATGTTAAACAAGTGCAGTGTTGTTCCACCTTCCAAATAAGAAAAAAAAAGAAAACAAAAGAAAAGAGATTTTTTTAAAAAGAAGAATTGGATCCTACATTGAGATTTGGATCTGTGCAATTGTACAGTAGATTGCTGGGTAGATTCCTTCCTGTTGTCCCAGAATTAGTGAATGATGTCCAAAGATGAACGCAAGAAGACCTGATTACTACTACACTCTAAAAGGACTCAACACTGGAAGGTCCAGGTGGCTCCCTAGGACTCAAACACACACAGTCAAAAATAATCTGCATCCTCAGCCATTTTTCCTTCACTATCTTTTAGCAAAAGTCACAAAGTGGGAGGAGACTCAAGGATATACATGGAATGGTGGGTCACCAGCATAGAGAAGTGAGTCCCGAGGTCCTTCTCTCTTTTTCTGTGTGGTAGTAGGATAGGAATATGCTTTTGTCATCTTTTACAGCCAAGCGAGAAGGCTTAAAAGACTGGCATCTCATTTCTGATTGTTCATCCACTTAGGAAGAGACTATGAGGGGCACCTGGGTGGCTCAGTAGGTTATGCGTTGGACTTTGGTTCAGTTCATGATCTTGCAGTTCATGAGTTTGAGCCCTGTGTCAGGCTCTATGCTGACAGCTCAGAGGCTGGAGCCTGCTTCGGATTCTGTGCGTGTGTGTGTGTGCGTGTGTGTGTGTGTGTGTGTGTGTGTGTGTGTGTGTGTGTGCGTCTGCCCCTCCCCCACTCATGCTCTGTCTCTGTCTCTCAAAAATAAATAAACATTAAAAAAAAAAAAAAAGGAAGAGACTTTGGATTTGCCCTCTGTCCTCTTGAATAGAGGAAAGGCAGAGGGTGAGGATAAATGCTTGAGCAAAGAAAGAAGGACCCAGGAGAATAACAGAATAATCTGCAATCCTACAAGTTTTGAGTAGTCGGGCTGAGAGATTTTCTGTGGCTTAGAAAGACATAGAAGAAAGAAGACAGTCTTACACTGTCGTGAACAGTCCTATATTTAGACAAAACCTGGGCAAATAGGGTTTCCCAGAAGTATGTGACTGTGGAATACCTAGCTAGAAAAGGCAGCTAATGTGGTATCAATCAATATCAAAAGTGAAGAGTTTTCCCAAGAGCTCATGACAGAACCAGCCCATGAGATACCAGGAGATGGTTCACAAGCCCCAGGAAATGCTCAAGCTCTGAATATCTGTGACACAGGCCAAAGACATGACCACAGTCTGAATACCTACAAAAGAGGCCCTAAGATATGCCTAGAGGCTACATGCCTGTGTCATGAGCAACCTAAAAAGACAACAGTGGCATTTGCTAATAAAAAGATGCTTGATGCTTTTATCCAATCTTCCCCTTTCAGTCCAACAACAGGAAAGAAAGGGACACAGAAAAGAGAAAGAAGAGGAGTAAAGAACAGTCTACTCATCCATCCACCCCCAGTTGTCAGCTAAAACCTGCCTGGCAGCAGTGGAAGGGGAAGGGGGAGTGTTAATTGGATATGAAATTAAGAAGTCAAGGAAATAGGACATTTTTAATTCCTGAAAGAGATTGAAAAGCCATGGGAGTTGGTGGAGATCACTTAGGGTCAATAGTGTAGATCTTTCCAGCCATAGTCAAAAACAGTGAGGGGGGAACATTAAAACATTTTGTTTTTGTATCTGGTTATACAGGTTTTACAAATATTGCATTATTGTGGATTCTTTTAAATGTTTATTTTTGAGAGAGCGAGAGAGCATAGGGGAGGGGCGGGGGGGGGGGGGGCGGGACAGAGGATCCGAAGCAGTGCTGACAGCAGAGAGCCTGATGCGGGGCTCGAACCCACAAACTGTGAGATCATGACCTGAGCCCAAGTCGGATGCTTAACTGACTGAGGCTCAGAACACTGTCGCCCCTCGTGTGGATTTTTAAAAACATTTTTGGGACTCTTCATTCCTTCCTGAGAATCAGTTTCATTTGGTACCATTTTCCTTCAATCTGAAAAACTTCCTTTAAAAGTTCGTGGAGTGCAGATCTTCTAGTAACAAATTCCTATAATTTTCTTTTATAGGAAAGTGTCTCTATTTTTGTTTTCATCTAAGGATGATATTCTACTAGCTTCAGGACTCCATTATTTTGAGGATAAATCAGAGATCATTTGAGTCAATGTTTCCCTTTATGCAGTTGTTGTTTTTCTCTGGGTCCTTTCAATATTTTCTATGTCCTTTAGCGGTAGACTGGGATTGCCTAGGTATATATTTTTTGCATTTATCCAGCTGCAGCTTTGCTGAACTTCTTGAATGTTCAAATTTTTGTCTGTCAACTTGCTAGTACCTATCCTACCAATACCCTTCCCTGTTGAGCATTACCCAGTATTGAGTTTTAGATATTTATTTTTGGGGGTATCCTTGAAAGTATCTGTCAGAGCACTGGACCAATGGAAACTATCTGGCCATTTCCTACATAAAGACACCTCACTGATATTTTGCATGCTGTCAATATCGTAGCATAATATGCTACCCCAAGAAACAAATATTCAGAACTCAACACCGGACCATGCTGGATAAGGAAGTATATTGGTATTGGGCCTAATAAAAATTACTTCAAAGCTCTCTTTTCAAAATAATTATAATAACTATAATAATAACTCACCATTATTAGATACTTTAATCTTTCAGGTAGTATTCTCAATGCTTTAAATCTATCAATTTATCGAATCAATTTAAAAAAATCACAAATAGATATATCCTATTGTCGACTCAACTTTAGAGATGAGACCACCAGAGTGTGGACAGCCCAGGCCCAAGACCACCGGACAGCAGACCAGTCAGGAGTGGTACTCAGGTAGTCTAGCTTCACCTGTGGGGTCTGTATCTAACCATCAGCTTACCTTGCCCTGGCATCTTCTTAGCAGCTGATTTAACATCTAACTTCAGTAAAAGGAAGTTCAGTTCACACGGTTTCCAGCACAGTTTGGCAATGTGAAGGACTTCCCCTCTGAAAACGTGAGAACTCTCTAATCCGAGACACGAAGAACTGGGGAAATACAGGCTCTGTGCATGTGTATATTTTCTTAAAGGAATGAGATAAAGGGCTTGTCAAGAGTTAAAAGGAAAATCAGAGAGGACTTATTTTAGGGATCGCCTCCATCATCATGATCTTACTTTGCACAAACGTTAGTCCACTGATTTACCTCCCACCCCAAGCCAAAAGGAGAACTTCTTGAACCTCAAAAGATATTATTTTAAAGGGGCTATTACAGAACAGTGTGTCCCTAGTGTGGAAAGCCAGTGACTGTGATTTTAAAAGTCAAGGTCATTTTGGTGACTGATTTTGAAACCCACGTGGTGGTGAGGGTAAAGGAACACGTAAGTAGAACTCTAACAAAACAGAAACGCCATCTCGTGAACTATGTTTTAAAAATAAGAAGTTCGGTCAAGAAGAAAACATAATTATAAGGGCTCTGATTCTGCTTGATATTCAACCATTCCTAACCTGAGACTTAATGGCAAAATAGTTCATAGAGAAAAGGCCTTTATCATTATTAAAAGGATGGAAAACACAAGTCATGCACCTACTCCAATTTCTCCAAAGGTGAATAGCCACTGATGAAAGGTGAATATACACCTTAAATAATAATAAAATAATAATAATAATAATAGTAATAATAAATGGTAGCCTACTTTGCTCTAGTCTGAAATACTTGGAGATTTATATTCATAGATATTTGGGAGAGGGCTTATGTTAGAAGCACAGAGGTAGGAGGGAGCTTCAACTCCCTTGATTTTAGCGATGAGGAAATCTCGACCAAAGTCACGCTAAGCATGAATTAATCCACTCAGCAAAGATTGGTGAAGCTTCAATTCTGTGACAGACACATAATCATATATGCTAGACTATGAATACATGGAAAAAGTAAAAGATGAATTCATAGGGTAGCACAGAGATGGGCTGAGGATTCAGATCTGTGGGTAATTCAAACCAAGCGCTTTCTCCAGAAGGAAAGTGGCTATGCTAGATGAATAGGTGGTATCATCTGAAGAATGACAAAATTTAATTACATTTGGTTATGAGAAAAAGGGAATTTTAAAATCCAAAGCTTTCCATGGAATGCTGTCTAGTGGGGCTTGGTGTGTTTTTACTATTTCAGTTAAACTTCAGTATCACCTTTTGAAAGCAATACAGAAAGTTTTTAGTGAATTTTTCTAAGTTTTTCAAATGTCTTCGATTCAGACAGAGCAGTTATCTCCTCCCATAGAACCACGTCTTATTACTTCCATTAATTCTGGAGGCTTGCATTATTCATTTTCAAAAAACTGTTTTAGGTGCTAAATGATGTATTAACAAGCTGGATAATGGCAGATACTCTCCATATTCTACTGCACAGTAAGAACTAGCCTTTTCTGGGGCACCAGGGTGGCTCAGTCCATTGAGCATCTGACTTGGGCTCAGGCCACGATCTCACAGTTCATAGGTTCAAGTCCTACATCTGGCTCTGTGCTGACAGCTCAGAGCCTGAAGCCTGCTTCGGATTCTGTGTCTCCCTCTCTTTCTTCCCCTTTCTCTCTCTCTCTCTTTCTCTCTCTCTCTCTCTCAAAAATAAATAAACATTAAAAAAATTTTAAAAAGAACTAGCCTTTTCTCATACAGCAAGTGAAAGGCACTAATTTGAATTAAATGACCAAATCACAAAAGGCAACAGAGGTTAACTTTGCACCACGTGTTTTCCAACACCATTTGAAACTTAACACAAATTCAGAGGACAGACTTCAACCTGGAAATGTTCCCAAACACTCCATTCCCCAAATATTTGCACAAAATTATTAAAATCAAAATAATCATGGACGCTGAACTTTTTAAACATTTATTTTTAATCTATTTCTTATTTTTTAACATGTATTTTATTTTTCATTTGGGGGGGAGGAGCACCAGGAGAGGGAAAGAGAGAATCTTAAGCAGACTCCACACTCAGCACAGAACCCAACGTGGGGCTCGAACCCACAACTCTGGGATCACGAACTGAGCAGAAATCGAGTTGGTCACTCAACTGACTGAGCCACCCAGGTGCCCTGCTGAACTTCTTTTGTAATGTAAGAGTATTCATTTATATTTTATTAATGTTTGTTCTATGGAACCTAAGATTTTTGACATTAGTCAGTTACAGTTTATGGCCATGACCAAGTAAGAGAGCTAACATTTTGCTCCAAGTTGATAGAATGATGATACTACCACAGAGTGAAGTTTTACTATGGAAAGAAGTTACAGAAAGCCACACTGTCCTCTCTATTCTCTGAGGTCATGAATCTGAGTTTCGTTTCCTTCCATCAGTAACTTAAACCATATTTATTTTACCTCTATCTGTAAAATATAGCACAACACGCTGTGGAGGATAAATTGATGACTCAAATATAAATATTTCCTTCAAGATATTTAAAGATTAATAGCAGAGATATAAAATATGTGTAAATTAAAATGCAAGTATACTTGGGGCTCCATTACTGTGTAAACAGCAACAAATCAATAGTAACAACGATGCTCCGAAGCTGCCAAGAGCTATCACTTCCTGAGTACACAATGGGCTCCCTGGGAGCTGATGACAGTTTTCTATCAAGCCAACTATGGGTCAGGGAGAGGGAGTTGTTACCATTTTTTTTAAAAGAGAACCTTTGTAGAGGAATAAATTTGAGAGAGAAGATAATGAAACATACTTGACCGTAATGCATTCAGGTAAGTACGAGTGTGTCTTACCTTCCGTGCCAAGCACAGGTAGGTCTTGAGGATAACCGTGGGCCACCTCTGGCATGTGTTTTTTTTTTTTAACATTTATTTATTTTTGAGACAGAGAGAGACAGAGCATGAACGGGGGAGGGGCAGAGAGAGAGGGAGACACAGAATCGGAAGCAGGCTCCAGGCTCTGAGCCATCAGCCCAGAGCCTGACGCGGGGCTCGAACTCATGGACCGCGAGATCGTGACCTGAGCTGAAGTTGGACGCTCAACCGACTGAGCCACCCAGGTGCCCCTGGCATGTGTTTAAGAGAAGCCACCAGTGGTCTCCATTGGAAACCCAGCATATGATGTAAGGAGAGCACTCTCTTCACTGACAGTTTCAATCTAAACTGCGTCAATGGTCAAGAATTATTCTTAGGTCTTGGTTCAGAAATTCCTAGGATTCCTTCCTTGGAAGAAAAAGCCCGATTGGATAGAAAAAGAGTATTCTATCTCTTCAATGGTTTTTTCTCTACTTGGTGGAATTATTCCTTTTGGTGAGGTAGCAACAGGGGATAGATTCTTGACTGAAAAGAATTCCAGGATACCTCGGAGCAAGTCCAATGTGGTCTGCTCTCAGTAGCTTCCTTGAGTTTGAAAAGGACCATCATCTTCACTTCCGCAAAGAAGGAGAAACAACAACAACACACATCTCTTGGCATTACAGAAAATGACCAGGGTAAAGATATAATCCAAATGTTTCACCAGACTTCTCGGTCTATCATTCTTACTCTAAACATTCCCTTCGGAATCAGGTCTCTGGAAAGCCCTCCGGACCAGATTGGAAACAGAACTAGGAATTCATTAATTACTTTCTCTCTTCTCTGATTCTACAAGCATTCATGAGACAGCATTTCCCTGAGAAGTCGACCTTTCAGTCGACTTTTGAAGAATGTGCAAAAGGCAGCTGGATTTTGTAATGAAGAATTCCTTACAGAAGACAGTCATGTGCAAAGATACGATTAGTTTACAAGGTAATCTGATATGTCTTTTTTTTTTTTTTTAATTTTTTTTTTTAACGTTTATTTATTTTTGAGACAGAGAGAGACAGAGCATGAATGGGGGAGGGTCAGAGAGAGGGAGACACAGAATCTGAAACAGGCTCCGGGGTCTGAGCTGTCAGCACAGGGGCCCGATGCGGGGCTCGAACTCACAGACCGCGAGATCGTGACCTGAGCAAAGTCGGCGCTCAACCGACTGAGCCACCCAGGCGCCCCTGATATGTCTTGAACTATAGCAATGTTGTGGGGAGAGAGGGGTGTCAATTAGCATCACCAAGCCATGATTGGTCTTACCTGCTATGTCAGAGGGGGGACTTTCTCCTGGAAGTTACAGACTGATGGAACGATATTAACCAGAAAGGCATGAACAATCTTCCATTTTAGAAAGAATACTTCCAGATAAGCCTGAACAGTACTTGGTGCTCAATGAGTAATTTTTGAATAAATTAATGAACAATGAGAGCTATAATGAATCCAATAAATAGATTTAAAAAAAAAAAAACAACAATTCTAGAGGTAACAAAATGATAGACTCTTTAAAATAGAAAAACAGCAGGGTGCCTGGGTGGCTCAGTCAGTTGAGTGTCTGACTTCACCTCAGGTCATGATCTCATGGTTCCTGGGTTCAAGCCCCACATTGGGTTCTGTGCTGACAGCTCAGAGCCTGGAGCCTGCCTCGGATTCTGTGTCTCCCTCTCTCTCTGCCCCCCCCCCCCCGCTCTCTCTCTCTCTCTCTCTCTCTCTCAAAAATAAACATTAATAAAAAAATTAAAATAGAAAAATGAAGCTCAGCTTGAAAGTATACCGTGTGATAAGAGAAAAAAAGAAAGAAGGAGATATTGGGCTTCTTGTTTAGGGCTATCCAATGGCCCTCATCCACATGGGCAGGGTTCTATTTTGGATATGCAAATGCTGATGCTCTCTATCTATAATTAGCAGTTATTGAAGCTCCAGGGTGGTAGTGAAACTGTGGGACCTATTTAATTTAGCCTAGATAGCCCTCCTACAACTTCTTGGATGGATGTAAACCATTTAAACCATGTCCTCAAAATTTCTAGCGAAATTGGCATATTGTCCCAGCAAAAACAGCTGCTTTGATTCAAATAGTTCATATAAAAAGCAGGAACACAAACTTCGTAATAGCACCAAAAATTTTAAAAAGCCACAACAACCCACAAATGGTAAACAGGATTCTTTGTCTATTTTTAACATTTGTTTTAATATCAAGAGCAACACATTTTTGAAACAAATAATATTCACTTTTTCCTGAGTTGTTTTCAAATGCAAATCTCTAAAAACACTCTGAGGCAAGCCTTTGGAATCTTTCAACTTAATAAACTCCAGCTGCCTTTAAAAAAAAAAGTGATTTAATCTTACACTATTTGCCTGAACCTCTTCTGATTTTAAATGTGACTGAATTGGTCCAGAGTTATATTACAAAAGAAAAACTCTAAGAGGATTTTGGGAAAAGGGAGATGAAATGTTTAAAGTTATTTTTTAGTTCATCTGGAGGACACCCACATAGACCCAAACTGTCACAGCATTGAACTCCCAACAAGTAATCTCACAAGATATTTGCAAACCTGAGAAAGAAATCCCTACTGTAACCCATTTTGAGTTTTAGAAGAGATGAGAAAGGAATAGGTTTAGTTATCTATCAAACTATTGTTTTTGAACATCTTACCTGGAGATATCGAATGTTGTATTCCTACATTCTACGTGGCAAGGCTTGACCTGTTGGAGTATAGAAGATGCTAATATCAAGAAACACTTGGTTAGACAGAAGTCTATGATCCACTGATAGATGACCAGGACCTTCCACCATCTTACCGGAATATTGTTTTAATATTTTGCACTTTTAAATAACTTTAACTTGAAATTACTGTAGAATTACACAAAACTTGCAAAAATAACTTAGTACAAGAAGATCCTGTATAGCCCATAACCTGTTTCACCTAATGTTAGCCTCTTATATAACCACAGTACAATTAGCAAGAAAAGGAAATTAACATTAATCCAACATTCACTAAATGACAAGTCTTATTCAAATTTCGCTAAATTCTCCACTAAATCTTTTTACTGTTCTAGTATCTTACATTGCATTTAGTAACAAATGCCAGTAAAATATACACACGTTTTGTATCCCTTGATATGATGTACTACAAAAGACACAATATCATTTTTGTGGTATTTTTGGACAAAAATGCATAAAGTCAAACCAATCATAAGAAAATATATCTAACCCAAACTGAGGAACATTTGAAAAAATAACCTAGTGCTCTTCAAAAGCCCTAAGGTCATGAAATACTGAAAAGTTGTGCTAAACTAAATTGAGAGAGAGAAGGCATCCTTAGCATAACAAAACCACTGGAGAGGGATGCAGGGTGGGGGCTCCTTGCAAGATCACACTGAGGTTTATAAGAAGTTGGAAGAAATCAGTGATCAGCAAGGGTTCCATCTCTTATAGAACCCAGAGAGGGTGCTGGGGACAGAAGGCTTAGGCCTCCTAAAATCCATTTCCTGTCCAGAGCTGCCGACACAACCATGTCAGTTGAGTGTATGTGTGGGTTGAAGGAGACAGAGCCCATGGGTTGCAATTGTGTGTGGAAGAAAATATAATGGCCACGGCTACCACTAATTCTTGTGCTGGAAGTCTTAAGTGGAAAAGGAATGCATGAGCAGTGAGTCTCAGGATCCGATATTCTGTTTGTTCAAAATGATGTAAATTAGATGCACTGGGTCTGGGCAGAATAAAAGTCAAAAACAGAGAGGCTGGGGAAGAAAAGGCAGAATGCACAGGAACCAGAGGTCTGAGTAGGAAGAGTCTAAGATACCAGAGAAAACTGCATTGGCATGCATATAGTTCTATTGAAGATATGTGTGCCCCCGTCTCTTGTGTTCCCTAGTAAAGAATCACCCTACGGGAGCCTGTGTAGCTCAGTCGGTTCAGCATCCAACTCTTGGTTTCAGCTCAGGTCAGGATCCCAGGGTGCTGGGATCCAGCCTGCATCGGGTTCTGTGCTGAGCATGAAGCCTGCTTGAGATTCTCTCTCTCTCTCTCTCTCTCTCTCTCTCTCTCTCTCTCTCTCTCTCTCTCTCCCACTTCCCTTTCTCCCTCATCTGTGCTCTCTAGAATAGAATAGAATAGAACAGAATAAAAAATAAGAATCACCCAGGATCCTTCCTGAATCTGCATTTTTCTTGACACCATCTTCAGAACAAACTTTGAGATGGACTGACCTAAAACTAAAGACTTAGGGGTAGATTTGGGGGCAGGTCTTAAATATCTCAGGTTATTTTAGACACAATTTTGCGTGTGGCAGATTGCCCAGGGTTTGATTTAGAGCATCCCTAGATTTCCAGTGAACCAAAATACAAAGGAAAAGTCATGTGAATAATCCCTTGATTGGAAAAGGAACATGAGGTGCTAGAATAACTCCTGTGTTTTTGCCGGTAACAGTAAACAAGTCACAATGTGACCACAACCATGCACCAATGGCCGCGTCACCTAACTCTCATAAAAGCCTCCAAGTTATGACTACCTGCACTGCAGATGGAAAGACTGAGGCCACAAGAGGTTCAGTTCCCTCCTGAATGATAAAGCTAATACGAGGTCAAGCCAGAATTAGCATCCAGGTCTATAAGATTCCTAGGCCACGGACTTTTAAATTATGTTAAGCTATTCATTGCAACCTAATATTTTACTGCAAATCTACTTAATTTTTTAAAAACCCACTTAATACTTTGTTAGTAATTCTGGTAAATTGGGAGAAATTGTCTATTTGCCTGGTAGCTGTGAATAAAACAAATGTATTTCAGCAGTCAGTCTGGAAGGAAATTAACCAGTTTTCATTAATATACATTTCCCAGCTTCCTCATCTGAAATGATGATAAAATCTTTTGCTACCCCAATTTTTCTGCTGCACAATAATGTGACTACTTGAGATTGGCTACTAATCTGCTTGGGGTCAGGCTGATAATAGCCAGAGTTGCTGAAGCTCTAGGCATTTTTTTTTTTTTTTTTTGCCTGGAAGTGTTGTGTTCCTGAATTCAAATATATCATCTTACTGCATCATGATAAAGTTTTATTTATAGCAAGTTGCCTTAAAATTAACACTATAATATAAAAATAATCTAAATTTGGAAAAGAAAAAGAAAATGGTAGACACAAGGAAAAAGAAAAACTAGAATAAGAGATTTACAATCATTTCTTATTCTTAAAACAAACCAGTATTTATTTACTTACTCTAATACAGCACTAGATTCGTGATTACCTTTTTATAAGGATTAAGCTTATTTTTTAAGAGTAGTTTTAGGTTCACAGCAAAATTGAGCAGAAGGCATAGATATTTCTCATGTATCTCCTTCCCCCACACATGCACAATGTCCCCAAATATCAACATCCTGCACCAGAATGGTACATCCATCAGTGAGCTTACATTAATGCATCATTATCACCTAAAGCCCATAGTTTTGTTAGGGCTCACTCTTCACTCTTCATACTTCACATTTCATATTTCTTAATTTACTCTCTCACTCCATGAGTTTGAACAAATGTATAATGGCATGTATCCACCACTGTAGAAAAGTACAGAGTAGTCTCACTGTCCTAAAAGCCGTCTGTGCTATACCGATTCTTCTCTTCCCCCATTTACTCTACTAAGAATCACTAATCTTTTTACCGTCTCCATAGTTTTGCCTTTTCCCGAACATCAACTAGTTAGGGTCATGCAGTGTGTAGCCTTTTCATATCGGCTTCTTTCACTTAGTAAGATGCATTTCACGTTTCTTCCACCTCGTCTCAAGGCTGGATCACTCATTTCTTTTTAGCACTGAATCCTATATCCCATTGCCTGGATGTACCACAGTTTATTTATCCACTTACCTACTGAAAGGCATGGTGGTTGCCTCCAAGTTTCGGCAATTATAAATAAAGCTGCTTTAAACATCTTTGCACAGGATTTTGTATGGACATAAAATTTCAATTCATTTGGGCAAATACCAAGGAGGGCTATTCCTAGATCATATTGCTAAGAGTGTGGTTTTGTAAGAAGTTGCTAAACTGTCTTCCAAAGTGGCTGTACCACCCATGATCATATTTTCAAAGATCCAAAAGCTCTCTATGAAAATTATTTTCCCATTCTTAAGATAATTTAAAAATACACTATAAGTTTACAGGTGGCTTTCATTTAAAACCTGTGAGTTTACAACATACAAACACCCACTCCACTCAAAACCAACCGGATCAGAATCTCTGAAGCATGACATCTGGGCACTGAAATATATTGTTGAAATTACCTAATTCTACTAGGTGCATGGGTTTGAGAATACTTGACGTTGATTATCCGGGCGACCCCCTAAAAATCCCACACCATCACGTGGGTTCAGTGCTGCTGTCGCATTTGTACCTGTATTTATGACAAACCATCTAGTAACGTGATGATATTTCACTTTTCATGGGTTGGTAAGTACACCTGGGTGTCATCAGGCTGCTGTGTTCTATTATCAAAATGACATTTGTACAAGGGCAGCTATTTACTCCTGTGGAATTACTTCTCCAGTTGTGGAAACAACCTTCTTTGTGCTGGTCCTTCACAACTGAAACATATTCTCACAGAAACAACACTGTGGTTTAACAGACAACATGTGGGGGGAAAAATTAGACTTGGAATCAAAAGAACAGCAGGAAGGGCATATATTGTTCATTAATTGTTTCTGGCATCTGAGAAAGGAACAGAGGAAGACTGAATATGAAAACGAAGAAAATTTGGCAAGGGAAACTAAATGACCATTGAACGTGTTGCATGGAAAGCATCCCACGGTATATGTCAGTGGTAGAATCGAACCCTTGACCATCACATGGTCTTGCCGACACCTCCCTCTAAAAGACGCTGTCTGCCCGCAGCTGGTACTATCTAATCTGAATATGCTAATGCGTCATAATCTGCTGGCCGTAAGCGCGACAGGGCTATAATGAAGACAGCAGCTGGGATACGAAAGCGGGTTCTGTCCTGAGACACTGAAGTTCTCCGATGACTGCCTTTAACTGGACAACTCCCCGGTGGCCTTGACAAGCCTTCCTTAGGCTGCTTCCCCTCGTCTAGAGCACTCCCAGTCAACTTTCCTTCTGTCCATCCTCTACAAAGGCTCAGACTTCATTCAGAATTCCTGTTTCTTCCCCCATTCTTTCTCATCTGGTGTTTCTCTTAATAGAATTCCCACATGTTCCTCTTGGCCTGTGCTTCTCAGAGGACCCAGGCTAACATATGGATCACCCAAACATTATAAGCTTTGTGGCTGAAAATGAGATTTCTTTAGCAAGCGTCATTTATCATATTGAATTTATCATCATTTTAGTATCGAGTTGTTGATTTTGTTTATATGTAACATTTTAAAAAACCATCCATGTCACTACTAAGAATAACGAAGACTTATTTTTCCTTTAAAACTGGTGTGTATGTCATTCGACTCTGCAAAGCTTCCTTAAATAAACACGAACTTGCTACAATTCTCTGTAACTGAGGGGGTGGACGGAGTCATTTCCAGAAGGTCGGTTTTATCACACTGACTCCAAGTCAATCGTTTTTCACTTCAGCTCCCTGACCTCCAGAGGATAAGCCAGACTCCATGCTGAATTCCCTCTCCAAACACAGTTCCCACTTGGGCATGCCCACTCCTGCTATGAATCTAAACCGCCGTCAACTGCTAATGTGTGTTTTACTAAATGAATCAACTCCACCCAGCCTTGCTCATTTACCACAACCCAGTTTTTAAACACTGCTCAGATTCCTGCTTCAACCATTTGTGCCCATGTTGGCTGGCTTCTCCAACAATTTAGGAAAAGTCTAGAGGCCAATAAACAAGTAAACTTGGACAGCCACAAACCACACTGCCCCAAGTCTACACTACTGAGTTTGCTTATTTAGTATACCTCAAGCTGGGGCAAATCCATTGCCAGGCTTAGCTGGAGGCCAATGAACCTCTTGAGAACGCCTGGCATGCACCACTTAACGTCTGTTAAAAAAAAAAAAAACAAAAAAACACAGTCTCGCCTATTCAGGGATCCTGCCGTGCACGTAAAGCAATGATTCCTTTATTGCTCCGTAGCGTTATTATCATTTGCTACCATACTTAAAAGTTCTTCACTACCTTTGGGATCTAACCCACTTTTCATTTTCTAGGACAACTGGAGGTAGGGAGATGAAAAGGAGGAAGCATTCAAGATTTTGGGCATTGCCACCCTTGTTGCTTTTAAAGTGAGGTTTCCGACAAATAAGGGAACAGAAGCAGGAATGCAGGCACAGCACGGTCTTCTCCATCACTGGGTAACTGAGCGGTGTGGGATGTGCTATGAGGGGAGGAGGCTCTGTCAACCTTTACATGCTAGAGAATCACCTGGAGAGCAAGAGGGCGAAATCTAGCATAACTGTGCAGTATTACAGGCAGGCAGACTGGCATAGACTTCACCCACATCCCAGACCAACTGAACGAGACTCTCTGGGGGCAATACCCAAGAAGCACCAGTCACTCCGGGGGGCTCCAATTCCCATCATATTGAAGAGCCGTTACTCTAGGCCCAAAACATTAGCTCTCAAAATTTATCATGCACCAGCATCATCTAGATCCTTGCCAATACAAAGATCGCTGGGCTTTACCCCCAGTCTCTGATTATATAGTCTAGGTAGAGAATTTGCATTCCCACGAGTGCCCAGGATATGTTGATACGGCTGCTGGCCCAGGGACTCTGAGACCCAATACTCTAGGAAACTCCAGGCTTTCCAGAAGGGCCACCTAAGCACACTTCTGCTTACATTTTATTGGCAATGACTATGTCACCTGAACATCACCAGCCACCAGAACCAGCATATCGAATATTTTCACTGAGCATAGTACTGCTCCAAACAAAGTCAGTCCCTTAAGATAAGGGGAAAAAAAAAAAGAAAGAAAGAATAGCTATCTGGCAGGTCAGTACTTCCTACAGATTTTAATGTCATGTGAATTTTAGCATCATGAAGATGATATTATTTTTGTGGCACACCAGAGTAAACTACACAGTTTTGGAGCCTGGATGGCAGCCAGCATCTGCTGGGGCAGGGACGCCAGCCACCCAGGCTCTGTCCGTCACCGAGGGGATCTGAGCTCTGTCCACGCAGATGATGAAGTCCTGTCCTGACAGCCAGCAGCGTCTGCTATAGAAATATGCCAAGGTAAACTCCTGGTACCTAATTTGTCTGAGGGCTGCATTCTTCAAAGGAAAGAAAAGATTCGTACACAGCACTTTAAGCAAATGTCAATTTACATGGGAGCAGGTAAAATAGAGAGGTAAACTCCTAACAGCCAGACTGCCTCTTCCCTTGGCAGACTTCATTCAGAGGGGCGTCAGGGAACTGTCTATACCACCAGGGGGACAGAGGCTATCCAGCTTCAATCCTTCTTCCTCAAATACCACTCCCTTCAGAATTTTTCTTTCCGGTGAAGAGATCTTGCCCAACTCCCGGCTCACACCGCGTCACTTGGGAGTTTTAGAATCATTGCCAGAGATTGGCTGAGTGACTGGGGAGCACGTACCTGCACAAAGTGTGCCAATACCCCCATTCTGCCCTTGTCTTCTGCACACTGTGTCCATTTGCGATGATTGCAAACCCTTCCCATTTTTGTAATGGTTGAATCTGAAAGGGAAGCAGGCGCCTGAAATGCCTTAATGCCGAGCAATTTTAAAAGATTTGAAAGCTTTTTCCTTCAAGCCACAAAACGTCCTGAAAGCTTACGATCACTTGACTGTATTCCCTCCCACACGGATCTGACCGAGCCCCTATTCCATCAGCCCCCATACGCCCTGAAAAATATCTGTATTTAATCATTAAGATGTTCCTACTGCTTCAAACAACTCTATCACTCCTATAAAAGCTAAAATTATTTTCACTTGACAGGGTTCGGGCTTGTGATTTCCTTTGCCAAAGGAATAGGGCCCATCAGTAAAAATTGCATAAAAGTAAAGGTTTGCATCCAAAATGTCTTATTGTATATAAATAAAATGCAAGAACCTCCAATGTATATTGGTCTCCCCTGTTTAAAAAGAGAGAGAGAGAGAGAGAGCTATAGCAGTTGCTACAATCTTGATGACATTAGTGCTGTCATTGTCCAGGTGAAGTAGAAGGCTCATTGCTGGAACAGTCACAGAGCCATACACTCAGCCTTGGGTCTGTGACCACCCTGCAATGTCCAAGGCCTACTGTAGGGTGAAATGCTACATCTTTGTTTCTCTGTCTGCTTAAACCTTTGCTCAGAATCGGCTACCTTGCTTCAGACTGCCATCCACTGAGAAGGCTCCTTCAACTGCTCTGGGCTTTTATGGGGTAGTAGGGGCTTTCTAGTAAATGTCATAGTGATCAAGGATTAGCAAATTAGATGGGATTGTTAGATTCTATGACCACACAGAGTTCTTATGTCTACCTTCTCCAAGCATTAATGCTCAGAGTGAAAATTATTTAAAGTATGTTCATATCCCCATTCCCTTCCTAACGTCATAAAAGTGAAGTTGCAATGTTTTGTTGTTCACGAATCAGCCTAATTCCTTTCATACACATTGACATACTGGGTCTTTTATTTAATCATTGATAAAGAAAACAGCACACGGCCTCAATTAGAATTAGTTCGAGTTAATTCCTCAATAGCCACTCAGCAAGTATTTACTGAGTATCAGCTACATGTAGGCCGTGTGCTATCTGTAGGGGATGCATCAGCGAGCAAAACAGTCATAGTTCCACACTCACCAAGCTCACGTATATCAAATAAATTGACTTATAAAGTGCATTTTTAATCATCTATGTTTCTTAACTGGGCTCTTGCCATCATGAGATGAGTTTAGTTTTGGATAGTTTTCTCACTGTGGTGGGGAAAAGTAAGCAACTGAAAAGGATCTTCCTTCAGCCTCTGGAATATATGCTTCTCTACTGAGTCTCCTTTACTTTGGTCTCAGTACCTTCCTTCTCTTTTTGTCCTTGGCCCCCAATCCACAAAGGAAGTTAGTAAATCATTTATTTGTGTCTATCTCCCTCCTAGATGAGGAGCTCCATTCTTGAGCACAGAGAAATGACCATTCATGCATGGTTCTTGCCCCTCCCTGACATTCCTCCCCTCCAACACAGCAAATACAGGAGTGGCCATTGCTGCGAGAACTCTTATTGGATGAATGGATGGATGGATGGATGGATGGGTGGATGGATGGGGGGTGTGCAGACACCCAGCTGTGCCCAGGGAGAGTGTCTGTGCAACTGTTACGTTATTGAAGGAACTACCACAATTTAGTCCACGTGGCTTCCTCATAAGTACAGACTTATTTCTTCAGGGTTTGAAGGACTCTGTGAAAGCAGAGTACTCGGGCCCCATGCCACATCACAGGGAAGGGAGATCAACTTTTGCCACGAAGAAAAACTTCAAAGAATCTGGAAGCCATCTCAGAGAATAGCCAGTTCAATCCCATTATTCACAGATAAGAAAAGGAGCCATGAAAGAGGAAATGTTCTACCTGAGGTTATTTGCGGATAAGACACCAAGCAAGGATTAGAACCAAGCAGTCTCTACCTCCAGCTGAGGGCTCTTCTCAGTGCACAGTACGGACCCCTCTTGTAAACAAAATAAAATGAGGCACAACCAAGAATATCTTCAACAACGCAGCATAAACACGAACAGACGGTTCGCCAGGCCTCCTGGATGCCAGCCAAAGGTCTGGGCAGAAGGACGGGGCACCTTGAATTTATATTTGCTTAAGAGGCTACAAACTGTTTACCCAAAACGTGTGGGAGATGCTGTATCTTTCCGTCTGCGTTGGCTCTGCAGCTGGGGCAGAAACTCCATGCGGCCACGTCCTGTGCAGCAACTCGGTTGAGTGTAGTCCCCACCAACAGAAAATTTAAAAAGACAGAACAAAATAAGAACCCTGACAAAAACCTGAGGTTTTGGAGCAGCAGGATGTTCCCGAAACCCCATTACACGATCCTTAATTGTAATAACACGGGGGCAGAGAAAAGAGTCTTGGTACGGGAGAGCATGACGAAGAATGATTGCATAGGTTAAAGAATGGCATTCCCATAGTTATCTAAATGAATAATAAGGTGGTGTCACTTTTCATTCGCTCAATGTGTATGACACACAAATGGAGTAGTCTTTAGGATCGGAGAGGCAGATAAACTCTGCTGGCCCCCAAAGGAACTAATGCGAATTGCAGCATAAGGAAATCACCCCCTTGTGCTTAAAAGCCCGGCCTTCAGAAGTACCAATACCTGGGAGAGTTACATCATGAAAGCACAGCATCACAGCATCAGGAGTTCAGGACTTAGGGCGCATACCTCCGAGGACATGGGGCAGAACAAAACTCCAGTCCCCTCACCGGTGGAGCAGGCTTTTTATTACTCCGGTGGGGGACACGCCCAGCCCAGCAGGTGCCACATCGAGTGACACACTGTAACACATTCTCCTTCCCCAGACAGCTTTTTAAATGGTTTCCGTTGTAAGTCAAAGGACGTCTAACTCAAACTAGCTTCTTGCCCCTCCCTGCGTTCATCTCTTGAACGAGAAAGACGGCAAGCAAGCTCCCAACCGTGATTTCCTATCTTCACCCTGCTTGCTGTGTTCGCTACATCCCCAGGACCATCTAGCTCTTCCATGAACAAGGAAGGCAGCACCATTCACACCATTCATAGCATTCACAGCGGGAGGCATCACCTTGTCCCCTGTTCTGTTCCTCAACAAAGTCATGGGTTCTTTCTTGTTAGACCATATTCCAGTACATGCCTTTCCCCAAACCAATCACTGTGGCCAGAAGGATGGACGATTCTGATTGGCTGGGACTGACGGTGGTCGGCATCGAGAATTGTAACCGCACAGGGGCAGAGACGGATGTTTGCTGGGACAACCACCGCAGATGTTGTAAAGAAATGGGATGGCCGTGGTGATAGGGCACAGGGGACAGGATAATAAGATCAGAACACGGGTCAGGGCCTGCAGAAGATGAACATAACTGGATTCCAAGATGGAACTAATTTTTTAAAATGTTTATTTATTTTGAGAGAGAGATTGAGAGAGAGAGAGAGAGAATGCAGGGGAGGGGCAGAGAGAGAGGGAGATTGAGAATCTCAAGTGGGTTCCACAGTGACAGCGCAGAGCCCGATGCAGGGCTCAATCCCACCAACTGTGAGATCAGGACCTGAGCCAAAATCAAGAGTCAGATGCTCAACCAAATGAGCCATTCAGGCACTCCTCACATGGGAGTTCTGTAGTGCCAGATCGACCTATCTGTCAGTGGCAGAAGAAAGGTAAATGGTTGCTTTTAGTTGATAGAGTTTCAGAAAGAGGGTCAACAGGACCACACATTGTTTTTCAACGCACAGATGTAATAACTTAAGAGATCTTTCTGCAAAGGTCTCGCTCGAAGGTATCAGTAGTGGATGGCAAGTACCAAAACATTCACGTTTCTCCTTACATCTCTCTTTCCCTATGAACATAACTCAAATTAACCACGGTAGGATTCTACTGGTCGTTTAGCACATTCTGGGTGGGAAAAGGATAAAGAGAAAAAAGTAGAGTTCCTTTCAACCTTATGGACATTATTACTCTGATTCGTATTTAACTCCTCAGATATGACCGTGGAAGATCATAGTTATGCTTTTCTTTAAAGTTAGAGGTTCATCTGTTTGTGTTGTGTCCAAAATCTTTAGAGTGTAAAGAATGAGCCTAAAAATGACTGCTTCTTTTCTTTCCTTTGGTCCTATGAGGTCATCACGTACGCTCCCTTATGGAGTCTCTCCACACGCGTCTCTTCATATGCCTTATCGTGCCAGCATTTTATGAGGTTAATTCAGTGAAATAAATGCTGTAGACAACCCAGCAGTTCAGAATAGTAATAAGTGCACTGCGTTCATGTGATGTAAAACCTAGGAGTCCATCACTAACTAACCGTGAACTTTGGTCAAGTTGTTCCTTTCTCAAGGCTCCAGCAGCATTTTCTTTCTAAGACAAGAATATTAATGCTCTCCCTGTCCAAAAGCAAAAAAGCTGGACAAGATAATCTCTTGATTTCCCTGTAGGATGAAAATATCTATGATTCTTGGGGGAAAGTCAACAAATGACACTTGCGAATGACATGGTAATAATCCTATGGTATTTCAAAATGTTAGTATTAACATAAATGGGCTACTGGTGTATTCATTGATGGTAAACAAATTACCACCACAGTGCAAGTTAGCAAAGGGCAGCTTTCATTTTGAGATTTTTGTGTCTTGTGTCTCAATCAATCACTCTTCTTCAATTTTGAGATCAGTTTTAGTTGCAACTTTTTTGTGGTATATCAGCATATAAGATGAAAAAGGTAGCTGTTTCCAGATCTGAAACATTACACCAGACTGAGGACTTCTCCTCCACTCCATAAATGCACCGACTATTTAAAATTAACGCATGAAAGGCATTGCTATTAGCTTGATTACTCTTTCTAGGAAACCACTTTTATGTTTAGCTATTCCCTGCATTGTCCTAAAATATGTTTAGTGTGGGACCATTGCTAGAAGCTAATTTGTAACACGTGTGTATGCAGATGAACAGTCATCCACGCAAGCATATGCCTTATTCGTATACACAGGATACCCGGTATGTGGGAGGAACTGAGCTAGGAGCCAGTGAGAGAAAAGGGAGTGAGCAAAGGTCTCCTCTGGCTGCATGAAGCTCTGAGCAACTGTCAACGGCAGCACAAAGGAGGATGCAAGTGTTCTGTTTAGAGAAACCTGGAAGGGTTCACAGATTTGGGTGAGCGTCTTCCATGTAATAACTAAGTAGGTGACGTTTCCCAGGAAAACAGTACAAAGCTGGAAGACAGGAAAACGGAGTGCAGAATATAGGGGAAAACTTAGATTTTAAGAAGCTGGTGGAAGAAGACAGGAAAAAAATAGTGGAAAAAAATACAATCGGAGAGGAACAGGAAGCATCAGGAGGCAGGGTCTCTCAGGGATCAGGGCAGAGTGAGTTTCAGGAAGTTGGTCAACTCCACATAGTGTAGAGAAGTCCAACAGGATGATGTCATAGATGTGGGCTTAGAGATTAGCGTGCAGGTGGGTGCTGGTGATGTCTGGAGGCAGCTCTTAGAGAGCAGCTATTTTATTTATGCTATTTTGGGCAGCTCTGGGGCCAAGAGGCCACACTTCGGTCATGGAAACATTTTCAAAAATCATAGTAATCAATACACCACCACTGATTGGTCATGTCTGCCTTTCTGAGTCAAGGGGTCTTGACAGCTTGTTCTACGGGGTAGCACTACATCTACGATACATGGTGTCTTTCTTTTAGCCTCTCGAGTCAACTATTTCCTTCTCTAATAAGATACTGAGGGACACTCGCATTCCCGGACAAGGACTCCCTGAGATTCCTCTTCATCCTGCAGAGGAAGGAAATGGATTGCACCAATCTTCCTATTTCTTTCTTTCTTCATAGGTTTGTGCTTGGTCGCTTGTATTTTTTTTTTTTTTCATTCTCAGTTTCACCAACTAAAAATACTAGCCACAATGACAAAGACAGCTTTGTCTCCATTCCTCTCCATCCCCCCGCATCAGCATGGATCACTGGGATCCCACATCTCTCCTCGGGGACTGGAAACCAGGTTAAGGACACTTCTCAGGGTGACAACTTGCACCCAGGACCTGGCCTGAGCATCTCTGATTTCCTCTGCCTCAACCAGCATCCCCTTTCTTTTACCTTCCTCCCCGATGTTCAAATTAGAGTCTTCATCTTGGGTCCTAGGCTTTGATTTCTGAAATCATCTTCTCTTAGGAGACCAGCCAAGTCTTCAGACAAATAAGATTTATTTTGAGAGAGAGAGAGAGAGAGAGAGAGAGAGAGAGAGAGAGAGAGAACGAGCAGGGGAGGGGCAGAGAGAGAGGGAGACAGAGAATCCAAGCAGACTGCATGCTGTCAGGGCAGACCCCAATGCAGAGCTCAATCTCACAACTCTGAGATCATGACATGAGCCAAAATCAAGAGTTGGACACTTAACCAGCTGAGCCACCCAGGCACCCCAGATAAATAGGATTTCTGATGGTTTGCATGCCAGAGAGGCTAGAGTTAAGATTATGATCCTCTATGAAACTTCTATGATTTTTTTTTTTTTTGCTGTTTGAAATCAAGCCATGTGTGCACTTGTTTGTTTGTTTATAGATTTTTTTTTTGACAGAGAGAGAGCATGAGTGGGGGAGGAACAGAAAATCCCAAGCAGGGCTCTAACCCACAAACTGTGAGATCATAACCTGAGCTGAAACCAAGAGTCAGACTCTTAACTGACTGAGCCACCCAGGCTCCCTGAAATCAAGCCATTTATAATTAAAACTGGATCATCTCTTGTTATATTATAATGGGTTTGATTAGAACCAACTCAAGGGGCACCTGGGTGGCTCAGTCAGTTAAGCATCCAACTTCGGCTCAGGTCATGATCTCACAGTTTGCGAGTTCCAGCTCCGTGTCTGAGTCTGTGCTGACAGCTCAGAGCCTGCTTTGGATTCTGTGTCTCCCTCTCTTTCCTTGTCCCTTCCCCACTCATGCTCTGTCTCTCTCTCTCTCTCTCTCCCTCAAAAATTAATAAACATTAAAAAATTTTTAAAAAAGAACCAACTTTAGATTCTCAAAGAAGTATGCATCCTGTAATTTGCACTATTTAAACACGAAATATTAACCAATGGTATTTTTCTTGGCATTTCCTTTCCTGTCTTGAGCCTTACCTCAATTTTGGTAGTAAAGTTTTTCTGTGCCTATTGTGTCACGAAAGGCATATGTGACAGTGGAAGAGAGGAAAAGAAGAAAAAAAATTTTTTTCTCTGGGTGAATTTCAAAAGCTTCACTCATAGGGTAATTAAAAATACTCATGGTCTAAATATACATTTTGGGAGGACAAAAAGAGTCAGATTTTGTTTTTCTTTCCACCATACCCTTCCGAGACTATGAAAGAATTTCTTAGGCTAAGAAGAGAGAAGACACTCAACCTGGAACTGAAGAGAGTGTGAGGTTGGTGGAAACCCGAGGAAGAGGAATGGTGTTTTCACTGTTTCCTAGGTGGAGCCTTGGGAAGGCAACACAGTCCCAGATCAGTCTGGGGATATGAGAGAAGGTAAGAGATAACTCTGCTTCCTGGGTAGAGTCCCAGAAAATGGTAAGAACCCAGAGAGAGCAAATGCTCCCAACTCTGTCTGTGTGGCATGGTCCTTACCCAATGTGTTGGGATTGCCACAGCCACATGTGGGTAAGGATATCATGAAAGGGGCATCAAGAATCACACCTGCATGGACAGTTGACAGAAGGCAAGATACCACAATGAACGACATCTGTATTGGCAGGTAAATGGTGTGCAGAGAAGAGATAGCCCTGCCCACCATGTTTCATTGGTGAGACCAATCACCGGGCTGCAGAGAGCCTCACTGAGGGCTGGGGTGTGTAGTCCCAAGCTAGAAGTCATTGTCCCAGCCATAATTCAGTTGTTATCACTACGTGAGAAGGGGGAAAAGTATGTTTTTGACCATAGATAGCATTCTCCGCCACAGGCTGCCATGAGGGTCACCAAATTTCTATACAAACTTCTTCCCAGAAGTCAAATGCCATCGACCCCACTCAAGGGCAATGAAAAATTCCACCTGGTTAGTTTATCCCACTCAGCTTTCATGCTCTGTGGGAAATTTTCGGTCCTCTATCAGGTTTGAACATGGCTCCCAGTCTGCAAGAATTGATTCATAAAAACTAGCATTCAGAAAATTAAAGTGTGGGACAAACACAGTAGATTAGTGATACATTTCTAATCCCAAGGGGCAGGAATTGAAAAGAATTCCCGATCTGGGAGTGATGATCTCCTTCCGTGTTGGCCTGTATAGTTAGCCTGGGAGAAAGATTCTGAATAACAATAGTTGCACCCGGTTGTTTAGTAAAAGACACCATTGGTTTTCCACCCTTGTGGGATCCCTGCCTTCACATGCTCTCTGTTATATCATATTTCTCCTTGAAAACTAGCCAGTTATTGCCTGCCTTCATCATTCTTGTAATTCCTAGACATAATCATCCAGAGACAGAGTCACACAATACAACATGAAGTGCTTCCATCAAAAGCAAGGGTGTTTAGGCACATTGTCCACCTTCCGGGTTACTGGAAGGGGGAATCCTACTAAATATTTGGCCAGAGCATATGAAAGACGACACGCTCTGCCGGCCGCCATGTGCCTCTGTCCCCTGCGGTCTGGCAGCTCAGCTACGGATGTGTATTTGAGTCTTGCGGTATTAATTCGATTCAAGCTAGTCCTTTCTCTGTTAGTCAGAATGAGCGCCAGCTGCTCTCACAAAGAGACTCCAAATTCCAGCAAGAGCATAAAGAAGGTAGAAGGTTCTCTGTCTCACAGTAGCCAAAGGAGAAAGTCTAGGGCCAGCCGGGTAGGTCAGTTCCACCCAGTCAGTCAGAGATCTGGTCCTTTCCACCTTGTTTCTCTGCATGTGCAAGAGTGTGTGACTCTCACGCCCGTCTGTCCTCTGGTTCATGGGGGCGGGGGGGGGGGGGGTGGGTGGGGGGTGGGGGCGGTGTGCACAAGATATTGGAGAGCAGACCTGGAAAATGAAAGGCTACATTTAATCCAAATCAGCCTCCAAAGCTTTGCCATGTGGTGGCCCAGAGCTGCAAGAGGAAGGTCCCAGCCTGGACAAGTACGTTCCAGCTAGGTTTCTGTCGTTGTGGAAGAAGAGAAGATGGGGTCTGTGAGTGTAGTTAGCCGTCTACTACTATGAAATAAGAAAAAAATAGGCTCTCGTGGGTCATTTTCAGCTTCTGCCAAAGCGTGTTCATTTCCCTTATAGTTCACAGTCCTTTTGGAGATACATTATTTGTAAGTGGTCTGTTAAAAGCTATGAGGGCTATAAACACAGCACGATGTTAAGAACAAAGCAATGAATCCAACCTGGCTTCAGGGATCCGGAAGTCTTCCTGGAAGAATACATAAAAGTAGTCCTAAAGGATGAATAGTTGTTTTTCTGGTTTGGGGAGGGGGGATGGGGAATCGAAGGTTGGGGGAAAAGAACTCAGTCTGCATGAAAGCCTGAAGACAGACAAGTCGTGGGCGTGAGGGCAAAACCACAGAGAATCACGTGAGAAACACACAAGTTTGTTTTAGGAATGAACTGCTTGACTGCAGAGAGCATGGGGACACTCGCGCAACGGGACTAGGCAACTAGATCACAAGGGACCTTACAAGACCTATAATGTCTAGGTGCAGTCCAGACCTGGACCGTGCAGTCCAGGTTCAACCTAAAGACACACAGGCCAGACAGCCTCCATCCTGGAAGGGAAAACGATTTCTTTCCTGCACCTTTCGCCTCTGATGTCACTCTCCAGATCGCCTACCCCTCCCTTGCCGGTCATTAGCCCCACGGGTACATCTTCTTCTCACGTGGCCCAGGGGAGAGGAGATCTGCGTGTGTTCTCTTTTACACCTCTGTATTTCTCCCCGCTCAAGCACAGCCCATGGAATCCGCTTCCAGGCAGAGGGAGGAGTAAACCCAGTCGTGCTGGAGCTCCACTCTGACTCATAATGGCTCTATAATATCTCAGCACTATCGCCTCTCCGTAAAGCGTATTCTTTTTGTTACATCAGTTTAAGAACGGGAATCATAATCGAAGCAATAAGTATCCTCTGTAAATACCGTTCTCTTAGCTGCAGTCTCACAAAATCTATTTTACTGTGTTTCCCCCGGGCTATCGAAAACAAAACACGGCCCCTGCTCTTGCCAGGGCCATGAAGGCAGGAGCAAATTGCCCTGTAGAAAACCTGAGCGCCAGGTGAAAAGTGGAAGAATTAAATACGCAGCTGCATAGCCATTGAGGTGTTTCTGTTTTAAGGCGTTTCAATCTTTGATTTATCTATTTACAGAAGAGGGTTGCACTGTTAGATGGGCTTATTCTCCCTTATTTTTATTAGGGCACAGTATAGTTTCCATTTTTATCCTTCTTTACACCTGCTGGCAGAGGGAATGTCGGCTGTAACCTTGAATTCTGTTTTGTCCTTCAAGGAGACACGGTTAAGTTCCTGCAGAGGTTTTGTGACAGAGAATAACAGACTTTCTGCAGTGGCCTGAGCATTCTTGGCGACACATAAGTGATGCTGGATCTCACTGTGCCTAACTCACACCAGCCCCGTATGCTGGTCCGCTCCCCACCCCTCTGCAGGCACGCGGTGCACTTCCCTGGGCTTGCCCCTGGGGCTTCCTTCCGTCAGCTGCTGCATCTTTGGGCGGTACGTTGTCAAGACTTTGAGGTTCCTGACTTTATGCCATTCTCACTCAGAGCCTCAGAGCCTAGCCCGGTTCGAGACCCCGAGGGGGAGGTCTGACACGTTGGTCTTCCCAGGCACCCTAAATTCAATACCTTGAGAACAGAACATCCTTCTGTCCATCGCTCCCAGCACACAACCAGCCCTGTTCCTCACCTGCCACTGTACTTCATCAGGTCTAACGTACCCAATTTTCTCATTTAAAGATCTCTGAAGTCAGAATGGTCTCTCAGTGGATGGCATCCTAAAACTGCAGTTGCCAGGCAGAAGTCAAGAAAGTTGACCTTTGCCTACAATAACTTAGTCCTAAAGGTTTTATATTGTTGAAGAGTCTTAACTGGGACATCTCTGTATATAAAGTAGATATATTCCTCAAAAATTGTTTCTAAACTAAACTAGGATAATATACCCTGATTTTTCTGTTCACTTATTTGAAAAAATAGTCATGTTCAATCATATGTCAAAGTCATTCTAAGTATACTTCCAATGCAAAACCAATTTTAAAATTAAATGTTAACATCCCAGAAAAAGTCACAAGATAAAAATACCGAAACTAAAAATACAATGATCAGCTGATGAACAGGTGGAAGTCACACATCCTGAGCTTCCACGATTTGACTTTAGGTTTTCACCTGCTGCACATTCACACCTCCAATTTTAGTATTTTACATTCTTATTTTTCACTATCTGCTAGCATCACCATTTGACTTTCCTTGCACTATTCTGACCCCAAGCAGTCAATCAATCAATCAGTAAATGTCTTCAAAAAAAAAAAAAAATTCTCAGCAGCTAAACAGGGCATTTCACGAGGTCCAAACAGATCCAAGAAACTCTAACCACTCCTGCGCTCGAGACGTATTTTAGGTTCTTTGAGTGATGATTTATAAACATGTCCCAACCCACACGTAGCAGATGCACAATGCATGTCTGTTGACTGCATAATAAAAATTTCACTGACAGATCATGACAGCAATAAATTAATACTAACAACAAAACGCAGCATATGACTTTGTTATGAGCAGTGCAGGTCTTAAGAACTGTTCGCTTCCATAGAAGGAGAGATGGCTAAGGCTGACCTCATCAGAAGTTACCTGGGCCTGAAGGTGAAGTGCTACAGGGGGCTCACAGTTTCTCCCTGCTCTTTTGGATAAGGTACGCCTGCCTCAGGCAGAAGCAACCCTGGGCTATGCGGCTTCCCAAGCAAAACATAGGCTGGATTTTAGCTCCTTTCCATATACTTGTCTAGAACCTCTTGTTCGGTGAACATCCCAAGCAACTATACACGGCAGCTCCAGAAAGAGGGCTTCTACCTGAAAAGGCACCGAACGCTTTTCCTTGATTACAGTTTGTTTCCCCAAATTCCCCCCGCATTCCTACAGTGGACATAACTGTTACTTACTGAAAAATGTTAGTCTCTCCATGCTTAGGGCCATCTCACTCATGACCCAGTGACATGCTTTAAATGTTACTTCCACTCTGAAGTCATCTTTTGCCCCCTTGTATGTAAGCCAATTTGACAACAAATTATATTTTAAAAAATAAAAATAAATAAAAAATAGAAAGTCATTGAGTCTCTCCACTGAGAATATAAAACCATAGTAAAATTTGTATGAAAGTATACATTTAGCATCTAATAATTCACTCTCTGTATTGGTTTTTGTTGTCCCCTTAAATTTTCCCAGCCACCTGTGAGGTGGCTTGAGCAGGGGTCCATTTTACAGATGAGGAAGTTCAGGACCTGAGAGCTTCTGTGATCTATCTGGGCTCTTGCAAGAGGAAATGCAGCCTTAATGTGAATCCTCAGTTTCTGAATCCCACCTCTTAAAAGTCCATAAGAAGAGATCTTTTGTCTCCTTTACTTTTAATTCCTCCTTCCTGAAATATTGATCAAATCAACAGTCAATAAAAAAAATTCATTTAATTTTTATTTTCGAAGATTTGCAGTTATCATCTTAGACACTAGGGATACAGCTTTGAGCAAAACCAGTAAAAATCCCCAATCCTCACGCACCGTTCATTCTGATAGGGAAGATACTCACTAAACAAATTCACAAGTAAATGATACAGTAGGTCACATGTTGACAGATGTGATGAAGGGAAAGCAGGGAAGAGGGAAGACAATGCGGCAGGGGGGTGGGGGCGTGGGGGTAGGAGACATGCTATGCAAATAAGGTGACTGGGAAGTACTATGAAAACTGATCAAGAGTTGAACAAAGATCTGTAAGGGGGGAGCTGTAAGCCACAGTGAGCCTGCCAGACAGAAAGAACCAGAGCTAAATTCCAGATGCAGATTGTTCAAGTGACAGCAAGAAGTGGGCAGCAAAAGAGAGATGGGATGGGGCGCCTGGGTGGCTCTGTGGTAGGTCGAGTGTCTGACTTCGGCTCAGCTCATGATCTCCGGGTTCACGAGAGCGGGGAGGCAGGGGGTGAGGAGGAGTACTGAGTGAACGCTCGGCTGTGCTTTTCACTGTACTTTGTGCCCTTCTAATGATGACAACACTTCAACAGTGTTGCAATTTACAAAATAATTTTCTGTACATTATTGTATTGAACCGTTTGATAAATGATAAATCTTAAATAAACAAACAAAAAAAGAGTGAAAAATAAGATAGTGAAACCCCAGGAGACTGGTCTACAATTACACATATAATTCAGGTATTTCCTGGAGTTTAAGAGAAAACTCAGTTTCACAGATACAAAATTGCCAATGTTTCATTAATACCTTGCTCTATATTTTTCCAAAAGTTTGTCATATAACGAAGAACATATGTATTTAAATTTTAATTTCCTTTCCACAGAAAGACTGAGGAGTGTTTTTTAAAGAATGTGATCAAGTACATTCTTAATTTTTTCAAGAAGTTGGAGATGTGGATTTGACACTTTATAGTTTTAAACTTACTTTTATTCTCTACATGGCTTATTTAGTTTATTTATTTCAATCAACGTTTATTAGGATGAGTTACTGTATTTTTAAACTATTGTCTAATTTACATCCAGGGGATTTTGAAACTATTCCCACAATCACTGACCTCAAAAGAACTTTAGTGACTTGATCCCATGCTTCTCAGTCATTCCTTGATTACTTGAATCCACAAGAGTGTTAACCTTGCGACGATCTTTAATATTACAATACTACTTGAGTCATGATTATGTGACCTTGCATATGTAGATTTCTCAGGAACAGGCCTAATGGAAATGTATCTTTACAAGTCTGGAGGACTGAGAAAGCATTGCTATAAAAATTAAATGAGTTGATATACATACACTATTTAAAGCAACGACTGGGGGTAGTTTGTACTGTAAAAGTGTTTTGCCATTATTATGGTGATCATCTGTGTATTCCTCTCTTCACAAAGATTTCTTTCAGCATAATTTCTATGTCTCTTTGTCTGTCTTGTTTCTTCCCCACTTGTAGCTAGAAACCTAACAAAGACTTTGTTTACCGGTTCACCCACTGAAGGGCATTTGTGATGTTTCCAGTTTCAGGCAATCGTGTTACAGAATGGTTATAAATATTGTGTTGTGATACATTTTTGTATCAACATAAATTTTCATGTCTCTTTGATGTAGTATCTTTTCAAATCTTTTGCCCATTGTAAAATTGAGTGTTTTGTTTTCTTACTATTGAATATTGAGCGTTACTTATATATTCTGAATATTACTCCTTTGTCAGAAACGTGATTTGCAAATATTTTCTCCCCATCTCTAGCTGCTTTCTGTGAATTCTTCTAAAAGTGTCTTTCACAAAGGAAAAAATACTTAATTTTAATGAAGTCCAATTTATCAATTTTTTCCATGAATCATTTTTTTTTTTGCTCACTTAGATCACAAAGATTTTCTCTTACGTTTTTATCCATAGCATTATTTTAGCATTATTGTATTACCTTTGTACATTTAGATCTATGAATCACTTTTAGGTTTTTTATAAGGTATAAGGTTAAGTTAATATTTATATATGGCTGTCCAACTCCAACATCATTTATTAAAGTGACTATACTTTCTCTATTTTAAAATTTTTTAAATGTTTATTTATTTTTTGAGAGACAGAGATTGAGCCTGGGAGGGGCAGAAAGAGAGAGAGGCACAGAATCTGAAGTAGGCTCCAGGCTCCTAACTGTCAGCACAGAGCCCAACATGGGGCTCAAACTCATGGGCCCCAAGATCATGGCCTGAGCCGAAGTCAGACACTCAACTGACTGAGCCACCCAGGCGCCCCTTAACTTTAATGTTCTAAATTTTCCCTTCAGCACTGTTTTAGCTGCATCCCACAAATTTCAGTATTTTTATTTTAATCCAGTTTTCTGGAAGTTCCCATTTACACTATGAAAAACTGCTAATAATAATGTGAATTAAACACACTGTCCCTAAAATGATCTGTTCATTTATTCATACAGTCAATACGTTTTAAAACATGTTTAATGTTTATATATTTTTGAGAGAGAGAGAAATAGAAAGACTGAGCATGAGCCGGGGAGGGGCAGAGAGAGAGAGAGAGAGAGAGAGAGGGAGACACAGAATCTGAAGCAGGCTCCAGGCTCTGAGCTGTCAGCACAGAGCCTGACATGGGGCTTGAACCCACAAGCTGTGAGATCATGACCTGAGCCAAAGTTGTACCCTTAACTGACTCAGCCACCCGGGTGTCCCCACACAGTCAATAATTTTAAGTACCACACATGCACCAAGAAAAGCATGACATATACTCTCCTTTAGGATAAAAATAGACAAAGCTAAAATATGTTCTTGGACTTCTCTTCACCTTCCTGAAGAGTGAGATACACAGAATGCAAAACTGTGTCTATCCCTCCTCAAGGATGATCACCGTGTAAAGGAGGCTAGAACCATATCCTCACCAGCCCATTAAACAAAATTCTGTTCTTCATGTTCACTCAGACTAGATAGGAAAAGAAGGGGTGTGTGTGTGTGTGTGTGTGTGTGTGTGTGTGTGTGTGTGTGTGTTTCTGTCTGTCTGTCTATGCATGCGTACTCTCTAACCCTTCCATTAAGTAATAGGTGCCACATCAAAGATTCAACTATGTGGGGCGCCTGTGTGGCTCAATCAGTTGACGGTCCGACCTCGGCTCAGGTCATGATCTTGCAGTTCACGGATTCGAGCCCCACATCAAGCTCTGTGCTGACAGCTCAGAGCCTGGAGCCTGCTTGGGATTCCCTGTCTCCCTCTCTGCCCCTCCCCCACTCACACTCTGTCTGCCTCTGTCTCTCTCTCTCAAAAGTAAATAAACATTAGGAAAAAAAAAAAAAGATTCAACTTTGTTATATAGATATCATTACCAGGCAGTTTCTTGGTTTCTTGGTTTCTTTCTTTCTGTCTTTTTTTTTTTTTTTTTTTTTTTGGTCAAACCAAATGCAAGGAAAATTACATGGGAGGGAAATATAATTAGGGGTGAGGTTTGGTGGTTTGGAGAGCCATTATTTTTTCATGCTTGTTGGGTCAGAGACTTAACTGCAATTTCAATTTTAAGTATAGTGATATAAATTACATAACAGACATTTGGTATGTTAAATGAAATACATAGGGGAAAATATGATAATTGCTCAAACTCCTTAATTATAACTGACAGAATAAAAACACAACAACAACAACAACAACAACAACAACAAAATCTCATCTACAGATCAGGAGATAACCCAATTAAAATAACCTAACAAAATTATCTCCAGAAAAAAAAAATGTGCTGAATCTAAGTGGATGTGCTGAGTAATGGAAAAGCAGCACTAGAAAAAGGTGGAGTTTAAAGTCCTACTCGCTACCTCACTAGCATCTCCTGAATTTCTTTAACTGATACACTGAGGATATTTCTATCTCCACCAGCTGTCCTCAGGTGGCTGCAAGGTTTAAATAAGATAATGCAAATAATGCCATTTTCACAGTCGAGGTCACATGAAGACATTCAGTAACACTAATCGCCAAGACAGGGTCTAGAAAAAGAAAGAAAAGGAGAGGACAGGAAGATATTGGCAAAAACCCAGAATTAAAACATCCCCATTTACAAGAGGGCAGATTGTGAGCCGGCTCATCTCTGACATGTAAGGTGGCGTAGTCCCTTCTATTTAAAAATAAATGTGGCTTCAGATTCTAGGAAATGGATTGGGAAATGCAAGAAGAAATCCTGACCGCAAAATTATTTTTTTCTCCGAAGTTGGGGGAAAGGAGTAGGCTGGCAGTGGGAAAGACGCATACTTAAGGTTTAGCTGTAGGATTAGCGTTTCTATCTGGTGGCAAATTCAAATAAGTAAATGATAGCACAGATCTCTATAGTTGGCATGGGGGATAGTGATACCCATTTTTCAAGCTATAAACAGGAGGAAAGGCATCTCAATCATCCCCCCTTAAATTACGAATTTCTGAGTTCAAGCCATCAAACTAAGGCGTGAACGAAATCCGTGCGCACCTCCAGAAAGCGATTCCCATTTCAGAAGTGAATGTCTACACAACACAGTGCCCTAGGGAGCTGCCCTCCCCTTTAATGTCTACAATTCTTCTTTCAGAGCCACAAATGACTAGAAACATTGCCAGCTTCTTCCCTGCAAGATTTTTGGAAGCGTTTGCTGGCACACTGTGTCCCAGCTCGGGGTTTGCAAAAGGAAAAGGACACTTTGACAAAGCCAGGTCAGGGAAATGTTATTGCGCCAGCAAGCCAAAGGTCAGACCGCGGTGCAAGCAGCAGTCAGCCCGTCAAGGGCGGAACAGTCGCTGGTTTCATCTCACAAGCAGGGAGAAAATCAATCCCTTAGCAATCTTCAAGTGCAAAAGTTTAAGTCAGGACAAAAAAAAAAAAGTAAACTTGTTTGGCCTTTTTTTTTTTTTTCTTGTTCTGATTGGTCAGCTGTCAGCTTTGCTTATTCTGTTGACCACATAACTTTTTTTTAGATATCAAGAACATTAGACATTTAATGTGTTTTTAATGCCCCCTTTTTCTCTCCCTGGTCTCAAAATATATGAAAAACAGGGTAACTAAATGTATACTTAGACCCCAGGAAACTCACTAGCAATGACTATCCAGATGTTGATTTCAAGGACTCCAAAATTAAAAATCAACCCAAGTGATTTGCATACAAAAACAAAGCCCATAATCGTTTGCGTAAAGATAACTTTGTAGCTAACCACTTGATTTGGTTAAGAATCCAGGCCTTGATGCAGGTTCTTTGGAAAACACACCACTATTTTCAATGTAACACTTCAGGAGAATTACAGGGAAAACAGCTTTGTACTCTGAGACCCGCCTCTGGTTCCCAGAATTTGACGGAACGTTCAACTTGAACTCCACTGAAGAGAGTTGAACCTTTTCCTATCATGTCATTATTAGCATCGTGGCTTGCATGATTTTGTTGCCGCTATTATTTTAATATGCTCTTAACCTGACTCTGCTGCTCTGCTTGCTATTTAGCAATGCTATATTTTGCTTAGGTTTTATGACCTAAGTTATAAAAACAATGTATTACCATTGTAAATAAAATAGCCTAACCATTCCCAAAAGTCAAACCCCCAATCAATACGGGAGATTGGGGTAGTTCTCCGGCCCTGAGACCTCAACCTCAACCTCAACCTCGACCTCAAGACGGTGCCAGGTTCTTCACTGTTAGAATTCAAGGACGAGTCAGAGGAAAGTATAGCAGCAGCTTTATTGCAAAGCAACAGCACACACTTTGGGAGGGAGCGCGGGCTCATTCGGAAAGAGGATTTGAGTTGCAGCAGGTGGACGTGGGGCTCTGATTCTTCTGGGTTGTTATAACTGGGTTTGGAATATTCATATCAAGGTCTGGGAGTAGGCGGGGATTTCCAAGACCTATGCATGATATTACGCATGCACTATGCTAGCGCTAGGCGCATGCGCAGTCTGACTTTTCTCTTGCCTACTCCATTTATAGTCAATATCTATTGAGTGTCCGTTAGCGCCCCCAGTGGACGGGCCGTTTTAGGTCGCTTGTAAACTAACTCTGGGTCTTGGTGTGCATGCGTGCCATGGGCTTGAGCAACAGGAAGCTTGTGGCCGTGAGAAGCTGCAGAGCTCACGCAGGGTTTACTCGATTGTCACAAACACCCTGTCAGGTGTCAGGGTTCGTTGCCCGTCTTTTATTTCTCCTGCAATGACCCAACATGTCCCTTTTCTACCTGTCTTAACAATCAGCAAACCTTAGCTATTATGTATGCTTAACTTAACCGCATTTTAACCCCACTACCCACATAGCACCTCCATCCCTCCTAGGGACTATTCAAAGCTTCCTGCCCTCTCCCTGCCTCCTCAGACCCTGGCCTTTCTGTGTCTCACACCACAGCCATCAAATGCAGGTCAGACCATGCTGCTTTCATGCTCACAACTTTCTGGCTTCTTCCTTGCCTTCAGGTCCCTCCTTATCTAAAACAGCAGCCCCTGTCCCTCCCGATCCTCATGTCCTGTGTAATGTTTTCCTAACAGCGTTCATGGCGGATACTGTATTTTCTTTGCCTCCTTCCTAGAATATGAACTCTACAAGGGCCAGGACCTGTTTACAATTATATTGCCAGCACTGGACTCAACAGCACCTGACAAGAGCACCCATTAAGTATTCACTGAATAAAACCCACTCCCTGAAAGTGACCGCTATTAACCTGCGGTGTCTCTCCTTCCAGAAATCTTCTACATACACACAAACGACTTTTTCAGAAACAAGTTTTTTCAGTGGTATTGCTTTGAGAGTTTATGTGTGTGTGTTTTTAGACACTCTTTTTACCTAGACTTCCAGGAGCAGAAATCCAGAAGCCTTCTATCCCTGCCCATGATCCAACCTCTTCCAGCCAGATTCCTTCAGACCTGTTCTGCCTCCTTACTCAACTGTGTCAATATGCCTTGTCTCTTTCCTACCTACCTATTGATATGCTTAGAACTTACCTTTCTTTTAAGGAAAAAATATATATTTTCCAACAAATCACATCTCCTATCTGCTATTCTGTTACTTTTCTTCTTAGAACCACAAGAACTTGAAACAGTGTAATCTACGTTTTCACTCTCCCCTTTCCCACAGCTCAATTGCTCCCTGAGTCCCCCTAAAATCGGCCTTCTGCACATAGGAGTCTTATAAAACTGTTTTCCAAGCTCCCCAATTACTTTCTAATTGCTAAACCCAAAAGCTTTCCCATTATAATTTCCTGGGTCTCTGATGAGCACCTGGAAATAATTACTACAACAATCCTCCTCTGTCCTCACAGCACAGCACAGCAGAACTGCCTTGACCAAATTAGCTGGACCACACCCCACCTCTTTGAAATGAGTACTCAGTTATCTCCAGGTCACTTCACTCTTTTCCTGGAAAAGCAGTGGAATCTAGTTCATCCGTGTATCAAAACTATTTGCCCCATAAGTCCCTGGAATTTGGAAATAGTTCTATTCTGCCATTATACCCAAAGGACAAGTACCAAGTACTCGAATGAAACTATGTGGGCAGCAACTTTCCCATTTCTAATTAAATAGCACTGTGGTGGGGGTGCCTGGGTGGCTCATCTGGTTGAGTGCCTGACTCTTATTTTCCACTAAGGTCATGATCCCAGGGTGCTGAGCGTAGAGCCTGCTTAGGGTTCTCTTTCTCTCCTTCTGCCCCTGTCTCCTGCTCATAATCTCTTTCTCTCTCTCTAAAATATATATATATTTATACATATATATATATATATATATCAATGAAATAATAGATCAGTGAAATTATCTCTAGATATCTAGATATCTAGATAGCTATATCTATATAGCAATATCTATATAGCTATATATCTATATAGAAATATCTATATAGCTATATATCTATATAGAGATATCTAGATATATAGCTATATATATAGATATAGCTATCTAGATATCTATACAGAGATATAGAGATATAGAGATAGATATATATAGGTATATAGATATATATAGATAGAGATAGAGATATAGAGATATATATAGGGAAACTGATCTAATTGATGCCTCCCGTTTGAATCTTTAGGGTTCTCGGGAGTTCTCTGCCCCTATCCCACAAACAGGGATGTCAGGTAGTAAGCACTGTCTTATATCGTAGCCACTTGAGTCTGTTTCCTGCTTTGTTCCTGTTGGCCCCTGTTTGCTGTGGGACCAGGTTTGGCGTGTAGTTGGAGGTACAGATGTGTACAGGTATCCACCACCAAAGGATCCAAACTGGGGAAAAACGGGGTGGCTCCGGACTCAGAATCAGTGTAGTAATCTGTAGCACGATGCACGTAGCAGTGGAAGCCACTTACAATGAAAAATCCGGAAGGGGAATAGAACCTGGCCCCACAGCAAACAGGGGCCAACAGGAACAAAGCAGGAAACAGTTTGGATCCCTTTGGTGGTGGATACCTGTACACATCTGTACGTCCAACTACAGGTTTCCTGAGTGCACGCAACCTATCTTATTCGTGGCTGGATCCCCTTTGGAACTCTGCTATGTGGCATTAGTAGATGCCAACTAGGTAGTTCTAAATGAGCAAATAAAGGAGTAGATGCCCTAAAGTGAATCGTTTCTGTTTGAACCTTGTTCTGTTTTCAGCCTGCTCCCGGGCAGAAGCACCCCGTCCTCTATTTCACTGGGCGCCTGCTGGCTTCTGGCTGATTTTCCTTCCTTTCCTTCCTTGTTTCCCTCCTGTTCTTGTTTCCTATGCTGCGAATGGACAGCATCATCCTGTGAGGTCTTCCAACTCCTTCAAATGCTGCTTCTCTGTCAATAAGACCGGAAATAATTAGGACGAGTGGCACCTGTTGCTACTGGAGATGTCAGGAAAGGGGCGTTTTCTTGCATTAGCAGTGGAAACGCATCGAGTTACAGCTTTGGAAAACAATCTGACGGCACCAGTGAAAATACATACACTCTCAAACTAGAGGTTCAACTGTGGCAATCCCTGCCATGGAAAGAAAAATGGCAACGTCGGCACAGAAGGCTATTCATTACGGCCTTGCTTATCACGGTTTAGAAAACTGAAAATGCATGCCCGTCAAGGGGCAAATGCTTTAATGAGCAATTGTATGTCCGTCCGCCTCATGGTACAACCACGAAATGAGGCAATAGCAGATTACCTGAAGGGATTCCTTTTTAAAATATCTTTTAAATTTATTTTTAATGTATGTTTATTTCTGAGAGAGAGACAGAGTGCGAGTGGGGGAGGGGCAGAGAGCGGGAGACACAGAATCTGAAGCAGGCTTTGGTCTCAGCACAGAGTCGGATGCGGGGCTCGAATTCACGAATCATGAGATCACCACCTGAGTCGAAGTCGGATGCTTAACAGAATGAGCCACCCAGGTGCCCCTTGAAGGGATTCTGGAATGAGAGAAGCAGGCTCTAGAAAAGATTGCATTTGATGATGTCACCTCTATGAAATGAAACAATTATCAATTTTTCCACATATATATGCATATTCTTTACAGAATTGCAGAAGTACAGGAAAAAATACAGACAAGCTCTTATGAGATGTGAAGCATGGGTGACCTGTGTACAGATGGGGTTGAGAACAGTGGCATTGATGTGGGTGGAAAAGGAAATAGAAAGTCTTCTCTCTTGCAAAAAAGTCTTCTCTCCTGGGGTGCCTGGGTGGCTCAGTCAGTTAAGCGTCCGACTTTGGCTCAGGTCATGATCTCGTAGTTGACGGGTTCGAGCCCTGCATAGGGCTCTGTGCTGACTGCTTGGAGCCTGGAGCCTGCTTTAGATTCTGTGTCTCCCTCTCTCTCTGCCCCTCCCCTACTCATGGTCTGTCTCTCAATAATAAGTAAATGTTAAAAAATTAATAAAAAAAAGTCCTCTCTCTTGCAAAAAAGACTATTTTTTAAAAGTACACAAACTTTTACATTCACCCATTTCTGTGAAAATAATAGCAAGCACTTAGATGGTTCATACTCTATACCCAACACTGTTTGAGGGCCAAATACACTAAATCATTTCATCTCCCACCAGCAACATGAGGTAACTACTGTTATAAACCCATTTCCAGAGATGATGAAACTGAGGCACAGGGAAATTAAGGACAAGGTATAGTCACACACTATCGGGACAGTTTGAATTTGAATCCCAGCAATCTGGCTCTAGAGACCATATTCTTTTTTTTTTTTAATGTTTATTTATTTTTGAAGGAGAGAGAGAGAGACAGAGGGTGAGAAGTGGAGGGGCACAGAGAGAGGGAGACACAGAATCTGAAGCCCACTCCAAGCTCTGAGCTGTCAGCACAGAGCCTGACATGAGGCTCGAACTCACCAGCTGTGAGATGATGATCTGAGCCAAAGTCAGATGCTTAACCGACTGAGCCATCCGGGCACCCCTCTAGACACCATATGATGTCTGTTAGGGTATGTGCCATGTATAAAGAAAAGAAATAAAAAATAACTCTTAAAGATACACATACAAAATGGTAATTAAAATAATAATATTGTTCTTAATATGTAAGTGATGAATCACTAAATTCTACTCCTGAAACTAGTATTAACTATGTTAACTAACTAGAATTTAAATAAAAACTTGAAAAAAATATTGTTTTTAAATTGTGCATTTTACTAAAGTAGACTAATCTTTTCCTTTATTTAGAACTGATTGCAATTTTTTAAATTTTAGCTTTAACCATATTTAATATGAGCTAATATTATCTTTTAGCTCATGGCTGATGTTCTTTAGGATGAACCCATTCATCCTGGGTTGCATCCGAGACACCTAAAATGGTCTGGGTTGCCACAGTCATTAAAAAACCTAAGTGTCGGGACACCTGGGTGGCTCAGTCAGTTAAGTGTCCGGCTCTTGGTTTAGGCTCAGGTCATGATCTCAAGGTTTGTGAATTCGAGCCCCACATTAGGCTTTGTGCTGGTGACCCAGAGCCTGCTTGGGATTTTCTCTCTCCCTGTCTCTTTGTCCCTCCCCCGCTCGCACTGTCTTTGTCTCTGTCAAAAAATAAATAAAATTAAAAACAAAACAAAACCTAAGTTATCGAGGATCTCATTTCGGGGGCTGTTGACAGGAGAACATAACTACTCATGGCAGGTGCTGTTTCCATAGGATCGTCTTCCCCTGAAACGTGGATTACCTGAAAGGTCTCTGGGGGCACCTGGGTGGCTCAGTTGGTTAAGCCTCCCACTCTTGATTTCCGCTCAGGTCATGATCTCACAGTTTGTGAGTTTGAGCCCCACACGGGGCTCTGCTCTGACAGTATGGAGCCTGCTTGGGATTTTCTCTCTCCCTCTCTCTCTGCCTCTCCCCACCCCAAAATAAATAAGTAAATAAAAATAAAAGTTCTCTGGGCCAGAATGAAAGAAACCACGTGATTAGTGCAACAGACCCACCATATATTGCTAATTCATGAGGAGGGGCCGAGGTGAAGGAAATATTACTCCCCAAAATGGAAATTAGAAAAAAATCAACATAATTGACCACCTGAAGAAATGAGTCACTACAAGAAATGAGCTTGGGGCTTGAGACCCCGGTTCAAACTGGACTCCAATTTACTAGGTGGAGCCTGAGTTATTCCCCAGGAGAATCTACATACCAAGGGATGTTTTTCAGGTTCTTGTTCAATCAGGAAACCTTCAGAGATTTGTTTTCTGCTGAACTCACCTACCCAGCACTTTCTTCTTGACCAGAGGAAATTACTGATCTGGCTCATCTTGGGAGTGTCCCTCCCTGACACTTTGATTTCCAAATCCACTTCTGTGAGTCTGTTTGGCCTGAGTTTGTTTGTCCAAAGTTTAATCACCTCTGAGTAAGCTGATAAGTGGAGATTCTGGGCTCGTGGAGAGGAGGGAGCCTCAGCCCTGTGTCACCTCCCAGGCCTTGTCCTATATCCAGACTTCCCCCTACACTTTGACATCTGGGAGCTGCAATGCCTCTCAGCGGAGGGCCTCTGACCACAGAACTGTCTGCCTTTAAAGATACATCTTGATCTTGACATGCATCAAAATGCATATTCAGGCTTTAGAAGCCTGATGCCTGAGGTGATTCTAAATGATGGAATGGAAGAAAGACAAATGAAAGATTCTTTCATTCTCAAATAGACTGGGCATGCATTTGAATGGCTGGAGGGGGACTCTGATTGACAGAGAAGCTATATATTGGGACAGAGGTTAAAGGTGGACAGAGAGGTTTCAGAATTGTCAATGTAGTCATTGTCACTAAAGCATTCAGCCAAAAGAGGCCGCAAAGGGATGTGGAGAAAGGGAAGGAAGCTAGTGGGTCAAGGACAGACTCTTCTGAAAGGAGAAGAAAGACTTGGCGAGAGGAAGAAAGATGAATAGACAGAAGTAGCATCTGCAGTGAATGCCTCTGCTAAATACGAATGAGCGGATTAGCAGGGTAACTGGAAGAATGGGTGGGTTGACATTAGCAGAAAATCAATGGTTCTTAATTAATACCACCCCAAAGAGTAAGGATGATGGGGGCAGAGAAATGGATGATTTATACCAAAGAAGGTCAACCTTGGTTAGAATAAATTATACTCTTTATAGATGGTCAGACACACTGCGGCTTTTGTTTTATTCTGTGTTTTGTTCTTAATTTCTACCTATTGAGGTTATGAGTAGAGGAGCATATGAGTACAGAACAGGAGCCATTCACATCAAACCAACAGTCTGCCTTCATAAATAAAGGAAGCTGCCATTACAAAAATATGGAACAATGGATAGGTGACCCTAATGCCCATGAACCAAAGGTCAGCTCCCTGAAAGGCTCTTCGCATCATAGATGCTTACGATAGCCTGGCCCTGTGCCATCTGCCAGGATTTCATTCTGCACACCAGGTTTTCTCCTACAATGGGAAATAACAAATCTGAAAATCTCACATTAGATATCCACGGAGCAAAAACATATCAAAAATATAAATTGAAAGAAGAGAAAGGTTTAGCCACTTTAAGAAGGAAGTTATCATAGATGGTTAAAAAATACCCATCACATGTGTAATAGGAAGAACATTAATTAGCTCTTTAGAAAAAAGCAGAGTCACGAGGGATATAAGAAATGGAAAAGAAAACAGAAACCTGAACACAAAGCCATACGTTGAGCTCGTAGTGTAGGCCCTTGGATAGCAGGAGGTAGGATGCTGAGGTCCCATCTGACCCCCACTGGACAGAACAAAGAAAGTGGGGAGACACAAATGTGACCTTGCCTCCAGAATAGATGGTATTTTCCCCTTCTGAGCATCAAAAAAGGAAAAAGAGATGGTCAATGTTGGACTCCCTGGAAAAGACACTGAAAGGTAGAAAAGACACAATCTCAGTGCGTGTAGCAATGTTTCAGTGTTTGTTAGTTTTGAGGCAAAGAGTTGAAGACATTCGGAAAGGTTAAAACTGAAAATCACAGAGCTGCTAAACCAACTTAACTGAATTGTCCTAGCTCTTAAAGCTCGGGACCAGTTTAGGTATGAATATGAAAATCATGATTCGATTAACTTAAATGGTAATTGGTGACCAGGGAAATGGCATTTATTTGCTGCCTCGTTAATATATTATTTTGCAGCTCGCTCTTTATTAGCAGGGAGCTAATCAGTATTTCCTTGCTGCAGTAAACAATCCAGATAAGTGTTTTAATACTTCTAGTATTGAGTTAAAAGTTAAAAGTTATAAAGTTAAAAGTTAAAAGAAGGAGAAGGAGAGGGAGGAGGAGGAGGCGGAGGAGGAGGAAGAGGAAGAAGAAGAGGAGGAGGAGGAGGAGGAGGAGGGTGAGGAGGAAGGAGGAGGAGGAGATTTATGTGTAGCAATGGGTTGTGTTGTTGTTGGTTTTTTCAAAATTTTTACGGTTTGGATTTTGTTGATTTTTTTAAATCTCCACCACTCCACTTATTTGCTTCTTGATTAAGTCCCCATTTTGCTTAAGCCCTTGCCACCAATACCGCCTGGTGATGGTTTCGAATTTTAGGCTGATTTTCAGGAAGAAGTAACCAAGCAATGAGAACTATGCCGAGGAATCTCTATTCCGAGAGTTACACACTAGCACACAACCAAACAACAGAAATTAATATCAGAAATATTTACTGAAACATAACTGTGCCTCTGCCCATTCAGAGCAAACAAGTATTCCAGGAAAACCACAGTATAAACCAGAAGATAAAAAGAGCCACCAGAAAAAAATAAATCAACAGTGGCCTATGGAGATCTAGCATTTGTTTTAAGTTGGTTTCCTCAAGAAATAGATGTGAACATAGGATAATAGGCTTAATGAGGCATGTGGTTGGGGAAAAACACCTATAGGGGAGCCAGGTAAGAAGGATTAGGTAGAAGGAAAAGGAAAGTATGGTGCAGTTGAATCAAAATCCTCACTTAAACCCACAGGCCACATTACACCTGAGACAGTTCTCTAGCGATGGCCCAAATGGAGGGGGAGGGACTTTGAACCCCTGCATTGAGCAGTCATTGGATGTGAAGTGTTCCGGGAATGAACGTATCAGCTCTCTTGGGACTTAAGACAATTCTGGAGAGGGACTCACAGGTGAAGTCTGCAGACAACGCTCCCAACGCTGAGGGAAACATGTGTCTCAGTCATACATTCACCGGCAGACAACAACAATCATTTAATTCACCCCTGTGGCTCTTGGACCAACTTGCTTTGAATAAATTCAATGCATCTTGGAATAACTCCTCCATGATTTACGTTAGTCTCTTTTCCTGGAAATTGTTACAAGAGGGAGTTTAGTAGAATTAATTATTTTCCTAGCACCCAAATTTATAATAGGTGTGTTCATATTTGGGAACCATCACGTTGATTTCTTGGTCTATGGGGTAAGAGCTGCCAGGGGAAGGCCAGGCTGAAGTTCTAAATCTATCCCTTGTTGCCTGCCCCAGTCAAGACAGTAAACACAGAATGTTCCCAACTTGGGTGGACCCTTGAGTCAGAAAGGGTGCTTGAATGAGAAAGAAATCACCTGCTGCGGCTGCTTTCGGGGCCCTGTTAATACACACCCTCTCCCTCCTCTGCCACCCATTCCAGATTCTCCTTGCCTTAACTAACACCTCTGCTGGTCTAAAGTTGCTTAGCTCATGGGATCGTCCAGACTGTCATCCTGCCAGGGCCTATGACTCTCATCACTATGTCCTTCTCATTGTGGCTGCTGCCCTTTCCATTTATTTTCAAAACTGGTCAGGGGGATATGCTGAGATGCTCCTATAGATTACCAAACTTATTCCGTCCTACCCTATCTCTTGTGCGCCCGTAGTCCTATCTCTTTCTGATGGTTGGGGTCAAGCAGCCCTGCCAGGGCAGTAACAGATCATGGTGCTGAAGTCCTATGAGTAGAAAATGAAAATCCATATTTAGAACACGTAACCATTCCAGTCAAGATGAAACACTTCCCCTTCCAAGATGGAAGGGGTCTAGTGTAATGAACTTGCCACCAAGTGCTGGTTAGTCTCCTCAACAGATGATGCCATATTAGGGACTCAAAATTACTGAACTGTGGAACATCCGACAATAGGATTAACTAGAACAGCCTTAATGAGTGGAAACCCATGTTGTTGGGCTCACACATAGCATTTATCTCTATTGCCCTGAAGTACTCTGTTTACGCATTCACACGCCAACACTTGCATAGCCAGTGAGAAAGCCTGGCTAATATCAACTGGCTGAGTCACTTTCTCTATTGGCTTGCATAGTGCCTCTTTCCCAGTGCAGGATCTCTGGTGGGTGTTATCATGTATTACAGGGATTTTCACACATGCTGCCTTCTTCCAAAGATACGTGCCCATGCCTCTTCCTCAGATTTTCTTATCTCTGGTCTTTCTCTTTCAAGGCTTCTAACCAATTAATGAAACCATTTACCATTGCCTGTCAATCCATGTATATACTTCCCTCATAGCACCTCTCTTTCTACAAAAGAAATGACCTGATAAACTCTCTAAACCTTTTCTCTTCACTAGTGTCTTTCCAGGCCATCTCTGAGTAGAGCTTTAGTGCAGAAGCCGTCTATTTTGAGTTTGGATTCACATACCAAGTAAACCCATTTGTGACTCAAGCTGGGTCTTCTTCTCCTCCATCAGCTGGTTGTCAGGGACTCCACATGTGGCCCAAAGTGCTAGCTGAGGGGGAAGTGTCCATGAACTATGGGGCATGGCGTGGACGGTGTGTTACCTGCTGTAGCCTACTTATACCCCTTTTGCCTGCTTGTGCCCAGTCTTGAATCAGATGTCTGTGCTAGCAGGTCTTAACACCTCCCATGTTAAGACGGACTGCCGTCGGGCCCATTTAATCTTATGATTCTGTGGGTCTACAGGTCCACATTGTGATTTCCCTACGTGGGCTTCCTAGAAAGTCCACTTGGTGTCTTGTATGCTTCACAGCACAGATATCTCTAATGCCATGAGGTTTTCTGGGTCCTATTGTCCATCTGTAGGGCTCTCTGTATCTTAGCTTGGGCCTCACACAGAACTCTTTCCTACTCAAGGGTCCACCCAAGTTGGGAACATTCTGTGCCACTTGGGAAATTGGTTGGGGAAATAATCTAAAGTGCGAAATATGCTACCTAACTTGAAGAGGCCTATCAAGCATCACGTTTCCTTCCTAGTGTGGACAGGTGCGACATACACCTGATAAATATACCACATCTGACCAGCTGCAAATGGGCCAGCTGTTTGAGTGGTCATAGTCTACTGTGATCTTCCAAGATCTTTCAGATTTTTGTAAAGGCCAGAGTCGTGAATTAAACTTGAATCTGACGGAGGCACCAACCTTCAAAACCCTTAGGTCACTAAGTGTGGCAATAATCTCTGCCAGTGTGTGATGTGGTTTCATATTTACTATCTTGACTTGGGTAGGCAAGAGGGGTAGCTTTAGGACATCAGCCTGGTGTTCCCTGCTCTGGGAGCTCATAAGCCACAGACCAAGAAATCAGTGTGATAGTTTCCAAATATGAATATGCCTATTATAAATTCGGGTACTGGGAAAATAAGCATGGGGTATACCTGTGAAACCAGGCAGCTTCCGGTGACCTGAACCTGAACTAGCATTCTACTAACTACCTACCCTACTCAAAGTCTGCCATTTCTCAAAATGTTCAGGTATTTCCTTGAGGATATGGCCATAGGTACCTTTGGCGAAGATCTGAAGCAACTGGTACTGTATTTATGAGCCGAGATTCTGTGGGGACACGCCTCCTGGGAAACTGGCCTCTGCTTCAGTCTATGGACTCTGGATTTTGGTTACGTTACAGAAGGCAAGGCATTCTTACTGGAATGGTTGCCCTCCATTTCTTGACCACCTTTTTAAAACTTCTTTTGACTGTACTTAAATGTGGAGTAATACTCATGCTGGCTGCCGATCTATTTTGCCCTCAGAAAGACTATGTTCTACTAAACATTTCCGTAGTTTCCTGCAGGTCACTTTGCCATGGCTGTCATTCCAGCCTCACTGCTCTTTATGATTATTGCACCCGCCTCACTGATCATAGTTAAATGCTGCCACCTGGGCTGTCATTTCAGGACCTCATCACCTCCATTGTTACTAGGGGACCTAAGTCTTTAACAATACCTCCTATTATATTGGCCCTGTGGACAGCCACCACTGGACTTCTCATTGCTGTTGATGCTTCTCTCAGAAGCTCGTTCCTTGTTGCTTTGGAAATGGAGTATACCCTGGTGACTTCCATGGAACACATTCAGCCAGTGGGGTTTCTGGACTTACATGGTATGCACATTCTGGAATGCCTTCTACTGAGTGGCTTTTGATCTCTTCTACTGTCTGCCACAGCAGTATTATACTTTCATTTTACTTCCTTAGGCTGTCACTCTCTTGAAACTTTCCAAGGCCATTCTAGCAGCATGTTAGCACTGTCTCCTGGGACCCCTGTCTCAAAGGACCCCAGTCTCAAGGGAGAGTGCTCCCTGTGATCAAGTGCTCTCAGAATATAACCCCATATGCTTTCTCCTGACTCATCCTGGTATGTGCTGGTCCCAGCTTGCAATTCCTTCAGAATATAGAGCACTTAGCAGGTCAGCATTTTCCCGGCAGATAATGTTTGACTTAACCCTACTTAATGTTCTGTTGGCCAAGTGGAACTGTGTGGGAAGGTCCTGAGTGGGGTGGGGGGCACACCTTGTCTTGAAAAGCAGGTCTCTGCACTGTCTTCAAACAAAGAGGAGAAGGCACTGGTCTTGAGTGAGAAGAAATGGCCGATTCTGCAGGCCCACAGGATTCAGAAGGATCTAAAGATTCAGGAGTTTGAGTGCATTGACCCATATATTTCCATCCCGAGTGTCAGGTTGCTGTTCCTTCCATCAGGCTTGGCTTAGCAGACTTCTTGGGATTGACAATTCCACTTTCTCTAGGACACAGTTCCTTTTACAATTGCATCCTGGGTTTTCCTTCCTCTCCCGATAGAAGATGAGAATCTTATATATTGGCAAGGAAGTCATTTATCTAGCTATTACTTTTTGTTTTATGTTTTTTCTCATAGAAGTCAATTTTATTGAGTGTCTCTCTCACACACACACACACACACACACACACACACACACACACACACGAGTATGTATCACTTTTTGCTTTCAACTGACTAATCTCCCTCATCTTTGCTTCTCCAATGCATTGATAGCTTCCAGTCACAGCCATTTGATCTTATAATTTCAACTTTCCTGGAACTTCTCAAATGCCTCGGATATTTTGCATGTCCACACATCCCCTCCGCTGGTAACCCATCCCCGTGCCCCAATTCCTCACGGGTTGAAGTTTTTGTCATAAACCAGTACCTTCCAGCCCTTGTCGGTATTTTGTGGACCTGGGGTAATGGAGCCCTGTTGTCAGGAGGCTGGGAGCTGATCCAGCTCCAAGATCTCTTTTAGGGTCTGTTTCCTAGGACCACTCCTAGCCCTAGATGTCTTACGTTGGTTTCTCGAGAAATAAACACTGAAACCTAGATTTGCATTCAGATGGTTTACTGGGATACACTCTCAGAAACACCTGTAACAAAAAGAGGGACTCGGGATTGTCCATGGAGGGGAGTTGTACAGAGGTGTACTTATAACAGAGGCCTCAGGTGATCTCACAGGAAGCTCTGAAGTTAAGATGGTCCTACAGAGACGTTCCTACTAGAGGCAAGGGGGCCCAGGATGACAGTCCCATGCTGATCAGTTATTGAATGTGTCCTGTCCTGTAAGGACACATTGTAATATTAGGCAAAATATTGTAATATTAGGCAAAACTGCCTCTTTTGGATGAGGGCAATTCTTTGGGTAGATGTCGGCTATGAACTGTCAGTAGGTACCGTTCTTCAGCCACTGGGGAAAGAAATGCCTCATACCTCAAAAGTGGATCTTGGCAACACAGCAGGGGGATCCACTAAACAACAGGAGACATCCAGCAATAAAGAAAACCAAGTAATCCGTGCTGTGCCTCAGACTGATGGCTGTAGCCCAAAATAACTTTCACATACAAATCCTACACGACATCCCTCTTAGTCAATCAATCAGGTAGAGCTACCTCGACCTTCACCTTTTCAAAGCAGAAAGTTGCCAATAATTTGCCAGAGCAGGGTATATTTTCTTCTGTAGCAAAGTTCTTCCACGATAATTGGAGTCAGAATGGGGTAAATCACCTCCCAACGATGATCCCGAATATGTCTTTATATACTATAACTGCCTGGTAGATTGCAGTCCTACCTCACATCATCCTTCCTCTGATCTGGGAGACAAAATGAATTCCAGAGGATTCTGGTAGACTTGTGAGACTTTAGCAAAGCCAAATGCTCCACATAATTGAATGTAGATTGGGAAGAATTCTGCCTGAAAATCAGAGCAAAACAGCATAACATATGTCCCGGGTGTCAAATTTAAAAGGGTATTTGTAGAAAGAAGTGTGCCTATCTGGGGGCAATCGGCCATAAAGCTCCCGCAAAGGAAATTTTGGAAGAGTTTCAAGGTTAAAAGTCAGTGCTGCAAAGATGACCCAGAGTATTAATGGTGGAATTTCTCTCTTCCTCTTCCATCACCGTTTACTCTTTGCAAACGGACGTTAAGTAAGCTTCATATGTCTGCTCTGTGAGTTTGAATTTTGGAATTGGGAATGAGTACTCCCATAAGGAAAGAAGAGCCAAGTTTTCAGCTCAGGGTGGAGTCATGCTTATCTGCAATGCAAAATCACTGATAACTGGAAGCAGAGAAGTGAAAAGTATCCCACTTAGATTGAATACAGATATTTTTCACACATATAAAAGTGTGTTTTATCACGCTATTTCAATTAAAACAAATACTAACAAACAAAACAAAACAAAAACTTTCAAAACTTCAAGAGAAAGCTGTCAAGCACAAATGATTTTTTCTCATTCACTGCAAGTTAACCTCTCGCACAATGTAAAATGGGAGGCCTCTGTCTTCCCTCTCAGAAGCCTCTGAATCCCCTACTTTACTCGCAGAAGATGTCAAGTTTGTACAGCACTTGTAAGGTAAACCATGAGGCTACCAACTGGAATTTCCTCACCTTCTTGTAGACTAAAGCTCTTTCCCACGGCTATAATAAAGGAGAGTTCCTCCAGCTATATAATGCCAATCTTGCAGCCTGTGGTCCGCACTCCACCCCCTACAAAATCCTCAGACGCTTTGTGCTGGTGATTAAGCCTTTTCTTCCTGTGGTTTTCCCTCTCTCCACCTGCTTCTATGTATTCACGTTACACAGACTGTAGCTCACATTCGGGTTCTTTCCCTTCTTACCACTGGGATGGCTCCTGAATTTCAATGCTGTTGAACACTCTTTTCTGAACTTACAGATTTTTTTTTTTTTGGTCTGTTGACTAACCCCTACCTCCTTGACTTCCATGTTATTATGCACTCTTGATTTCTCCCTTTCTCCTCTGGCCACCCCATCTCTACCCAACCTTTAGTATTGGCATCCCTCCAGATCTGACCCTGGTCCCTTTCTCACCTTACCTTTCAGTGACCCCTTAAGAGAACTCATTGTCTCAGATAGCTACTGTGGCACAAAACATAATAAGATAGCAACGGCATACATCTTGCCAATGCACCTGTGGATCGATTAGACTCCAGCCAATTTGGGCTGGACTTGACTTGGTTTGTCTTCAAGCTGAAGGTTAAACCCAGGTCTGCTCATGTCTTTTGTACTCCTTAGACCAGCAGCTCACCAAGGCTGATGAAAGGCTATAGCACAATAACGCAAGCCCGACTGCGTAAGCACATTCCAAGCCGTAGACCATGTCACAGTTGTTAACATGCCATCGGCCAAAAGCAAGTCACAGGGCAATCCCTAAGCCTGGACACAAGGAATTAAATTTCTTTCATGGTGGCAGAGAGGGGAGGAAGTAGATATTTTGTGAGTAGTGATCTAATCTTCCATATTAGTCACATATTTACCACTGATGACTCTCAATATTTGTATCTGCAGCTCAGAATTTCCTCTTAATTCTTGACCAACACATGCAGTTGTCTACTTGACATCTTTAATTACGTTTTCAGATACTTCAACATCAACATATTCAAAATTCATCATCTTCCCTGTCAGATTTCATCTTTCCTCATGATTCCCTAGCTCAACGAATAGCACTGTCATTTCACCAAGTTGTACGATCCAGGCAACTAGAAGTATCCTTAACATCTTCTCCTTAACTACTCCCAAGGAAATATAATTAATCAACAACTTATATCCACTTTAACCCCAAAGTATCTTCTTAAAATCTCTAGACCCACATACAACTTCAATCGACCATCATCCCTTGTCTGGACTATAGCAATAGCCTCCTGACTGTAAACTTCACAACTTTGTCCCACCAAACTCAAATCCATTCTCAACAACGTACCCTGATATTTTTTCAAACAGGAATTGTGCCCTGTGATCCTGCCCACGGACCACACACACATACATTTAAATCCCTTCAATGACTTCCACAGCCTTCTCCTGTGCCTCTTCCTTTGTTTCATTTTGTGTTCCGGCCATACTAATCTTTCTTCTGTTTATCAAAATTTTCATGTTTCTTCGTTTTTGCACATTTAGAGTCCAGAAATCCTGTTTTCTTCCATGCTATCTACAGAAAATTGAAACCTCTGCTTCCTTAGAACTTACAGGTTAAAATCAACATTATAAATATAAGTGCTTATGTCCATGATATTCTGAGAAGAAGCAGTATAGCATAAATTAAAGGAAAGAGTAAATCACTAAGAGAATCAAAAGGCAAGCCACAGACCGGAAGAAAAATATTTGCAAAGGACTTAACTGATAAAGGACTGGTAGCCATAATATACAAAGAACTCTTCAAATAATAAGAAAATGAACAATCCAGTTTAAAAATGGGCAAAAAATCTGGACACCTCACCAAAAAAGATATATGATGGAAAATAAGCATACGAAAAGATATTCACCATTATATGACATCAGGGGATTCTAAATTAAAGCAATGAGATACTGCTACATACCCATTAAAATGGCCAAAATCCAAAACACTGACAGCAGCAAATGTAGACAAAGGTGAGGAAAGACAGGACCCCCACCCCCTCTGCCCCTTTCATTGCTGTCTGGAATGCCAAATGGCACAGCCACCTTGGAAGACAGTTTGACAATTTTTTATGAAAAGTCAACATATGTTTAGCATATAATCCAGCAATTTTGCTACTTGGTATTTATTCAAATGAATTGAAAACTTATGGCCACACAAAAACCTGCACACAACTGTGTATGGCACACAACTGTGTATGGCAGCTTTAGTCATAATTGCCAAAAGTTGGAAGACTTTAATCAGTGAATGGATAAGCAAACTGTGGTACATTCGTGAAATGGAATATTACTCAGTGATACGAAACAAAAACAAAAACAAAAACAAACAAACAAAACAAGCCACAGAAAGAAAGGGAGGAAACTTAAAGGCACATTGCTACGTGAAAGGAGGCAATCTGGGGAAGCTTCATCCTGTATGATTGCCAATATATAACATTTTAACAAAGACAAAACTATGCAGACAGTAAAACAAAATCAGTGGTCACCAGGGGTTCTTAGAAAGGAGAAGGGGAATAAGCATAGGAGAAGGTAAAGGGGGATTTTAGGCTGGTGAAGTTATTCTGTCTGATACTGTCATGATAGATACACGCCATTACATATATTTGTCAAAACCTACAGAATGTACAATATTGAAAGAACCCTCGTATAAATGATGAACTGCAGTGAAAAACAACCTATCAGTATTCGCTCACCAATTACAATAAAGGTACCACCCAGATGTTAATTACCCAACTGTGGGTTGGGGTGATAGTGAGAAAGTATAAAGGAACTCTCCACTTCTGGCTCAATTGTTCTGTAAACCTAAAACTTCTAAAACATTTCCTATGGAAAGAAGGATCCAGAAAACATACTGTAAATAGTCTGTCGTGAACCTAGGAAAAAAAAACAAAGGGATTCTCTATCACCCAGCACCAAGGTTGTTGGGGTCCAAATGGGCCAAATAAATTAGTAGTGTATTGAGCCAGAATCGCGAACAATGGATGTGGTTGTAGCCTGGAGAAAACAAAGCGTAATTAAAAAGTTGGTTAGAAATAAGTGTAATCTAATCCTTGTTCTCTCCTCCTGGTGAATAAATTAAAGATAGGACCCTGAGAATTTGGTCATTGATTTACTTTTCAGATGACTGTTCGGTGTCCTAGTCGCAGGCCTTCACCGGTATTTTCTTGCTCCCATTGAATTCTTTCCTAAGACAGTGGACAGATGCACCACAGCTGTTGCTGTATGTCAGGAAGCAGCTTTATAACTCTGTCTCCCAATGAAATAAATACAAACTGTAGGTTATAGAAGTTCCAGTGCTCACGTCGGCGGTATGCGGCGGGAATGTATAATGGCTACCACCTGATATATGCAGAGGGAAAGCAAGTACAAAAAATGTTCCATGCACCTCATGCCTTTCTGAAAAATGATAGCTTTCCCCCAAGACATATGGAAACAACTGCTTTCCTGAATGTGTAATGTCTCAGGGTACAGATGAAGCCAGTCGGTTTGACAGATAACAGCAAGAAGAGAAATATATGAACATTTCTCTTTGGGCCAAGAAGCAATAATGTGTCTTACTAGAGTTACTGCCTCTATTAAAACTAGATACAGGATATTAATTGTGTTACTACAGGAGATAGAAACAAGGACTGGAGCCGAGCTCCGAGACAGCATGGAAACTGTCACTTCCCAGTTCAGCCTTCCCTAATTAAGTCCCAATGGGGTCTCCCGTTCATTTCGGTAAGGCGCGCTTCTCAGGATAAATGATATTTAAACACACAGAAAAATCCCTGCATCCAAATTGGTCACCAATTCATACTCGTACTAGATGGCAGTGCCCTCCAGTTGTTACACACCCTCCCGGCGTCTACCAGTGAGCAGATGTGAGTTAGTGGGTTCCCTCTGCCTCTTCAGAGCAACCCCAGCTGTATTTTAAGTCCCAAGTCATCAAAGGCCGGGCCAGACCCATCCAAGGGCCAAACACCAGCAATATGGAACAACACAGAAAATTCGGTCCCGGAGGAGACAATCCCGGAGCCGGCATGGCGGCTGCCTGTTTACCATTTTTGTAGTTTTCAATTTCGCTAGTTTGAGGTGGCCAGGGGGAGGTGGGTGGGGGCAGTCTCTTTTCCTTGAAAATCTCCAGCCAAATCTGCTATCCTTCACACGAGGACTGCAAGAATATTGAGAGAGAATATGCATGTGCACCTGGGGTTGGCTCCCCTGTGTGGCTGTGCCCCTTGCCCAGCTCTGTCTACCTGTGACTTGTATGTTTACTTTGCTCTGCTTCCTTCCAGGGTGAGCCCAGTCTTCTTTTTCAACCCCAGTGCTCAAAAAACACCTTTTAGTATTAATGTCTCTTTTCCCGGACTTTCTCTGATCTTTTTTCGTTGTTGTTGTTTTTAAATTCAAGCTAGTTAACATACAACGGAGTCTTGGCTTCAGGAGTAGAAACCAGTGATTCACGTCTTACATATGACCCCCAGTGCTCACCCCCAAAACTGTCCTCCTTAATGCCCATCACCCATTTAGCCCATCCCCCCATCAACCTCCCCTCCAGCAACCCTCAGCTTGTTCTCGTCTTTAAGAGTCTCTTATGCAAGGGGGGGGGGGGGGGGGGGGTGCCTGGGTGGCTCATTCGGTTACGTGCCCTACTTTGGCTCCGGTCATAATCTCACAGTTCGTGAGCTCGAACACCACTTCAAGTCTGTGCTGACAGCTCAGAGCCTGAAGCCTGCTTTGGATTCTGTCTCCCTCTCTCTGTGCCCCTCCCTCCCTCCCTCACGCTCTGTCTCTCTCTCTCTCAAAAATAAATAAACATTTAAAAAAAATTTTTTTTAAATTAAAGAGTCTCTTCTGGGTTGAACTTATTAAATTTCCAAAGACAGAAAACCAAACAAAACTGTGTCTCCAACTGAAAGCCACAAAACCTAGTGAAACATATAATGGGCACTTATTTTGTACCTTTTATTTCCCCCAAATCTTAAGTTCCTAAATGCAGACATTACATTTTTTCCCCAAATAAAATACATAGATATAGAATTGAAGTTGACTAAGTAGATTATAAAGAAAGGCCGCCAAGTCCAGCACGGGACAACCTACGAGGGCAGGCTTAACTATGATGTATTATTGGGGCCATATGTGACTCGTGCAAGGGTGAATTGCTGATTTTGAAGGAAAAGTCGTATGCCCCATTCACCTGGCCATTTTCGTTCCCCAGAGCCTTGTGTACTTCCCTGCCGTGCTATTAATAAATCAAGCGAGTCCTAAGAGAACATCTATTTTTCTAAGCGATTATTCCATAGGGTGGTGTCCTAGGTTAATAAAGGCTCATTAACAATTGCTAGCAGAACCCCTCAAGCTTTTCCAAGAATTCATTTTACAATAATGGAAAGAACATCACAATTCCCACCCATATCCAATTTCAAGTGCCCTACAGCAAAGAGTAAAAAGTTGGAAACACAAAAAGGTATACGCTATCTTTTCAATGTCAAAAGCACAATCATTCTGGGGGTCACTTTAGTTACTGAACAACTAGTGTGGATTACAAGTGTACCTTATGTTCTTCTTTGTCCTGTGGAACGCACAGCTCCATATCGAATCACACAGATTATGGGGAGAACCCACTGCTTTTGCCCTGGATTTTCTAAATTTCCCACAGAAGTAGCCAGATATGTTTCCCAAAGCCTTCTAACACAAGCACGATATGGTTGTTGTGCCACATTTCATTGTTGCTGTTTATTTCATGCAGGTACCATATTTGTTAGGGTGAATAAAATGCATAGCTGCTTGGCCTGTGTTCGAAACTTTCATTCAGAGAGATGCATGCTGTCTCAGTAATTAAGAGGTACCCCGGTCATTAAGAACTCAGTGATCTTTAAGAATTTTTTATCCCACAGGATCAGGTGAGAAGGTAGAATGGAGAAAAAAAATATGTTTTGTTTTTCCATTGGAAATGAAGTAAAAGCCATATGATATTGGGACTGGAATATGGATCTGTTTCATTCAGCTTCTGTTTTAACTCCAGAACTTATTACCTTAGAGTATGTTCTTTCATTTTGTTTAAAAAGATGTGTCTTCTAACAATGGTCCGGATATAAATAAATATATATATATATATATATATATATATATATATATATATATAAAATTCTTTCCCATTTTATAGAATTCCTTTCTCTCCACCGATCGCTTTCCCCCCCATCTCCAACTGCCCTCCAAGATGCAAGGCCGTCATATTGCTTTAAAGAATAAAATTTTCTTTCCTGGAGCATTGCACAACTGGAAGTCAAAGATTTCTTCGCAGCGAGAACAAAGATTTTCATTTTGTAAAATACTTAGTCCTGAGTGACCCTCTTTCTTACCGAGTTGAGAATGTCAGCATCTTGCTGACGGCTCAAAGCCATGGAAGCCAGGCAGTGCAGTAGAAAGAAAACCTCACGATGTTTTCCTGTAGAATGTTTTTAATGAAATAATGGTCTTGGGAGAGGTGAGCCTGACAGCTCAAGAGACAGAGATATTCTGGTTAGCCAAAGGACGAACAAAGTATGGGTCAGCAGTAGGACGCCACCCTGACGTCTGGCTTGGGGCAAATGGGCCCAGTGAAGCATGGGGTCTGTCTGCGGAGCCCAGGCAGCAAAGCACCCGATTAGGACCAGCTGTGAGGCCAGCCTCCCGACGGAGAGATGCTTCAACTCAAAGCCGAAGCAGCTCCCCAGCCCGCTGCCACAAAGTGCCATCAGGCCAAAAATCTCTGTGCCCCCACATCCCTAATCAGGCCCCAATCAAAGACACACCCAACGGCACATTACTTACTTCTTGATCATCTCTTTGGCCCAACATCAATAATGAAACCACAAATCAGGTCTGCCCAGTGTGCCACTTGGATCAAGGGGGGAAAAAAATCCAAAACAAGAAAAACCTTCTCATCTTTTTCTACTTCCTAGTTCAAATTTGGTGGCTGAAGGAAACAGTTTTCTCTAATGCAAGGACAAATGACTTTACAAGGATTATTAAGAAACCAAGCCCCGGTGGTTTAGCAGTTCACACATGAGACCACAGTGCATGGAAAGTGATTTAATTTTTACAGAAAATGTATTAGAAGCCCTGCCTCTCATATTTCTACCTTCCATGAGATGTCACTGAGAAGTCAAACACAAGGTCATCATATCCATACCCAGCCCACATATCCATACCCAGCACCAGCTGCCACTTTTCCAAACCGCACCAAATGTTGCATCACCGTTGTTTCCTTAGAGTCTAAGGTGTTGCTTTAGCATTCAATAACCAACGAGCATAGCTCATGCGGAAGAAATTCTGAGGCTGTGTCGGAATGGCCAGCAATAACTTCCGCATACATGAAAGTGACTGCAAACCACATAAACGCATCCCAATAAATCCACCATAAATGTATTCTTAAATTAACTGCCCCCTAGCTAGATGCCCCCGGAAAGGCTCCCGGCCACCCCAACGCCAGCCAACATGAGGGCAAATGGGATGGAAGGGGGTTCAGAATGGAATACCATACTTTTTCAAATTGTATAGGAATACGTGACTGCAGTAAGCCCCCAAGGCACTTCTCAAGGCCGTAGAAGGGTCTGAGATGTAAGAGATGGACCGAAAGTTTAAGAGTCTTGATTTTATAGCAGATTTTCTTCTGATTTTGTAATATATTTGGAAGTTCTATACTAAGGTCATTCCAGAAATTTTAATCCAAATGTGACAGATCTGCTGACTTTTCTACTAGGCCAAGCAGTCTTGTTGATAAGTACTCATTTCTCCTCTCAAAAATTGAAATTTGTGGAGACACTGATGCCAGGGCTCCAAAGAAAATGGATTTTGAGGGCCAATTCTGATCCTATCAGGGGGAACATAGGAAGCATGCATCTTCACCACGTGGACAAAGCCAGACTGACCTGTAACCATGGCAACTAGACGGATCTTCCGGGGCATCTTGTGGGAAAGCCATGGGAGCGGACTCGAGGAAGTGTTGCCTGCCAATGGAAGTTTGTCAGAGTCTAAACGCCAGAAGTAGGCAGAAGTCCTCGAAGATGGGCTGGCATCCGGGAGGTTCCAGAGGGCCTGGCAATGAGTTGTTGGTATCTGGGCGGCATAACATAGCATGGCACCAGGTGAGTCTACGAGGAGAATGAGAATTGGAAGCACAGAGTTAGAATCAGGAAACAGTGTGGCCTCTGGTCCCCAAAGAGTTTCCTCCCAAGACAAGGAAGGAAGGACCCTGTGAACACAACTGGAATTAAAACATGAACACGGAACTCAGTTTTATTCCAAGTTCAGTCACCGGTTCCCTGTTTGAGCCCCTCATGTCTGCATCTCTGTCTTACGGGCCCACACAGTGTCCATCCAGTTTCCACATCTCCAAGGGACCGGGTTTCTGCCTTTCTTCTGCGAATTCATTCATTCATGAGTACAGATGGATGGATGGATGGATGGATGGATGGATGGATAGATGGATGGATGGATGGATTTACTTATTTATTTATTTATTTATTTATTTATTTATTGTTTTTTTTATTTTAGACAGAGGGAGAGTGAGTTCGGGAGAGGAGCAGAAGGAGAAAGAAAGAGAATGTTAAGCAGGCTGCACACTCAGTGGGGAGCTCCATCCGGGACACGGGGCTCCAGCCCACAATCCTGGGCTCATCATCTGAACGCAATTCAAGAGTCAGCCACTCAACCGACTGAGCCGCCCAGGCAGCCGGATCTGTCTGGATGCATGTAAATGCTTGTTGTGTCAGGCTCTGTTCTAATTACAGAATCCCTAACACGTGGGATTCGTAATCCAGTGAATGCCCTAGAAATATGAATATGAATTAACTAAATGTCCTGTGAAGAAAATAACACTAATGGCAGAAGGTACATCCCCAGCGCAGGAGTCACTTTGTCTAGGGTGAGATCAGGAAAGACGTCTGTGAAGACGTGTAACATCCACTAAGTCCAGAGGAAGGAGAGGGGCGGCCACACAACGGTCTAGGGGAAGAGTGTGTCAGCAGAGATGACGAGGACAGCACCCTGGCGCTTGGCATGTTCAGGGATAAAAAGAAGATTTAACTACATGGTGAATGATGCACGAAGTGACAGGAGCAAAGTGTAGAGATGGAGGCTTGGCATCAAATTACCTAGAACTTCAGAGACCAAGTTAAGAAACAGGCGATTTATTTTAATTGTCTAGAAAGTCATTGAATGTTTTAAAGCAGGAAAGTGATGGAAACCTATTTATCCTGCAAAGTGATTGCTCTAACTTCTGCTTGAAAAACATCAACATCCCTCCCGCTATTTCCCATGCCTGCGTGTTTCCCCTTGATTTCTGTTACAATACTTCTAGATAACCTCTTTTATCACCTCCTGATGAGCCCATTCAGCCCCTGGAGTCCAGTTCTCTCTGGCTTGGATTTTTTCCCATTACCAACCAGCTCCCGTTCTGATACTACTGAGAAATTCCTGGGTGGCCAGAGAGCAACTAGATGAAGGACCCAAGAGGGTACAGAGCCGGCTGGCACCTGTTGAGAATTTCAGTGAAACCGAATTTGTTTGGAGGGGAAAAGCAATCATTTCTTGTTTAGACTTCCAGATAAATGTGACATATGCAGAGATTATTATCTAATGCTAGAATGTGTATTGGGGGGGGGGGGTGGCAATTACTGTCATTTATACCTTTTCTATTAAAAATAATCAAAATCTGGGGCGCCTGGGTAGCTCAGTCGGTTAAGCATCTGACTTCGGCTCAGGTCATGATCTCACGGTTCATGGGTTCGAGCCCCGAGTTGGGCTCTGCGCTGACAGCTCAGAGCCTGGAGCCTGCTTCGGATTCTGTATCTCCCTCTCTCTCTGTTCCTCCCCTGCTTGCATTCTCTCTCTGTCTCTCTCTCAAAGATAAACATTAAAACATTTTTTAAAAACATCAAAATCTAATAAAATCCACAGAACACTGCAACTATAATGCACATAATTTATTTATTTATTAATATAATTTTTTGTCAAATTGGCTTCCATACAACACCCAGTGCTCATCCCAAAAAGTGCCCTCCTCAATGCCCATCACCCATTTTCCCCTCTCCCCCACACGCCATCAACCCTCAGTTTTTTCTCTGTATTTAAGTGTCTCTTATGGTTTGCCTCACCCCCTCTCTGTTTGTAACTATTTTTCCCCTTCCCTTCCCCCATGGTCTTCTGTTAAGTTTCCCGAGTTCCACATATGAGTGAAAACATGGTATCTGTCTGTCTCTGAATGACTTATTTCACTTAGCATAATACCCTCCAGTTCCATCCACGTTGCTGCAAATGGCAGGATTTCATTCTTTCTCATTTCCAAGGAGTATTCCATCGTATATATAAACCACATCTTCTTTATCCATTCATCAGTTGATAGACATTTAGACTCTTTCCATAATTTGGCTATTGTTGAAAGTGCTGCTCTAAACATCGGGGTACATGGGCCCCTATGCATCAGCACTCCTGTACCCCCTGGGTAAATCCCTAGCAGTGCTATTGCTAGGTCATAGGGTAGGTCTATTTTTAATTTTTTGAGGAACTTCCACACTGTTTTCCAGAGTGGCTGCACCAGTTTGCATTCCCACCGATAGTTTAATGCACATGATTTAATATTCTTCAGTTCAAAGGATGTCTCAGAGTCTTGCAATGGCACATAGCTTTAATTATGAGTATCAGCGTCAACTGACATAAGGCTGGGTTCATGGAATCGCATAGTGGTATAGTTCACTGTCTCAGAGATAGCAATACCACCAACAAAGCAAACAACTCCTAGATATCTGTGTCAATAAACTGAACTTTCCCAAACTTCCTCTTCTGGGATTCATAGGATACCAAAAGCTCTGCTGATAACTGCAAGGGGGAGAAAATGAAACTCTTTAACCTGCAAATTTCATACAGAAATAAAATATGTTCCGAAACTTTCAAATACCTAGAATTTGGGGGCTGTGCTGCTGGCACATGATTTAGTCTTAACAAGCTGAAAACTTCATAATGCAAAATAAAATATCACATTGCATATATGTTAAGAAGATGTAAAATCTGTTCAAGGTTGGCATACCCAGCTCCAGCCAACAAAAACCCAAAGCCAGATTAGAGGTGAAGGCTAAAAAGGCAAAAAGCTGTCTCCCTAAGGCTAGAGTGGAGTATTGGATTGAACAATATGTAGAAAGAATTGATGTTTTATACTCTCTGTACAGCAAGTTAATCCTATCAGGAATAAGTATTGATTTACATTTCACATCTAACTTTCTTAGCTTCTGTCAAATTTAATGAATGTTGATGCAGATATTGATTTCTCTAGCAAAAGGAAATTAACAGGACATTGTCCAATTTTGACCTTTACTTAATGAGCCATGTATACATCAAAAGCTTTTTAGAACATGTTGTTGATCAGCCACAGAGCTTGAAAAGCAGTCTTCTTTCTGCCCACCCCCCGCAAAATTTAAGACTTTTAATGATCTCCAAACTCATAATTACTATAGAGACAGGGCTCAACAGAAATTCAAAAGAGGGCACTCCCCTTGCCACAATGTAGGCAGTGAGAAATCTTCAGTGGCTTGCAGAATGTGGAAAATGGGATATGTCTACTTATAATTCAAATACCATCTTTTACAAGGCCCTGAGGGGAGTTTATTTAATAGCAATCCTGAATAAAACCTCTGGCTGTGTACCTTTATGTCTACAAATAAGTCCCAGCACATGTTTGTTTAAATCACTGCTACAGGAAAAAGCTTGATTTTAGTTTTGAGGTCCTTTGGGGCAAAAATTTGGTTCTGGATCCTCAAAAAGAAATCACATGCATTGCTGTTGGTGTGCTGCTTCTAATTATCACGTTTCTTTTTTCTGCAACGTGTGCTTTGTCTAGAGGATTGGGAAGCATGGAAATAATCAAATAAATATCTGGATCCTCTGAGTACATGCCCTTATAATCCAACGTGGGTACAGAACAAAAGAGTTGGGCTCAAATGTTCTATTTAATGTCCTATCTTGCTAACATAAATTCCAAGGATTTCCTATATTTTGTAGTATATTGTGGATTTTTATAGCAAATTACTCAAAAGCCATAGCTACTACTAAGTCTTGAATATAGTGTGTTATATAAACATAATGGCACTTGTTATAGCCCAAAGTGCAAATTATTGGTAGAAGACTACAAGGGGGTCCGTAATTTGGGTTGAATTAAATTCGGTTGAATAAATTCTGAAGGTCTTTGCAACTGTGTGCTTGACACTGCTCCTTGTTTAAATTATGGATTTCTCAGACTCAACAGGTCCAAGGGCAAATGGAATTTGGAGGCATTATGAAGCTGGCCAAAGAGAAGAGAAATACAAAGTGGTAGGATAGGGACCATACCCAAGAGAACTGGTCATACGTAGTGCAAGGTAACACCAAGAATCTTACAAATGGAAGGAGGACAGTATCTGCTTCGTAGAAATGTTCAGATAAGTTCCTTGACTACTGAATAATTCGTTTCTTCAAATTTATGAAAATAAAAACGATTCAAATTATATATGGTTCTCAGATATATGTCACCTGAAATGCTGTATATCTGTAAATTAAACTGTGCATGATCATGTCCTTTCCTTAAATAATTCCATTCACTCACTGCATACATTAGTTTGAATCCCAAGCTACCGTAGAAAGCAGCCTACTGAGCCTTCTATAAATATTTCTGATTATGCTGTAACTCTGATTATACTAAGGAAAATACCAAGGAGACTGTAATTTTATTAGGCTCTGTCAAGTATTTTTTTCCAATTTTTTAGAACAAATCCAATACTTCTCTTTTAAAATCTGATTTTTGGCAATAAATAAATAAATAAATAAATAAATAAATAAAGTAGATGTCACGGAAAACAGATTGGAGGAAATGGACAGCTTTTGCAGATTCATACGTCAAATATATTCCTAAAATTTTATAAGAATATTCTTTTAAATAAAAAGTTACAATCAAGACTTTGACCTGATTTCAGGGTCAAATCCCATCTCTGTCCTCTCTCTCACATCCAGTACTTACTTTACTTAGCTGTGTAAAAATAGTTGAGGTCAGTCATTCCTGACCAAGAAATTCCAGTCTGTATACTGAATAATATTAGATTGCATTACATTTCCTAAAAAGCAGATTAACAAATATCTTATGCGGGTGAAAGAGATTAAGCAGTAGAAAGAAATTATCAAACAGAGTTTTGGAACTTTTGAAGTTTTCCTTTAGAAGTCTTAAAAATAGGTTACAAAGTCATATGGGATGGTAGAATTGTGGTCTCTCCTGAAACAGGGAGTAGGCCATATAACTCCTTGAGATTCTTCCCAGTTCAGTGAGTCTATAATTTTATTTTTTTAAATGCAGTAGCAATGTGTGAAGGCTCTTTAAGAGCTATGGGACTGGGAATGATCTTATTTTTATACTAATGATACACTGTGGTCACATGATGTTCTTTCCTCTCAGGATCTTGGAGAGCTTTCTTGACATTTTCTAATTAACTTTCCTCGCATTTCTCAGAAGCACGGATAAGGCACATGTTATTATCCACACGGTAGGCACAGCAAAGTTGAGTGCCTAGGGATAAAAAAAATGAGTGAACCTATACTTATAAAGCTTGAATACTCAAATTAACAAAAGACTTGCTGTGCTTTTAATAAGGCAGAATTTACGGAGAAGGTAGCTGCACAAAATCCTAGGTGTGTGAGACGAAAAGAGAAAAACCATTTTCGGGGAGCACTGTGCAGAATTGTGTACATGGCGCTGGTTCACCACGTGTAGCAAAAGGATCTAGGAGCAACTATGATCTAAGAGCAACTGTAGGCAGCCTTCGGGGGGAAAACCCAATCAAAACCAATGGATGGTCCAAGTTATGTATGGTACGAATTCCATTTACCTCAACCAGTAATTTTGTTGTATATAAAGCTGTCATTTCAGAAGTCCCAACAAAAGGCATCAAGGGGAAGTGAAAGCATGAAAAAGACACGAAGGAACACAAGGCTCAATTCTGGTGAACGGGGTCCATTTTCGTTTGGATGTGCCACACATGGTAACTCAACGGATATACTTCATCCTCACGATCACCCTCATGTAGATGTATGTATTGAAGTGCAAATGGTCAGAGAATTCCTTGGGAGTTATGAGCATTTGTAGACAGAGAAGGTTTTTGTCCAGTTGTTTTTCTGTCTTCAAAATCAAACATGAAAATTTCGAAGTTTGGAGATTGTCAGGAGGAGGGGCATGTACTCAGGGATGTACCATTAGGAAATCTGTGTTTTAGGTCTAGCCTAGCCTCCTCTTTAAAATTTGAGGTAAAAGTGACACACACACACACAAATGTAAGACAACCAGAAAGTCTGCCTTTTCATTTAATTTTTTGTCTACATTTTTAAATTTATTTTTTCTTAAAGAAATGAAGAATGAAGCAAACCTGTGATTAAGGAGGAAGTATATAATAACTAGCTGAGAATTATTTGGGCTTAAATCCAGTGAGATCACAAATCTTCTATCTAAAGTCTCAAGGGCCTGGGTTTTGTATCTGTATGGTGGTGAGGGAGGAAAGACACAAACACACACAGAAAAACTGACACAGAAAGAAGATAGATAGATGACCATAGATAGATAGATGGGGAGAAAGAGAGAGAGAGAGAGAGAGAGAGAGATTGACAGACAGACATAGCTGTGAAGGAAGGAAGGTCCACTTCAAGTATGGCACAATAGATTCTATAAAACCAACCCTGCCGGGGAGCCTGGATGGCTCAATCAGTTAAGCATCCAACTCTTGATTTGGGCTCAGGTCATCATCTCACAGTTCATGAGTTCGAGTCCCACGTTGGGCTGTGTGCTGACAGCATGGAGCCTGCTTGCGATTCTCAATCTCTCCCTCTCTCTCTCTGCCCCTCCCCTGCTTGTGCTCACTCTCTCTCAAAGTAAATAAACTTAAAAAAAAAACCTTTCTGGAAATAACAACTATAAATTCTGGAAAAAAAGGAAAGCAACTCATGAAGATATCACATAGTGAACCAAAAGAGACAAAGACTCTCTTTGAGAAGGAACATTTGCAAGAAAAGAACTGTAGTGGGTAGAACTATATCTCTCAAAAGATATGTGCAAGTTCTAACCTCCATGCTTGCAAATGCGACCTTATTTGGAAATAGGGTGTTTGCAGATGTAATCAAGTTAAGATGAGGTCATATGGCATGACTAATTTCCTTAAGAAAGAGGGATATTTGGACATGAAAACACACAGGGAGAATAACATGTTGATGATGGAGACAGAAATTGGAGGAGACAGAAATTGGAGACAGGAATTGTCTACAAGCCAAGGGGCATCAAAGATTTCAGGCAACCATCAGCAGCTAGGAAAAGGCACAGAGGGATACTCCCCTAAAGCTTGCAGAGAGAGCAAGGCCCTGCTATCACCTAAATTTTGGACCTGCAGCCCAAAGAATAAGTTTATTTTTAAGACACCCTGTTTAAGGTCATTTTGTATGGCAGTACTAGAAAAGTAACATGGGGATGATACTGTCTGAATTTCCCCATTTTACAGCTTTTATCCTGAGAGTAGTCCCCAGGATTCAATGTGGGACAAATATAACTTTCAATAGAAAAACCTCAACATTACTGGACTCATAAATCAGAACAAAATTTGGGGCAACCACATCCCTTGGAAATTGGAATTCGAGGAGGGCAGAGTCAGAGAAGGGAGCCTTGGATTCTATATATGCACTCTCCCAAAATCTCTGGCTGACCTTTGTATGACACATGAAGGATCCAAATGCATGCATTATGCAAACAATCATCCCTGGCAAGACTAAAAGAACTGAACTGCAAGGAAAACAAAACAGAATTTTCAGTTTGAGTCAAGCCCACTTACCAGCCTCCAAAAAACAAACACAGAACTCTTTAGAGGAACATAACTGGCACAGAGTTTTGTGAGATGTCATTCACAATGTCCAGAATACAGTACAAAATGACTCAACATAATAAGAAATAGGAAAACATAAGCTGTTCTATACAGAAAAGACAATGAATAGAGACCAACTCTATTCATAAATGTTGGAATTAGCACATAAGCAGCTATTGTTAGTATGCTCAAGATTCTAAGAGAAAATCTGCTTGTACAGACAGAAAACTAAGCAGAAAATTAGAAACTATTTAACAATGATCGAATGAAAATTATAGAACTGAGAAATATCCTATTTAAAATAAAGAAATCCCATTGGTCTATGTGTCCGTTTTTGTGCCAATACCATGCTGTCTTGATGATTACAGCTTTGTAGTAGAGGCTAAATCTGGCATTGTGATGCCTCCTGGTTTGGTCTTCTTCAAAATTACTTTGGCTATTCGGGGCCTTTTGTGGTTCCATATGAATTTTAGGATTGCTTGTTCTAGCTTCGAGAATAATGCTGGTGTGGTGCAATTTTGATTGGGATTGCACTGAATGTGTAGATAGCTTTGGGTAGTATTGACATTAACAATATTTATTCTTCCAACCCATGAGCATGGGATGTTTTTCCATTTCTTTATATCTTCTTCAATTTCCTTCATAAGCTTTCTATAGTTTTTAGCATACAGATCTTTTACATCTTTGGTTAGGTTTATTCCTAGGTATTTTATGATTCTTGGTGCAATTGTAAATGGGATCAGTTTCTTTATTTGTCTTTCTGTTGCTTCATTATTAGTATATAAGAATGCAACTGATTTCTGTACATGGATTTTATATCCTGTGACTTTGCTGAATTCATGTATCAGTTCTAGTAGACTTTTGGGGGAGTCTATCGGGTTTTCCATGTATAATAACACACAGACCAATGGAATAAAATAGAGACTCCAGAATTGGACCCACAAAAGTATGGCCAACTAATCTTTGACAAAGCAGGAAAGAATATCCATTGGAAAAAAAGACAGTCTCTTCAACAAATGGTGCTGGGAGAACTGGGCAGCAACATGCAGAAGAATGAAACTAGAACACTTTCTCACACCATTCACAAAAATAAACTCAAAATGGATAAAGGACCTGAATGTGAGACAGGAAACCATCAAAACCCTAGAGGAGAAAGCAGGAAAAAACCTCTCTGACCTCAGTCGCAGCAATTTCTTACTCGACACATCCCCAAAGGCAAGGGAATTAAAAGCAAAAATGAACTATTGGGACCTCGTGAAGATAGAAACCTTCTGCACTGCAAAGGAAACAATCAACAAAACTAAAAGGCAACCAATGGAATGGGAAAAGATATTTGCAAATGACATATCAGACAAAGGGCTAGTATCCAAAATCTATAAAGAACTCACCAAACTACACACCCGAAAAACAAATAATCCTGTGAAGAAATGGGCAGAAAACATGAATAGACACTTCTCTAAAGAAGACATCCAGATGGCCAACAGGTACATGAAAAGATGCTCAACATCGCTCCTTATCAGGGAAATACAAATCAAAACCACATTCAGATACCACCTCACGCCAGTCAGAGTGGCTAAAATGAACTAATCGGGAGACTATAGATGCTGGAGAGAATGTGGAGAAACAGGAACCCTCTTGCACTGTTGGTGGGAATGCAAACTGGTGCAGCTGCTCTGCAAAACAGTGTGGAGGTTCCTCAAAAAATTAAAAATAGATCTACCCTATGACCTAGCAATAGCACTGCTAGGAATTTACCCGAGGGATACAGGTGTGCTGATGCATAGGGGCACTTGTACCCCAATGTTTACAGCAGCCCTTTCAACAATAGCCAAATTATGGAAAGAGCCTAAATGTCCATCAACTGATGAATGGATAAAGAAATTGTGGTTTACATAACCAATGGAATACTACGTGGCAATGAGAAAGAAATATGGCCTTTTGTAGCAACATGGATGGAACTGGCGAGTGTTATGCTAAGTGAAATAAGTCATACAGAGAAAGACAGATACCATATGTTTTCACTCTTATGTGGATCCTGAGAAACTTAACAGAAGACCATGGGGGGAAGGGAAGGAAAAAAAAAGTTAGAGAGGGAGGGAGCCAAACCATAAAAGACTCTTAAAAACTGAGAATAAATTGAGGGTTGATGAGGGGTGGGAGGGAGGGGAGGGAGTGTGATGGGTATTGAGGAGGGCACCAGTTGGGATGAGCACTGGGTGCTGTATGGAAACCAATTTGACAATAACTTTCATATTAAAAAAAGTAAAGAAATCCCTGGATGTGATTAATAGCAGAAAGAGAGAACATAGGAAAGATCACATTAAACCATTCAGTAGAAATTAAGGACATAAAGAAAAAAAGGCCAAAATTAGCAGTCCCTCAGAAACTTGTGAGATGATCCAAGATATCTACCAAAGATTATAATTGTGGTGTCAGAAAAAAGGAGAGAAATAATGGAGGAAAAACTACATTAGAAGAAATAATGGCTGGAAATTTACCAAATTTAATGAAAGACACAATACTACAGATGCAAAGTGACAGAGAGAGAGAGAAACCATAAGATACTCTTAACTATGGAGAATAAACTGAGGGTTGATGAGAAGGGGGAGTTGGGCAGGGGGATGGGCTAGATGGGTGATGGGTATTAAGGGGTTGTATTCAGTGTAAGGAATCACTGAATTCTGTTCCTGAAACTAAATTACACTATATGTTAACTAACTGGGATTTATTTATTTATTTATTTATTTATTTATTTATTTATTATTTATTCATATTTTTATTTTTATTTTTGACTCATTTTTATTATTTCCTAAGGTAAAAACTTCCATTTATTTTTTACTTTTGTCTTTGTTACTGCTTTCCTTCTGCTTATTTGAATTCAGTTGCTTTTGCTTTGCTAATTTCTAAAGAAATTACCTTAAGTAATTGTTTAAAATCCTTGTTTTCTCAAGTAAGCATTTAATCTTAAAATCTTCCCTTTAATCACTGCTTTAGTTATATTCCACAAATTTGAATATGTTTAATTGTCCTTTAGTTCAAAAATTTTCTATTTGTGTATGTGTGTGTGTGTATGTGCATGTGTGTAGCCTATGGATTGTTTTGACATGTTTATGGTTTTGCTCTTTAGTTTTATTTCTCTAGGGTCAGAAGACATATTTGTATGATTTCAATCTGTTTCAACTTGTTAAATTTAATTTTATTTCCCACAAAATGAGACAACTTGGTAAATATTCCATTGTATTTAAAATGCATTTGTATTCAGCTATTGCTGGATAGAGTGTTTTATAAATGTCAAATAGGTCAAATTTGTTGACACTGTTTTCAAAGTTTGTATTTTTGCTGATTTTCTACCTACTTATTCAACCAATTACTGAGATAAGTTTGTTGAAATTTGTAACAATACTTGTGTATTTCTCTATTTCTTATTTCATTTTTGGTAGATTTTGCTCTGTGTGTTTTAAGGCACTTTTATTAGAGGCATTTTGAATTATTATAACTTCTTGATATTGACTTCTTTATCATTAAATAATATACTTTATTGACCTTGGTGATTTTCCATCTTACTACATCTACTTTTTCTGATATTTTTAATATAGTGATTCCAGTTTTATTTATTTATTTATTTTTTGTAATTGCATGCTGTCCCAAGCCAATCCTCCATTGATACCATGAACTAAAAAATGTCACATTATATGACAAAGTCTTTATAGGTGCAATTAAATTAAGAATCTTGAGAGAGAGATTATCCTGGATTATCTGAATCAGTCCTAAATGCAATCACATTTGTCCTTATGAGAGAGAGACAGAAGGAGATTTGACACAGAGAGAAGAGGTGAAGGCATTATAACCCAGAGGCAAGGATTACAGAGATACAGCCACAAATCAATAAATGCCATAAATTACCAGAAGCTGAAAAAGCAGGGAACAAATTCTCCTCTAGGGCCCCTGGAGGCATGGTACTAGGCTGACACTGCACTTGGTGCAGGGATAATGACCTCAAACATGTGGCCTCCAGAACTATGAGAGAATAAATTTCTATTGTTTTAAGCCACCAAGTTTATGATAATTTGCTATAGCAGCCACAGGAAGCTAACATACAAGGTCTGTCTTCTTTCATTTTACTTGTAACCGATCTATTTTTTTAAAAACTGTATTTAGGTAACAGAGAGTAAGGTCTTTCCTCATTATTCATCTATTCCTGCTTTTCATTATGTTATTTAGGACATTTATATTTAATGTAATAACAAATATAGTTGGGTTAAATCTAGTAAATTCTGGTTTCCATTTGTCCCACTAACTCTATATCCTTGTTTCACTCTTCCATTCCTTCTGTTGGACACAGCATTTTTATATTTCTATTTTTTCTCTGCTACTTATTTGTTATTCATTTTTACTATGGATTATTGTCTTTTTTAAACAATTGAAAATTAAAACAAATTATTTTATATTTACCTACATTTTTACTATTTCTAGTTTCACTTCAATTTATTGTGTACACCCAAACTTTTATCTGGATATCATTCTCCTTCTATTGAATAACTTTTTTAAACATTTTTTGTAGGTTCAAGACTGATGACAATAAATCCTCTCAGCTTTAATTTTATTTTAATTATTTTATCCTAATTTATGAAACATATGTTATCTAGATATAGATTTAGAAGTTAATTTTTTTTAATTTTAGTAATGTCATTAAACTGATGTAAAATAGCACTTTGAGGGAAATTTTTAATTTTAAATGTATGATTTTACTTAGAAAAGGGAAAACTGAGGCAAGAATTAGTAAAAGTCATTCCAGGATCAGAAGGGTCTTTACTCATCTGATCTCCCATTTCCAGAGAGGAGACTCTACTCTATGGAAACTTAAAAGGGGCTCCTAATAAACAATCTGAAACTGAGGGTAAAAGTAGGAAAAATTTGGCAGCAAGGGCCATTTATACCTTTTAGTGACTCTCCAAACAAACTTTAAATTCCATTTCTGGAGTTTTAATACAATCAAAATATCTTATCTGTTTGATTTTTTTTTAAACATATTATCTGGAGAGGTGGGTCCTAGCTTTGTAAGATCTTTCGTACTCAAACATTTTATTAAATTACTGGGGAAAAAAATGATAACACATAGCTTGCTAATAATTTTTTTTAGCTTTTTTCAAAAATTTTAACATTCATGACATGATTTGATTATTACAAACTCTATATAAGAGGTTTAGATGATATTCCTTTTCCCTATGCACAGATAAGGAGACACAGAGATTACTCAGCTAATAAGTGGCACCAATGGGACCCGGATATGCTCGTCACCACAACACTACAACACTGACTCAATTCTTTACCATAGCACTGTAACAGTTTGATGTCAAATTTTGGAACCCAAAGAGAATGATATCTAGTTGAAGAATCCTAGTAGTAGTAGTAGTAGTAGTAGTGTGTGTGTGTGTGTGTGTGTGTGTGTGTGTGCTGAACAAAAGAAATAATTGCTTAATAGACAGAATTTATACCCCAAGTGAATGTGGATCCACAAGTGTTATCTCAAATATCCTTCTTTCCATCTCATTGGCTCCACTGTGAAACGTATCTCAGATTTTATATTCAAGAATCTTCCATTGTAATCTCATAGATTCAAGTCCCAGGAATTTGAATAAGAGACAAGAGGTTAAACTTGGAAGCGGACCATCCCCCCTCCTCCATTGCTAATATTTTTTTCAAAACTTAAGCCATTTTTGTAGATCAGGCAGTCCCTGAAAGTCCACAAACTCTTAAATATCTCAGTCTTTTACTTTAAATCCATCCTGTTAATATATCTGCAGCCTGCTAAACCCAAATATCCCCGAATTAAACCACAGGAGGTCAAGATATGCAGTATTCTGCCAAAGGCATTTTAAGTTTTTTCCCCCCATTTTTCCACAGGGTTTACGACTTTTAAAATAACAACTCCCCTTCTTTTTTTTCTTTACCTATAAACAAGAAACTTGCAGCAAAACACTTGAACGGAAGACGTTGTATTCAGCAGCGACTGAGTGTGGTTGGATTGGAAATATGGACTTTGCTGTTACAGTGTTTGTGTATTGCGTTCCTGGCAGGAGAATCCTGGCTTTAGAAAAAAAGAATTCCACCTATGGCGTATTTTTTTTCAGGAATGATCAGTGCCAGGCATGGCTTTAGGTTACATTTTAACAGTGAGGTGGGGAGACATTGCCCCAGATGGTGGATGTAAAATGTGCCATAAATTTTAATGAAGCAAATAAGTCACTAATAACCCTACTGCTAACACTGCTATGTTTGGGGCCAACCTTAATAAAGGAAAATTAAAAAGGCACATGTAGCCCTTAAACAAGGGCCTAAGAAGCCTAATATGATTTACTAATTCAGCTATTCACACTCTGATTGCACAGCCCCTGGTCATCTGCTCAAGTACAGCTGTGTCATGTAAAATAAATAAATAAATAAATAAGTTTACTGACCACCAGATGTCCCAGCCTATAATGTGTGCTGGTAGATTTCAGGTCACTCAAAGTTCAGGCAGATTTCCTAAATATACATATGTTTTTGGTAGCAACGCTACCTTGGAAACCATACGTGTATCTTTTTTTTTTTTTTTTTTTTTCACCCAGAGCCCAGAGATAACTGTGTTTCCTTGAAGTCGTGAGTTCTCTCAACCCGTGGATTTGTTTTTGTGAAGCAAAGTCTAACAGATAGGCTACTAGTTAAGGATTCTGGAAAAGGGCATATGGGGTTTTTCACCTCTCATTAAAATCCTGGCAAAAGATTCCTGAGGCTAGGTACCATTAAGTCTTTACCAACCCAAACAATTAATTTGGACTTGATAATTGAGCAACATTTTCTAGTTGAGGTAATTGATATTCAAAGAGGTTATGTGACTCAGCCAACAACACAGAGAGCACAGGAAAGAACCAGTTATCAAATGGAGATAATGTAATGATGCACAAATGTAGAATACAGACTTAATAATGTACTAATACATGTGTGGACCATTATATGCACACAAAGCAGCAAAATTTAAGGGATGAGACAGAAATGAAATGAATGATATTTTAAAAGTATCTGGCCAAGTTCGATAGCTTCACTCTTCTTAACAAAATCTCAAGGAAGAATATACAGTTAAGGCAAAGCTCATCATTAACCATGGATACACATCTCTGTTTCAAATAATCTTCTGAATAATATTAATTCTAGGGCACTGATTTCTCGTCAGATCTGATTATATCATTCTTTTCAACTCCTGAAGCGGTTGATGAAGAGCTCATATGAGGCAGACGTGTGTCAGCTCTGTCACCGACTGTTGGCTGCAATTACATGATCTGTATTATTTTTGACACAGACCTACTCCTCAGGACTCTTTTTAAGCCACTTGCCCATTTCATAAGGATTTAGTTCAGTTAAAACAGGATAATATCCTTTAAAATCTCAGCTAAGCAGAGCATGCAAAGTATAATACATCACGCAATTTTGAAAGCCAACACGTGCATGAGGACACCACTGACCGTCTCTCTGTGGGGTGGACACTTCCTCCTGATACCTCACCTACCTCTGGAACACATGGTGTGCTCGGCAGATGGGTGGAATGGGGGTTCCAGAGAAAATCGATCATATGTTGTAGACATTTCCCTTATTCCACATTATTTCTTGTTTTTAGATAAAAATAAATATACATAGAAGTTCTATTTTTTTCCTCATGCTCAACTTTAAAGATTAGCACCTTGGAACATATAAATTGTTTCAAAGCATCATCCATAGTCCTTAATATAATGTCCCATGTCTGAGGCTCCAATAAAATATTCTCGTTTGTCAACATGTTCCAGTTTCTCTCCCAAGATAATCCAAAGCTGCATGTGATGTTGAATTACATATTCCTGAACTACGCTGTACAGATCAGAAATCACATGCCTCCAGGAAAGTATGAGCAATATTATGGCTGATTTATATAGATTTGGACCATTTATGTACTTTTTGTAGATGGATGGATGTAGACTTTAAGATTTTGGTCAAATATAAGTAAAAGGAAAGTTCAATGCATAAACTGCATATTTTTGTATGTTTTTTTTTTTCAATCCAAGTTTGAACTCAAAAAAATTACACGACAATTATTGGTTATATACCAGGAGCCTCAACAGCATGTTTGTGTTTTAAGAAGGACAGTTTTAGCTCATATGATTTCTTTTTATGCAAACTTGTTTATCTATTTAGATTGTTCTTCCTTTACTTTTGGTCCTATACAACAAAAAAGATGTAATTTCATCCATACAAGAGGGTGATCCAAACTGACGCTCTACCCCCATCTATCCACCCACAAGCTTGGAGACTCCGAAAGCCCCCTCCTACCACTTAACCAGTAAGACTTAATACAAAAGAGAACCACATTCCCTTCACTTAGTGTCAGACATCAGATTCTTTCAGGGCTATATTGATTACATCAACCCTCTGGGTGGACAGGAAAAGAAAATTTCTATTCTTAGGTAATTGTTGTGTCTATTTAGATCTTATTTTAAATCATTTACCATCTTTTTGCAGCCTCGACTGCCTCTCCAAACCTTTTTTCCCCTCCAGCTTTTGAGATAATTTCACCCAAGCACCTATGTCCCAGGGTCCTTTCATTTCATAACTGTTTAAGAAGGAAATCCTTGGGGCGCCTGGGTGGCTCAGTCGGCTAAGTATCCGGACTTCAGCTCAGGTAGTGATCTTACGGTTCGTGGGTTCGAGCACATGCATCTGTGCCGACAGCCCAGAGCCTGGAGCCTGCTTGGGATTCTGTGCCTCCCTCTCTCTCTGCCCCTCCCCCATTAATGCTGTCTCTGTCTCTCTCTTTCTCTCTGTCTCTCTCAAAACTAAATAAACATTTAACAAATTTTAAAAAGTAAAATAAAATAAAAATGAAATCGTTATTTGTTTCTGTACCACATGCTGGTGAAAACCCAGAAGAGACCACGCAGTTTTCTAAAATGTTTCAAAGAGTTACGCTGCATTTTCAATGTAAAAGTAACCTGTCGTGTAAAAGTCGTTTCATAGGAATTCTTAACAAAATTAATCTTAAATCCAGGTGATCGAGGAGAGGCAGAAGACATGGTAAAGAGAAAGCTTTTTCACATGGAGATATGCAACTTTCAAGGCACTGTTTCAGTAACAAATGATCTAGCCTGTCATTTACTTGTCTTGCTCCCGGTCAGGAAAGCGAGGACTGTAATGCTTTTCAAATAAAATGGTACTGAAAATACAACCATCACAGAAGATCTCAGGAGAACTACCATTAGAAGCTTCAGGGCTGGAAGGTTTAAAATGTAGATATTTTTCTGAATTTGGAGCCAGGTGAAGATGGCCCCACAGAACTGGAGGGGAGGTCGCGCTCTGCCTTATTCACGGGGCTTTCCTCACACCTTCCCCCCAGACATGTTTAATTAGCCAGGGCCTGTTGTGTTTATTTGGTAGATTTGGATACAAATGGGGGAGGGGGGAGGTCTTTTCATCTCTTTTTATCAGTGGTCCCCCAAAGCCAAGGCAGGTGTCTGTGGGATTAAACATAATTACAAAGGGGGAGAGTGAGAGAAGGGAGACAGATAAAAATTCCCAACAGAGCTGGAATTCGAGAATGGGGGCAGGTGCTCCAAGAGGCCCCATGGATCCAACTAATTTAAGCCCCGATGTTGTGTGAAGGCCCACATATTCACCCTTTCAACGGGGAGGACACTGCAGTCTGTGAACACAAAAGCAACCCGTCGGACCGATGCCAGGATGGCCGGCTTCTACACCATGGCTACCCGGGTAACCAGACCCTGCTGCTCACTGCTGCCTTTGTTGGGTGCCAGCCACAGGGAACAAAGTGCCACTTCTTACCATTGTACAGGCACATGCATAATCACCCTCCTTTCGGCTTACCATCATGAATTAGCAATTACTCTATTATTAGAGGGAAGAGCGGCGGCAGGTGACAAAGCGGGACAACTTCTAGTTTATATTTCTGAACCCCTTCATTTAGTTTTGCAGTTTTGGATCGCCCCCTTCGGCGAGTGTATTCCTATTGTGCAGAAAATTCTATGATCCCATAGAAAAGCGGTTTTCTTTCTCAATTTGGAGGGTCTGACCCATGGGTGGACGGGAGGGGGGAAGAAAGCGCTGAAAGAAAGATGGACAAAAAGGTCCTTCTTCCACTCGGAGAACACCTGGACTGCACAAAGGAGACAGAAACCTTGGAGCTCTCCCCCACCCGCTGTGCCAAAGCGGCTTCCCATTGCCGGCTGACTCATCGAAGCCACGACGACTCCGTCTCGACTCCTCATTTGAGATCCATTATTTACTGAAACTTTTCAGATAATGCCACTTTGAACCTAGCTGCACCCACTGTTCTCTAGCATTTGGAGAGTCAGAGGGGAACAGGGAGATTTTAGTTCGGATGACCCTGCGCTTTCTAAACTCAATGAATGGAGAGGAATGTTAATAGTAACTGGTAGATTATTTCCGTGAGTCTTGAAAGAAGGAAGTTTTGTGTAGACCTCAGAAAGAAGAAGAAAGCCCTATTTTTAAAGCTGGGCAAGAATTTTTTTTTCCAGACCTTGGAGGAAAACTTGAATGTCAGCGTTCCAAGTGGTCATAATAAAGCATAAAGAATAACATTATCTTCCAACATACCGTGGGGTGCCATTTATTTCATAGTGGTGTATACCACGATGTAACAGGAGTATTTTTCTTATACGAGCAAAATATCTGTTTTGAGATTTTTCTCTCTTGTCAGCTAGGAAAAATGAAATCGAAGGATTGATATCTGCCATGCATGAAATTATAAAATAATGTTCTCGTCCAAGTATATGTTTCAAATAAGCACCCAGGTGCAGTCTTTTTCTCCTTACACGTCATCCAGTACATTGTAAAGTACCTGGAAACACAGTATATTTGGTTGCTCTAAGGCCATGGGAATATGCCAGTAATGTTAGGACTTAGAGTCTGACAAGCATATATATACTTAGGACAAAAGGAAGGACTCAGTCTGGGCCCATTATTGGCACACTGGCATTTCAGGATATAGCAGGGCACACTAGGAAAATCAGGAAAAAAATCTTTGAAGGATTAAAAAGACTTTTTGAGGGGACAGAATAAAGGCAGACCCTTTGAGACAGCTGGTTCTGAGGATTTAGGGTAAATTAAGGGTATGTACACTTCTCAAACAACAAACTGAATGGAGAAAAGAAAATCCACTCCGAGAAAACTATTAGGATGTACTGGTTCTATTCAGGGATATTAATTAGGTATCAGTGGGAAGAGATGGGGACAGAGATTAGATTATCAAGAAGGAAATTGTTTTCCACATAAGTCCCGGGGGGCATTTTGTACCAAGATGCTAAGAAGGACATATGCAATAAAATTAAAATGAGTCAAATGACAGAGCTCATCAACTACTTGGAGTTTTGCAAGAATCAGAGTGAAAGGCATCTGTTTGGGGGCTGATAAGGCGCTGGAACAATGATGGGTGAGGGCCCTTCTGCCTTTCAGCGATGCCATCGTTGGGAGCTGGACCAGGCCGCCTGTGATAAAGCTAACAGCAGTAGTGCGGGGAAGGTGGAATCTCAAAGCAGTGGGACGAGGCAGCAGCCAGGACTGGGAAAAGTCAGTCAACCCAAAGCCTAGAGAAACCCCATGGAAAACCAGCCAAGCCACCCTGGCGCCCCCTGTTTACTTCTAACCACGCAGGGTCAAGGATTCTGGAAAATGTCATTCACAGCTTAGCCACGTTGACATACCAAAATCGGGCGGTCCATTCCCTGTCAGCCTGGCAACATACACACTTCTTTTACAAATAAAGAGAAAAGCAAAATCAATATAACATGACGTCATTCCAAATGCAACCAAAACATATTTACCTTCTCCCTAAAAGGGGGCAAAGTCAGTTTATCCACATTTGGGTGATGTTCCCTTCTCTCCAAGCTGAGTCACACACCAGTTTTGATATCTTGTAAATTAAATATTGAAACATATATTAATTGCTAACATAGGTCAGGCACCGCTTCTGCAATTGTTGATGGGGTCATATTTGGTATATATGATGTTCTTCCTCCAATAGCCACTTTTTATTCTCTTGGACCTCAGAAAGCATCATGATTCCCTGCTGGGTGGGATGAACTGAACCTTCACTCCTGGAGTATCTCCCCATTTGTAGTCCTGACTGAACTAGATTGTAGTTTACAATGAACTTTTTAAAAAAATTTTTTAAATGCTTATTTATTTTTGAGAGAGAGAGAGAGAGAGAGAGAGAGAGAGAGCATTATTGGGGAAGAGGAAGAGAGAGGGAGACACAGAATCGGAAGCAAGCTCCAGACTCTGAGCTGTCAGCACAGAGCCCGATGCGGGGCTCGAACTCACAAACTGTGAGATCATGACCTGTGCCAAAGTCAGACACTTAACTGACTGAGCCAACCAGGTGCCCCGACAATGAACTTTTTTTAAAAGTTTATTTTTATCTGTTTTTGAGAGACAGAGAGAGCAGGGGACGGGCAGAAAGAAAGGGAGAAAAAGAGATTCCCAAGCAGGCTCCATACTGTCCGTTCAGAGCCCAGTGCAGGGCTCGAACCCACAAACCGTGAGATCATGACCTGAGCAGAAATCAAGAGTTGGAGGCTCAACTGACTAGTCACCCAGGTGGCCCTATAATGAACATTTATCACAAAACATGGCAGTATAGTAAGAGGTGCACCTCTAACAACTTATCACTTTGTTAACATATTCCTCCTTACCCCCAAATGGCCAGCACTATAACTGAATCTTAAAGATTTAAATTTTTTTGATGGCTATTTATTTTTGGGAGAGAGAAAGACAGAGAGTAGAGGAGGGGCAGAGAGATAGGGAGACATGGAATCCGAAGCAGGCTCCAGGCTCTGTGCTGTCAGCACAGAGTTCAACGCGGGGCTCGAACTCATGAACTGTGAGATCATGACCTGAGCCGAAGTCAGACGCTTAACTGACTGAGCCACCCAGGCGCCCCTGAATCTTTAAAGATTTAAAGGCTGTTTCATGATTCTAACCGCTCAGATGATGCAGGTGATGGAAGACATGGTGGGATAGATGCATTCCATCAATACAAGTCATTGTAGTACTTTTAGTGTTGCAGGTGGTCTGAATCCATCTGTGTAAAATATCAGTGAATAAGATATTCTAGAAGCCTACAGCCTGTTTCTTTAGAGGCAGTATTTTGAACAGGAAAGGCAAATCTTTATCCACAGTAAGAATCCAGTCTAGTGAGAAGAAACGCTGCTCCTTCCATGATGGAAATCATCCAACATAACCAACCTGCAAACAGATGGCTGGCTCACCCTCTGTGTGCCATATTGGGGGCTCAGGGCTGATCTCTGCTGTAGGCAGTTTGGGAATTCATCAGTGCCTGTAGCCAGAACGGCACTGTTGAATAGATGTTTATGTTGCTGAGTTCATGCATCATCTCCATGCCTGCTTCCATAGCTGCTTTTTTCACAAGCTCAGTGTGCGAGGTTAGGGGTTACTGGGGAAAGAGCATGGCCAACATCTGCAGAATGAGCCATCTTGTCCCGAACATCTATCTATCTTTCTTTCTTTCTTTCTTTCTTTCTTTCTTTCTTTCTTTCTTTCTTTCTTTTCCAAGTTAATTATCTTTGAGAGAGAGCTTGAGCAGGGGAAGGGCAGAGAGAGAGAGGGAGAGAGGAAGAATTCCAAGCAGGCTTTGCACCATTAGCACAGAGCCCAACATGGGGCTCGAACCCACGAACCATGAGATCATAACCTGAGCTGAAATCAAGTCAGATACTTAATCAGCCGAGCCACCCAGGCACCCCTATGTTTCTAGCTGTGAGCAATTACAATATATTCACCCTCAAGTGCCCATTTGAAGAGATATAGTCCTATAATTCCTTCCTAGACATCCATGTTACTAATTTTCCAATTGTGTTGTTCCTAATTTTTACCATTCAGCCAAATTATTAACTATTGCCCATAAATTAATGTACATCTGCACAACTGGACATCTCCCAGTACAAGTAAAGTAAAAAAACCTGGGCAACACTAAAAATTTTGCCATTGGAAGGATTTATCTTCACTATTGGATTTCAGAGCCTCCCTGGGATATGGCTATATTGCTTCAAATACCTACTTTGGATAGATTCAGCATATCGTATAGAATCATATGTGAATCAAGACCGGTTTTTTTTTTTCCTTCGGTATCTTTTCTTAAGTATCTCTTCCCAGATACTTAACCATGAGACCATATATGATTGCTGAGAGACAGAAAAAGCAAAGTAGCAATGGTAGGTGCCATGGGAATGTGAACCATGCAATTTATAGGTTGGTGTCTTCGTGACTTCTCAGGCCTTTTCACCTTCACCACTTCTACTTGATGGTAGAAAACCACTGTGCACATCCAACTCTATAGCTTGGTGGGCCCACACAATACCCAGTTCATTATAGATGGCTAGGTTACAGGGAATCTTAGGGGCCCATGGACAAGTGTTCTTCCTCTTCTTCCAGGTGCTGGTGATAAGCCAGAAGCTGTTTATCAAAAGAAGAATCATTATCTACTGAAGATGATATGATTTGATTCTAAAACCCAAAGCTAGTAAAGTGATTGGGCTAAAGGGCTTTACAAAAGCCCCATAAAGCATATCTATCTGCAACAGACACTCGAAGAGCTACTGAGTCAGACGGGTCATACAGCCCAATGACAGAGCATCTTACACAGCAGGTAGGACCCGTCACAAAGCCTTCCCCTGCTTTTAGCCACACTCGAAACTTGCATCCTTTCAGATTGTTCCAAAAATGAGTATAAGTGGCTTTCAAAACCCAAAGAAGCTCACTAGGTATTTCACCTCTTTCCTGGTAATTAGGAGGGCCAGATGTAGTAACTTTTTCTTAATCTTGAAAAGGATATTAACACATGTCCTTGATACTTCACTAAGCTGCCAGGCCCTTGAATGTTAGTGGAATGTATTTCTCAACCTCTGGCATACATGCTTCTTTCCTTCCAAAATATCCAAGATATCTGCTACTTCCTGCCCCTGAGTCCTATCAACCTGGAGTCCGTGGAGGGCCTGATACAAAGTCTTCTTGCATGGAAAGGTGATCGATGCTCCAGTGGATGAGGTTATAACAGAGGGCTGGAGTATTGATATAGCCCCAAGATGAAATGTTGAAAGTATATTTCTGGCTTTTGTGCTCTTTCACTAAAATGTACAAAGTCTGACTAATCAATAACTGGCTACCAGATATCAAGGTGTTTTCCTTTGCTCCAATAAAGAAACTACATTTGGAACAACAGCTAGAGTTGGAGTCACAATGTGATGAAGTTTCAAACAACACCCTAGAATTCTCCCAAGATCTCTCTGGATTTTGCTCAGGACAAACTGAGGATGTGGTAGGAATCACAATCTCTATTCCTTGTCTTTGATGGTACCCCCACTGCTGCCTTTCTTGGGTTTACTCATCCTGACACAGTGCTTCCATGCTAAATGTGCCCTTGATTTCCCAAACCACTGACCCAGCTGGGAGAGCATGACCATCCACGTACCTCTTGTGATCAGTCTTCTCTGATTCTTAACAGAAAACAGAGGATCCATAGTGTTACCTCCCAGGTTACCACCATCTATTTTGTATGTAACTTGCTTGAATTTGTTTTGTTTGTGTTAGCTTCTTCAGAAAGAAAAATGTCCCTTCTGTGTTATCAAGTCACTTCAGTGCTGTGCCTGCAACGTGATGGGTGTTCGACAAATATATGTTAAATTAGCTGAGACATTTGTGAAAGGGAAGGATAATGTGTATCTATATTGGAGCAAAGTTAGGGAGTAAGATCAAAATGCACCGATGTTTGCTAACTTACTAGAACACAATGAGACGTGGTCAGCTCCAGAGCCAGGGTTGATGGTAAAAAAAAAAAAAAAAAAAAAAAAAAAAAAAGCCAAGGAGAGACAAAGTTATGCTGGCGTCATAGGCTCAAGCCCCTTTCCTAGGGGTGGCACAACCCTGAGAAAACCAATAAAATCAAGTAATAAGGTAAAACAATATTTTCAGGAATATGTTAAGTTGCATTTGTTTCCTTCTTACACATTCACACAGACACACTAACCAACGTAAAAGGCAGTGCCACATGTACAGACTGATCGTATAATTTGGTATCAAGACACTTGTGAGAGCGACAAGGTGTGCTATGAATAATTATGTTGGGGCAGCCTAGAGAATCACAGGCTGCCCCTGGCAACCAGTGCGTGTCACCGTGGGGTACCAATCACCATGATACACCTAGTATTCTCAAAACTCATCAGGCTGTACCTGCAGGATGGGGCCTCAGGGGTCACAGCCAGAAAATAACCTGTTCCATGGGATCCACACATTGACCCACATCCCTCAAGACGTAGTCGCCTATATTATGTTTGACGATAGCGCTCATGTCCTCTCTACTTTTCCCTGTCAATTTCATATGTACCTTCCTTTACTTCTTATTAATTTTACTTTGCTCACGATGGTTTCCTTCTGCTCCCGTTCTGAAAATCCTCCTCTGATACGGACACAAACTGAATTTACTACTCCACCCTCTGGGTATTCGTTAGAGCTAGGACTGAGACTCTTGGGGCAGAATTTCTTACCTGAAGTATGAATTTGCAGACATAAATTCAGGATCTTTTATTTTCCAAGTCCAAGTTTACGAAGAAGTGGCAAATACCCTCCGATTCTCCAAAAGTGAAATACTAAAACTACTAGACCTCCTGTTGCCGTGGGCGAGCTGGATTTCTTAAGGAGAAATACTTTGGGAACTAAAATACACTTTGGAAATAAAGCTTGTGCAGCGTTTCTTTGTGTTGTTGTTCTTTTTTTTTTTGTCTTGTCTTGTTTGGTTTTGTTTTAATGTCAGCTACTTTCTGGGATTCTACCTTAGAAAAGTCATTCAAAAAGTAACTGCTATTGAAAGAGCAGTTTTTAACCGATTTGGCAAATACGGAGGAATTGCTGAATTCCGTAACATGGACCGTTTGCTTAGGGATTGCCCTGTTGTTTCATAACCGGGGCTCAGGATTCCCATCAGACCTGGGGCACAGGAAATAGCAGAATTGCAGGAGGCAAGCAATCACTTAAGGCAATGTGCTGAGGTAAAATCTCCTTCAGGGATTCTCTGCATATCAACCACATTCAGCTGTCATTCTGCTATTTAGCTGGGGCTGCTCACTTCAAATCTTCAAATTGCAAGCTAGGAGTGGCAAGGCAGTGGCAGGACTAAAAGAAAAAAATGTAGAAGTCTGAGCATGCAAAGCCTCAGAAAACACATCAGTCTGTCTCCTCTGTTACTGAAACTTTTTCTTGCAGAGTATTTAAAAAACCTTATGGTATGTGATCATCAATGTCTGAAAGATGCCTTTTTATTTTACCTTTCTTAGCGTTTATTTTTGAGAGACAGAGAGCGAGCGGGGAGGGGCAGAGAGAGAGGGAGACACAGACGCTGGCTGTCAGCACAGATCCCGACCTGGGACTCAGAACGTATGAACCGTGAGATCATGACCTGAGCTGAAGTCAGACTCTTAACCGACTGAGTCACCGAGGTGCCCCTTAATGGAAGTCACTATCAAAAATTTAATTAAGCTCCAATGAGCAAAGTTTCTTTTTAAAGAACATTATAGGATTTTTTTTCCCCTCCAATCTTTGTGAATGCTGCGTGTGTGTGTGTGCGTTGTGTGTGTGTGTGTGTGTGTGTGTGTGTGTGTATTAAATTGCTTCATCTATTATGGTTTAAGGAGTTCCATGAATAGGTAAATATTTAACATCTACCTCCTTTTTGCCTAATCACTCTGCCAACTATGATTACATTTGGTCATTATCTATATAAATATAACATTCCAAAATGGCTTGTGTCTCTCTTAACATATTAGGTTTTTCTACACCTATCGTAAAGAAACTAGAAGTTTTTGTGAAATGGCAGAGCATTTTAAATGGGTTGGATTCTCTAAGCGATCAGTGGATCTCTCCCCATTACTTACAGATCTTCACTGGAAACCTGGGCAAACAGTCTCATTAGTATGCTCCACTGTTTGCTACCTAAAAAATATACATGATGCAGAACAGACCCACCCCTGATATCGCAAAATAAGCTCACAATACACATTCTCCTAATATTGTGTTATTAGCATTTTATTCTACAAAACACAGCCTGTTTTTTAAAGTTGAACCTGTTCCTAGATTCTAGTCTGCTCCACCAATGTAGTCCTGTGCCAAAATTATAATCATTTTGATTTATAGCATATTTAGAAATCAAGTTATAATAAGTATATAATCAATCAAGTGCATTATCAATTTCTGTCATTTCTTATACATGCACGCATTCTTCCATGTCTGAAGAAAATTTCTTAGAATCTTCAGCCTAGGGGCACCTGGGTGGCTCAGTCGGTTAAGCATCCGACTTCAGCTCGGGTCATGATCTCACAGTTGATGAGTTTGAGCCCCACATCGGGCTCCGTGCTGACAGCTCAGAGCCTGAAGCCTGCCTCTGATTCTGTGTCTCCCTCTCTCTGCCTCTCCCCGCTCATGTTGTCTCTCTCTGTCTCAAAAATAAAGATAAACATTTTTAAAAAGTTAAAAAAAAAAGAATCTTCAGCCTAACCAACGACAGTGTGTAAGGTATCAAAAGGATCTGATTTTCGGAGTATAGCTAATCTATTGTTCTTTATCTTTGTCTCAAAACTTTTCCCACCAAAAGGCTAACCCTGAAAGGCTATATTTAAAAATAATATTAATCAGTGATAATTTTCAAGCTAAGCCAAGCAAACCATTAGAATGTTTAGCCATTTCTCTGAAACCAGACTTTGTAAGAAGTTTTTATTACTGAAACTTCAAACGTACACCAAAGGAAATAGAGTATCATAAGGAAATTTCTGGCATGCTAACTATTCGACACTTATGTTGTATCATTCCTGTCCCAGCCTTGGAATAAGCCTTGTCTTCAAGAGGCATGGGTTTCTTGAATCCTTTCACTGTAGAATATGACTTAGAAATCAAGATACCACATTTCATTTACAAACGGGGTTACTTCTAGATTTTCAATTCTGATCCATTGGTTTCCCTGTCCGTTCCTACTCCGGTACCAAATTGTTTTAATTATAGAGGCTTTATAGTGTGTCTTAAATCTGGTAGGTCTAGGTACCCCTCCCACCATACTTTTTAAAGGTTCCTTTAGGTATTTTTGCTTGTTTGCTCTTCCAAATAAATTTTACAATTGCCTTTTCTGTCTCCAGAAGATAAGAGTGGCATCTTTATTGACATTACATTCAATTAATTTATTAATTTATACAAACAATCATCTCTGTGATATTGTGTCTTCCCATATTCCATATACTCTTATGGAATATATTCCATTACTCTTATATTTATCTTTTTTTAAATTTTTTAAAATTTTTATTATTTTTGAGAGAGAGAGAGAGAGAGAGAGAAAGCAGGGAAGGGGCAGAGAGAGAGGGAGACACTGAATCGGAAGCAGGCTCCAAGCTCTGAGCTGTCAGCACAGAGCCTGATGCGGGGCTGGAACTCATAGACCCCGAGATCATGACCTGAGCTGTAATCAGCCGCCCAACCGACTAATCGACCCAGGTGCCCAACCTATGTGTATCCTTATATTGTAATTCATATGGCAAGACTCACAAAATGTCTATAATGTTCTATTTTAATCATAAATTGGAAGCTTTTTCTTAAATTCTTATTTATAGATTCTAACCCAAGATATAATCAGTAAATTTTGCTAACCTTGTCGGCAATTTTCCCCTGTGAAGCTCACCTTCATCTTTTTAAAATTTTTTAAAATGTTTATTTATTTTTGAGAGACAGAGGGAGACAATGCGGAGAGGGTCAGAGAGACAGGAGACACAGAATCCAAAGTAGGCTCCAGGCTCTGAGCTGTCAGCACAGAGTCCCATGTGGGGCTTGAACTCAGGAGCTGTGAGATCATGACCTGAGCTGAGTTGCCCACCCAACCGGCCAAGCCCCCCAGGCGCCCCTCACCTTCATCGTTTTAAACATGTATCATATTTCCATTGCTAGAAACAAAGTTAGTCTTTCCATATTTAAAAATACTATGGGGTGCCTGCGTGGCTCAGTCAGTTGAGGGTCTGACTCTTGATCTTGGCTCAGGTCATGATCTTACAGTTAGTGAGTTCAAGCCTTGCATTGGGCTCTGTGCTGGTGGTTTGGAGCTTGCTTGGGATTCTCTCTCCCCCTCTCTCTCTGCCCCTCCCGGCTCTCTCTCTCTCTCTCTCTCTCTCTCAATAAATAAACTTAAAAAAATATTAATGGGGCAAGGTATTGATATTGTTTACGCTTAATCTATCCTTACTTCCTAGTACTCCAACCATTTTATCTCATATACATTGTGCAGTTATTATAACTTGGACAAGAAAAATGCATTTGGGTAAAAACAACGGCAAGTTTCATCAAAACGAAATCAAAATTTAAACAAAATACATTTTCCTTTATGAATTAAAATCTAAGAGTGGATGAACTTTCATCTCCATTTTTCCATTGAATTTTTCCATTTTCACTTCCCTTTTTCCAAAGAATTCTTTGAATTAACTATATCAACTGCATGGTTCTTTAATAAAAAGGTTTTCCCAATATATTTTTTGTTGTTTACTTGTCTTGTTTCCACAAAATCAGCATGTCTTTCTCTATTCCAATGTACTGCACACACTAGTTTATGACAAGTAAAATCAATAAGGTCACTATCTATTTTTGAAATTCTTAACTTGTGCCTACAGAAGGAATCAAGATGGCTTACAATATGCTTACTATATGCAATTGATAATACTTTCCCATATGAATTTACCATTAGAGCAATTTCTACCTAGAAAGATGGAAATTTCATACAGTTCAGATTAATAAGATAGACAGATGAGTTTATACAATATATAAAAGGGAAATATAAAGTTATATGGAAAAGAAGAGAAGTAATTATTCTAAGAACCAGAGCTAAGTTAATTATTGAAATACAATACCTAATTTAGCTATATGTTTTTGTGAAGCTAAAGCAAATAGTGAAAAATACAGAAAGAAAGAAGGAAAAAAGGGATGAGCCATCCTAAAAAAAACCTTCATAGTCAAAATTCTGAAGCACATATTTTCATATGCCCTTTGCTACACTCATCAGCACAGAAATTGTTCATAAATCAGGATGTTCCACAAAATTATTTATCCTAATTAACTCTATTTTTTATCAGAGGGATAAAAGAGGTAAAAACACTGTTTGTTATTATTGGTGAAAGTATGTTTAAACCATTTCAGTTCCTTGACCTAAAATTAATTACATATTTTGAAAAATTTAAATCTTTGACAAATTACTGAAGGCCTATATAAACACCAATTCTCTCTTTGTAGAGTAATGATTTTGTGGAAAGACTTATGTCAAAACATTTTCTCATCTTTAATATTAAAAAGCATAATTACTGTTTATAGACATGTTACATCACAATTACACTTGAAATTGCATTTTTGGATCTATTAAAATGAAACAAAATATGATCTGGGTCTAGAACATACATAGCCGTGCGGCCACCTGGCTTAGAGGGAGTTCATAGAATGTAAGTGAGTCTATAGCAACCTCTTCTGGGACAGTCCACACTTCTGGTTTCAATGACATTTTCTTCCATATTTCAAAATACCTATGTAACTGAGATTTCTGATTAATTTAGTCTCGTTATTTGCTGTCTTAGGAGCCATTTCATCAAGATAGGACAATGTACTGTTTCCTTCTTAGTATGACCTTGCAGGAATGCTTGGAAGTTTTATGGTAATAATCATTCACATCCATTACACCTTACATAATAAACTCAGATTATCTTTTCATTTATCCCAAATACATTTGACTTTTAGGTACATATGTACGTATGTTGCAAAACAAGAACATACTGGTAAGAAGGCTGTAGTACCTGTCAAAAAAGATCTTACTGGGGCACCTGGGTGGCTCAGTCAGTTAAACATCTGACTCTTGATTTTGGCTCAGGTCATGATCTCACAGTTCCTGAGTTTGAGCCCCACCTCGGGCTTTCTGCTGTCAGTGAAGAGCCTACTTCACATCCTCTGCTTCCCTCTCCCTCTGCCCCTCCCCCTGCTCACGTTCTCTCTCCCTCTCTTTCAAAAATAAATTAAAAAATTAAAAAAAAAAACCCAAAACTTAAAAAAAAAGAACTTTTTTTACAGGGACAAATAGCAATACAAACATTAGCCACAACATAAAGTGTTGGGTGTTTAATAAAAACAACAACAACGGCCTTGCCTCTAGGGGTGAAGAAAAGTTCCCAGAGTAGGAGCTATTTGAGCCGTCTGTCCTTATAGGATTCTTAGAAATTTACCAGGTGAAAAAAAACCATAGGGAAGGGCATTTGAATTGGCAGTCATGAAAAATAAAGAGATGGTAAAATGAAAAAAGTATGAGTTGGCATGAACAACAAGCAATAGGGCGGCCTCTCAGATATGAAATTTAAGGCCAGGTGGAAATTGACTCTCAAAATATCATCACTGCTTGTCCTGGAGTTATGCTCTGTCAGCTGAATGAAACTCGAACAGCATTTGCTAGAATTCCCCTCTCTGGTGGTTGCGGGTGAAGGTGACCCAAGAGAAACGCGCAGAGATTTGGAAGGCAAAAGCGAGGACAAGACATCAGTCTCTGAAGCGGGAGTGGGGGTGGGGGCTGCTGCAGAAACCCACACAAAGTTGCTGATTAGCTTGACTATCCGATGGCCTGGGGCAGCATCTATGTCTGCAACTCCAGAAGCCCCACCTGTCTCCTCCTTGTACAAAGCGCATCCTTTGTGCTGGGGGACTGGATGCGGTGAGAAGCACAAGCAGGGTCCGGTTTCTCAGGAATTCCAGTTTGTTCTTTAACTACCCCAGCTTTCCTCCTACCTGGCTCCACAGACCAGCCACGTCCATTCCCATGAGAGGCAAAGGCAACAGCTTTCTACCAATTTCTTCACCAGCTCCCAGTGTCATGTAAGATCTAAAATAAATCTTTTATACCACATGACTCATAGTAATCTTGCTTCCCTGGTCGAAGGCCCAGTGATACACAGCACTTTGTATTATTTAAAATTTACAAGTAAGGTGCCAAAACATCACTTTTCCTTCTGAAGATAAAGACAAATCATGTGTACCAGACTGATTTTGTGTGTGTGTGTTTTGGCAAACCTGTAGGGGAAGCAGCGAAGAAAGATCAGAACTCATTCTACTAGGGAAGCAAAAGGCTTGGCTACACCTAGAAGAATATCTCCATGCAGAGCCCATTCCTCCTTGAAAAGAAAGCCAAGAGAAATGCCTGGGATTCAGATTTGTCCAAAAGACTAGAACTGGAAAGTGCTATCTGTACTCTGGGGTTAATCCGGAATTGAGGTTTTTGAGGTGAGGGCTAATTCTCTCTTCATGTGTATAAAATTATAAACAGTGCTATTAAGTGATGCTGTTAAATGTTCTCTTGGTCCCATTTGTTGTGAGATGCTACAATATCTTGCCATATTTGACGCTTCAATCCAAGGGTAACTAGCAGAGTGCTGTGTGAATGTTTAATAAATCCGATAAATGTGTTTATTTAAAACAGCAGTTGAGTTTTGAGGATCACATGCCTTTGATATTCAATCAAAACACCCGTCTTTCTGGTACATAAACTTAGTTAATAGTTAACTTCAAGCTCTACCTTTCTGTTTCTTTGGCTTATTTGGCCAAGAGGAAAGGATGACTGACACTGCTTGAAGACATCTGTTTCAGATCTGGAACAATATTTACCCACAGTCCTTTCTTTGTATGCTGGAAAATAAAGAGCTATTTGCAGTAGGAAAAGGCAAAAGATTGGCTAACCATTCCTGATAGGGTCTTATGATCCTGTGTGTGTGCGTGTGTGTGTGAGTGTGTGTGTGTGTGTGTGTGCACGTGTGTGCATGTTGGAGAGGGACAGTGAATGACAATCCCAGGAGGCTGAATTATTTGTCCTTGGGCTGCAAGCTGGAAAGGAAGAAAAAGCTTGTATTGACAGTAAACCTACAGAAACCCAGCTGTAATGATTTCAATCAAATTTGCTGCCCTATTTTGCTAAGAAAGAATCAAGAGCACAATTAAGAAATCAATGATGATTATTGTATGACAAAACACAGTGTCTGGCAGGAAAAAAAGATCTCTGAGAAAAGAAAAACTTAATTTTAAAATGGCCATCGCTCCCTCAAAGCTAAATAATTTACAATATAATTTTAAGAACTCTCTTACAAATAACCAGATGATTTTACTCATTCCCAGCAGGATGATAGCTCTGTGATTATATTGCTGTGGAGATAACAACATCTAGCTTCTTTTAAGATAAACATTTCCAAGTGGAACACAAGGAATTTCACATTAAATGATGTGCCCAAGACTTTCTTCATGAGTGGTCTATATATTGTCCCCCAAATCAGTGGGATTCATAATAGATAAGGTATTCCCCCGCTAAAACACTAGACTCGTCATGAAACAAAACGGAGGTAGAAACATCTGTTGGATGCACGAATATATTCCAGCATCAGCACATGAAAGTATTTTTCTTATTGCTATTCTATGCATAACAGTTTAAATTAACGATAGGTTGGGAAAGGTGCATTAGGGATAAAAGGATGTAACACTGGCTGTTGCTCAAAGTAGTCTCCATGAAAAACATGAAGTTGGAGTGCTTTGCAAAGGAGATGTATCGTGAAGGAGGAATAGTTTTCCTAGATCACAATAAGCCTCAAAACATCTTGAAATCCACATGGTCTTCTACTTAAAAATTTCTTCTCCTGGTTATTTCCCATAAAATTAAGTGTAGCTCCAAAGATTTCCATTGCAATATCATTTAGAGTATCTAAAAATTTTTCACCAAAAAAATCAACTACAGGGGATGTTTAAATAAAGTGTGATATCTGATATTAAGTTCCAGCCAGATATTAATATTGGTTACTCATAAAATATTTCCAAAGTATTTTATTATGAAAAATATATAATTTATCAAATAAACTGTATTTGTATGTGTGTGTAAGACAGAGTGAGAGTGAAATCTTGCATTATATACCCCCAGGTGGTAGGGTTTTTCATTTTCTCCTTTGTAGTCTTCTTAAATAATTATAATACACATACTGTTTTCATAATTAGACGTAAGTTATTCCTGTTTTCTACAACATTGAGTGACAAGAATAGAGGATGACCCAGGCAGACTTTTAGATTTCGGAGGAATTTCATAACAAGAAGTTACCAAAAGGCCATTTTTTAAATAAATTTTTTTAATTTAATTTTTATGTATTTTTGAGAGACAGAGAGAGAGAGCTTAAGCAGGGGAGGGGCAGAGAGAGAGAAGGAGACACAGAATCTGAAGCAGGCTGCAGGCTCTGAGCAAGCTGTCAGCACAGAGCCCAGCACAGGGCTCGAACCCACCAACTGTGAGATCATGACCTGAGCCGAAGTCGGACGCTTAACCGACTGAGCCACCCAGGCGCCCCTAATGTCCTCTCTTTTAAGGGAAAGCCTCTCAATGATGCCTTCTCAATTTATTTTCCCCTTCCTCCTCTCTGTAGAATTCTTGAATTTACTGATGCCTGGCTATTTGGTTTCATATTAACTATGCTTCTTACCATACCCTTTGGTGATGTGTCTCTGGGAAGGATATCTAACAGAATCAAGGCTGTGTTCGCCTAGTGACATCTTTGTTGAAGGTGACATGGCCCAACCAGGTGGAAAAAGCAGCTGTTTTAGGGCAGAGGGCTCGAGGGTAGGGGTTGAATGAACGTACCTTGAAGAGAAGCGAAGCAAGGATACATCTAACACTTTCAAAGAATGAAGGATAAAGGAAACCTACTTTAAAACAATATCCTCGCTTAGTTCAGCCCAATGGGTCATGGTATTCTGGGTGGTACTCTCTTCCATCCACGAGGGGAGTGGGGTTCAAGGAGCAATCAGATTTAAGACAATTGGCATTCAGCCTTGGCAAGGAGCAGGGACAGAAGGCCCTTTGTTGAATCCAGCAGCCAGAGTACCTTGTGCCGAGCAAAATCTGGATTAAGGGTGTGCGTGCTTGCTTGTCACAAATGTTTTATTGTGTGTCTGGGCAAATCATTCTCACTTGTTAAGGAACAGCAAGGGTTTTGTTCTCCGTGGGCTTAAAATAAACCAGAGAAATCAGAGGGGCTTAGGGTGGAGGAGGGGCAGGAGGAGGAGGAAGAGTTCATGTTTATGGTTTATTTTTGTTTAGTTACCTCTTCAGCTTTTTTTGAAAAGGAAACTTCCGTGGGGTTTTAAGCCTTAAAATTCTTTATTACCTCTGATTTTAAAATACCTTTGATAATTTTTTAAAAAGCTAAACTGGAATAAGAAATTCGCCCTTTCTCTCAGCATAAACGTCATCGTGGCAAGGTGCATTGCATACCATCAGTGTGTGTTAATCCTGGCTGGCGATGGGAGCTGATGAAGGCCATAGATCCAGTGAAAGAGAGTATTTGAGTGTAGCTTTCCTCAGTCTTTGGCTCCTGCCATTTTCTTGAAAAATATAAAAATCTCACAAACTCCTCTATTAGAAATACCATGAATGCAACGAGAAGCAAATCAACATATTGGAAGACTGTTTTTGTGCTTTTTTTGTAAATTTCCTATTTCCCTTCCTCCATTCTATCGCTTCCCCCACATCTACCAACTCTTCCTGGGGCTGCGTGATTCTTATCGAAAACCATGTATTGTTTGAACATGACCAGAAAGTCAAGTTTCCAGGCCCAGTTCCATTCTAACTTAGCTGCCATCTGTATTTCTACCAGTTATTTGTATCTGGACCTCCTTTTCCTCATCTGTCAAATGTGGATACTATTACCCGCCCTCCTATCTAATAGGGTTATTGAGATTCAAAAATATAACACATTTTAAGATACTCTGTGAATAAAGAATATGTAATAGCAGCGAGTATGCAAGGCCTTCAACTTGGTTATGGAAATGTGGCTAATGTACCAAAAAAAGGGGCATGTATTGTAAAAAGATGTCAGAAAGTGAGACTTGGCGGCCATAACTATTTTTGGAGAGAGGATTTGTTTTGCTGTGGGACTACCTCCCACTGTTCTGATGAAGAACTGTCTTGTGTATGTCTGGACAGGTAAGAAGAGCATCCAGACCATTGTGAATGTGTTCCACTGCTTTCAGGAGAATCACAGAATCTAGTGCCTGGTTTAGGCCTAAGAAAACTAAAGCAGCTGTGGAGGAAGACAGAAGTGACTGTATTACATTGAGCGACAGATGGGCAGGTGTTTACAATGAACAGATGCAGGCTGGCCATGAAGGAGAGGAAGACGAGGTTGTCTGTTCTTGCTTCCTATGTGACAGAGCTACTGAGAGGGGACAGCGTGTAGGAAGCATATGCTAAGTAACTACAAATTGAACTACATGTTAGATTTCTAAGAGCTACTTTAAAAAACAAGGGAACCAATGGCTAGAGCAGAGATGCACCCCACCAGTGAAGGCTCGCCTTGACTTGCAAGGTTCCCAGTAGTGACCATCACCAACAATCAATAAAAGTGCTCCAAGAGGGAAGCAGTCAATTTCAACTATCTTTGAGACTCAGAGAAAAGAAAACCATCTATCCTAGTTTCATACAGTCCTCCACAGTTGTTCCAGGAAATGCAGATGGACATCCTGAAAGCCACCAGAAGTAGGCAGGTGGGAGCAGGAAAATGGAAAACACTAACTCACTCTTTACCTAAAGACCTTTCCTAGAATAGGCATTGCACTGTGCCTCTGTAAATAATGCTAGTTAGACATTTCACACAGAGAGATGGCGTAAATGTTGGACCCAGTTAGAGCATGGTGAACCAATTCAAAGCAGAGTTCTCTGGATGAATAAAAGATTGTCAATAGGAGAGCAAAGAAATGATACCCTCTGTTAAGGAATGAATTGTACCCCTCCCTCCCAATCCTATGTGGAAATTCTAATCTCCAGTACCTGAGAGTACAACCTTACTTGGAAATAGGGTCATTGATGATGTAGTGAGTTAAATGGGGTCATACTAGAGCGGGATGCCTACCCAGTATGACCCGTGTCTTCATTAAAAGGAGAGATTTAGACACAATCAGGGAGAATACCCCCTGCAGATTGGAGATATGCTGCCACAGGCCAATTAATTATCAGAAGTTAGGGGACAAGCCTGAACAGATCCATCCCCAGAAACTTCAGTGGCACGCGCTTCCTGGTCCCCAGTCTTGGACTTGGGGCCTCCGGAACAGGAACACAATAGATTTCTGTCGTTTAAGCCAGTATGTGGCCCTTTGTTACAGCAGCCCTAGAGAACTAATACACATTTTGTTAGAATGGGCTTACCAAAAAAAAAAAAAAAAAAGTATTTCAATATACATTTTATAAATGTATAAACATAGTATTTTCAAATAGCACAATAGTGGAATCTAATCCCTAGGGAAAAGGCGGGCATATTGAACATATACAAGTACTTTAAACTCAGATGTTCATAGAAATGACAATTAAAAAGGAAAAATGTTCAGCTCTGCAGTCTTATTACATGCTTATGACATCACGTGCAAATCTTCTGTTCACATGTCCGTCTTCCCCACTAGTCTGAATGTGCCTTACGAGGAACTTGGCCATATTTAGCTTTATAATGCTCGCACCCTTCACAAAACCCAAAAGGGTCTGTGAGATTCAAACTAAAGAGAATAATCATTATCGGTAACCGGGATACCGATTGACAACCGGGAGGCATTATTTCAGTGAATCTGTGACCCTAAACCAGGCCTGTGTATATATTTCCTTTTTGTTGTTATTGAATTCTAAACATGCATGATGGGTATGGATTTTAATTTACCACTCTCAGGTGCAAAAAAAAAAAAAAATCACATTACTTAAATTTTCCAAGTAAACTTATTTTTGACTCTGAAACCTTGTCTCAATGACGGAAAGAAATTCCACTGCATTCAGATTGTAAGAATGCTCCCTCCCCGGATCACCAACGATGGGGCTGGGCACTGGTCTTGACAGCCCCCTAGTCTTGGCTGTTATGGTTCTCTTTTGTGTTCCTCCTTGTTGATCCCCAGGTTTCCTTAGAAGAGGTCAACTCTGCATCCGGGTCAGCGTTGAACACCAGGCACCTCTGTCAGCCTGGGAGCCCAGGAGCTTGGGATCCATCTGCAGGAATACACCCCCAAACATTGCCTGTTCCAGGGACCTGGGCAGGAGCAGCGTGCCAGTCTTTCTTAAATGTCCCTTTCAGGAAAACCCTTGCCAGCTTCAGCACCCTCCGCCCCCGCTCCAGGGCCAGGCAGCTGCTTCTGTCTCAGTTCCAAGCACTTCCCCGTCCTTGCCCTACGTGGACAATCCTGCCGGATGTCTTTCCCAGGCCCTTGCAGAAGTCAAACCAAGCAGAGGCTGGGTCTCACCAACGAGACGCTTATTAATTCACCCTGTTACATACAGTGTGGAGACGCACAGTTCTTACCGCTAAACAAACCAACATTTCACGAGTGTTAGATTAGGCTATCAGTTAGTGAGACTCTCATATATACCCTTGATGGATACACTCTCCTCTTTCCTTCCAAAAATAAAAAATAAAAAGCCAAGCTTTCCTGAGCATAGGAGGGCAGCTAGAAAAAAAACAATGGCCCTGTCTGGAAATGGTTCTGGACCACGAGACTATTCCCCTTAGTTTGCAACAGGGACTCAGCACACCGTCCTGAGGCCGCCCTCGTTTCTATTCTCCCCCAGCCACGCCTGTGTCTGTATTTCCGCACTGTTGTCTCACACCCGTGTGGAGGAAGGTCGGTGCTCGGGGGACTGGGGACACACATTGGGAACATCTTTCACCACCAGACCAAAAGCTGCTTACCAGATGTGCAGGGCTCTGCCGGCAGCATCCAGGAACACGCCCCACGTAAACTGCAGCCGTCTTGAGTTCACACTAAGTAGGAAAATCAATTAAAGGAAAACCAAAGCATAACTTGGGGAAACCCCTCCAGTCTCCATTTAACACTCCTACATTTTTCCTTTTACTTTAATCAAACTTTGATGAATCCAGCTGACTTTTCCATACACTCACTGTCCCTGCTCGTTTGATCAACCCGGTGCGGGGGCGGGGGGTGGGGCGTGGGGAGCATAAAATCCCTTAGTTGTTTTGTGTCTCAAATGAGTGCAGTACGGCCTCTTGAAATCTGTGAAAGTGCGTGCCTGTGTGTACACATACACATGCATTGACACACGCACGCACATGCACACAGACTCCCGTTCCAGGAGTGTTGTGCAAAGAATCGGCCCCCATCGACCATTTTATTACTGTTTGCACATTTGGTGCAGAGCGGCAGTGAGGGCCCCGGCGTCTGCAGCAGCTCCGGCAATTAGCTCCGAATGAAACAGTCATAAATAGTAATTAGCCATTCCCTCAGTCGTGTCCCAAAGCCTTTAAAAAAATCCGCGGAGAAATCAATGCATTCTTTTCTAAAGACCTATTACAGCCACACCACCCACTCCACCGTCATTTCACAGAAGCTCAGAACAGGGGCGACATTCCTGACGCTCCCCGGACGCCCCTGAGCCCGTTCCCGGTGGGGATCCGGGCAGAAAAAGGAGCAAAGAGGAGGGGCAGAGTCACGTGGCTGAAAGTCAGAACAGCCGTTAAGGCAGGGAGACACGGGTCGGGAGGAGCGGAGAATATTCAACACAAGATCCTAATTAACACAGACTGGCCTCCTTCTGGGGCTCTCCCTCTGCCTCGGCTTGGGGCCCGGAGCTTGGCGGTGGGGGTGGGGGTGGGGGTGGGGGTGGGGGTGGGGTGGGGTGGGGGGCCCACCCAGGGGCGGGTCTCGGCCCGGGGCCCGTGGGGTCTCGTCTCTCCCGCAGCCGGGCCGCGAGAGCGAGCAGCGAGCACGAGGTCTCCTGCTGATGCGGTCCTGGCCCCCGTCTTAGGAAGGCGGGTCGCCGGCCCCTGACAGGCGGAGCTGCGGCCTGTGGTGACAAGGAAGCCCTGTCATCCCGTAAACACCGTGGTCCATTCTATGATGTGCTGAGCAGCCTGGATGTGATCCTTCGGAGCGCGTCCATCCGGAGGTGGAGAACGGGCCCTGCGAGCGTTTCCGGCTCACTCTCCTGCCCCTCCTCCCCCCACGTGTCTTCCCCTCCGTTTCAAACAGATTTGCGTCCAGCAAAATCCTGCGCTCGGCCTTGCGGTATCGACCGTCTACCTGGACCACGGTTCGGGCGTTCCCCGCGGCCTGAACAAAGGCTGCCGTGTTCTCTTCCGCTCCTGTGGTGCCCTAGGGGTGCCCGGCATAAGGCATCTGAAACGCAGGCCTCAGCCCCTCTCCCGGCCTTATTTCCTTCCCCACGTCCTAAGTTCTCTGGTCAGCCAAACCGCAGGACTCGGTATTGCCTGAATGTATCTTTTCCGGGTGTGACCCCCACCCCTGACACACACACACACGACACACACACCCCTCGTTAACAGTGCTCTGTCGCTTCGTACCTCCAACCTTCCAGCGGCTGCCTGAGGGAACGACAGAAGTTCAAGGCGGACCCTGTGTCCAAACCCTCACTTTGCAACGGATTAGACGTATCGCCCTGAACCGTTCTTTGGTCCCTGTACGCCAGGAATTCTGCCCCCTGGCTGCGCATTTATACCACCGGAAAGATTTAAACAATCAAACCACAGACAGCCGTGACCACCACCACTGCCCCAACACCCAGACCCTGCTGCAGACTCCTGAAATGGGAACCTGCAGGGGGGGGGGGGGGGGGGGTCCCAGGGCAGGCACTTTTCCAGAAGCACCTCATATGAGTCTCTTCCTACCGGCACTTAAGATCCTGACCATCACTTGAAAACTGCATTTTTGCCCACCTCTGAATCCGTGACAATAATGGCCCACTTCCCATGGTTATTGTGAATTTTTAATTCTACGACACGGGTAAAAAACCTGGAAAATATTAAATATATAATCAATTAACTGTGATTATGATGCTATTATGCGTTTTACGTCCGAGGCATTTTGTCCAGGCCCCCTAAAGGCTATGCTGTAGTACAGTGTAAATTATGGCTGTGCCAGATCTGAACCCCCCGGGAGCGTTTCTGCCTGCCCAGGGCTAGGCCAGCATCTGGCACAGGAGAACAGCAGCAATGAAGGAACCCATTCTGCCTTCTGGAAGGTTCCCTCCGTTGCTCCAGATATCAACTCACCATTCAAGGTCAGTGTCAGCTTCTCACGTTTCCCTTTAGCAAACTTCTTCCCATCAGAACTCAGAGTTCTTGTGATGTATATCATTCACCTGGTAACTAGTATAACTAACCTGGCCACTGGTTAGAACTACCCTTCCTTCATGATCTTATGTTATTTTAACTCGTTTGGCTATTTTTGGTTTATATCCTGTCTCTCCAAATAGACATTATATTTTTATCTTTTTTGTATCCCTCACAAAGCCTCACGTGGTGTGTAATACATGGCACATATTAAGAAAAATACATAAACCCTCTGATGGGGGAGGGGCATCCCAGTTTACTTTCAGTGCAGATGGAAATGGGATAGAAATGGCAATATTAAAAAAAATAAAACCTGAGCAAGCATTTTAATTTCAAGACAGTAGAGCATGTGACTCTTGATCTCGGGGTTGTGAGTTCAAGCCCCACATTGGTGTAGAGATTACTTAAAAACTAAACTTAAGGGGTGCCTGGGTGGCTCGGTCGGTTGAGCATCCGACTTCGGCTCAGGTCACGATCTCACAGTTTGTGAGTTCGAGCCCCGCGTCGGGCTCTGTGCTGACAGCTCAGAGCCTGGAGCCTGTTTCAGATTCTGTGTCTCCCTCTCTCTCTGCCCGCCCCCCCCACCCCCCCGTTCATGCTCTGTCTCTCTCTGTCTCAAAAATAAATAAATGTTAAAAAAAATTTAAAAAAAAACAACTAAACTTAAAATAATAATTAATAATAATAATAAATTCTTCATGATTGTACTTCCTTTGTTGGTAAAGACCTGGTGGGCACCAGCAGCCACAAATCAGTAAAATCATACGGCAGGAGCTATGGAGTTTGCAGACAATGGAGACGTAGGTTCTGGCCTCAGTGCTGGTGCAACGTAACTTGAGACTTTGAGCAATTCAAGTCACCTTTATGGTTTTCAGATTTGGTCAGAGGCAAGGGTTCTCCGTGGGTCTGTGGAGGTAGCTTTCAGTCCTGACAGTCTGTGTTTGTGACTCTCAGATCCTTAAATACAGGGATGCTACGTTACAGACATTGAGGCCTTCCCAATAGATAATATTATTCCCCTGAGAATGGATGATGGAATTATACAAAAGTGAGAATCCAGGGGGGAAAGGGAAAGCAGCGTGAATAATGAAAAGGGAACAAAGAGGCTGAAAGAAGCGTGATTTGTGGGGTTCTACCGCCCTCCTCAGAGAGAAGGGAGGCAGTGAGCCCGCAGACGCCAGTGTGGGCAGGGGGAGAGAGGCCTTGCCTGCGATCAGGATACACGGAGCACACTTTCAGAGGCAACAGGATCCAGCCCAGTTTGAGACAAGGATTTCTGAGATAATCATACACCTCTGAGAGTCTGATGTACTAATTTGAAAGCTCATCAAGTCATCTCGACAATTACTCCTACCAACCCCAAGGAAGCCGTGGCTGTGCCTCAGTCAGAAGTGAAAAAGAACATTATAAAACCTTATTTCTCACCCTCAGATAAGCTGCTCACTCCCCTATCTGGTGACTCTTGTTGGAAGCGCTTTAAATGTTTTCTAAAAGCCCATATTGGCTCCTCACGTTGTACTGGGTCATTAAAGGCCCTCACTAATGGAAGGCTGGGCACAGAGGTATCTTTATGTCCCAGAGTGTCCCCTTCTCCTCCACAGGATAAGGGAGGCCAAGCTCTTCCCTCCACCCTGGCCCCGTGTCTGTCATACCCTCTAAGTGGACCTCCTTCTCGGCCCACCTTTCTTTCCATATGTAAGTCATTTACAAAAACCCATCTCTGAAGTCACTCCTCCGTGAGCCCTTCTCCAACCCTCTGTCACAATCCACTTTAGAGAAACTCAGTGAGGCCATTAACCGCGGAGGATGGAATATAACCATCCCCAGACCACACTAAAATGAGGGTAAGGGAATAAACCCAAGAGAAGAAAGGGAACAGGACAGAAGATAGTATCATTGGAGAGATGGTATCGTTAATAAAAGAACAGAGAGCTCTGGCAGACAGTTTAGGGGAGAACAGTGATAAAGAGCACATTTTAAAAAGGGTGTGAGGTTGTTCTCTACAGGAAAAAAACAGGAAGAAATTAAATGCAATTATCTACAATAAATGATTAAATAAGATATGAAATAATGAAGAATATATTAAAAAGAATGTGCTATATATTATACTAAAAACAAATGATGGTAGTATGTGAAAACATAAGAATAAATCCTAGTATATCATAATAGATGGCTTAACACTTGAAAAGTAAATCAAGAAATAACTACATATGTATATTTTTAGAACACGGAATAAATGCTAAAAAATAAATAGCTAACAAAACTGAAAGGCATTGCCTTCAGGGAGGCAAATATTGACGTTGTTGCTTTTGTTACATACCTTTACATGAGATTGTACTAAACTAGCTGCCTGTAACATCTAAATTAAAAAAAAAAAAAACACATTTTAAAATATAGGTAAAGCATCAACTCATCACTCCCTTCTGTCCTATAGCCCCTACTACACCTTCATTTGTACCTTCCTTATCGTATTATATGAGGTATTATAACTGTGTACTTTGTCTTACTAAATGACCATAAGCTCCCTAAAGGGAGGTGCCGTGACTTTTATTGTTCTATTCCGTCCGTGCTTCCCTAACAAGGGCTGTTGGAAACATAAGTGTATATTTTGGGGAGCCGTCATGTTCAGAGTGTACCTGTTACGGAAGGGTGTCACTATTCTAGACCTCCTGCAATCTGTGGGGTATTCCTACCCAACAAAGAATTATCCTGCTGAAAACACTTTAACAAATAGCCAGTGCTATGGTATTGGGTCTAATTTCCAGTCAACACTCCAACAAGGCCAAGGAGAAAGATTCAGAAGCCAGTAGTTGTCATTTACAACTTATTGTCATTACAACTCAGGCCTATTAGATAAGACAATACATCCATTTTGTTGCATCTCAAAGTAACAAGACAAGAGAGAAGTACTGTGTCATAATTTCACTCCCAGCCCCCAAAAGATTCAGAGTCCGTTGTTCTCAGGAACCGTAGCATCTGGATTTGTGCTGAGCTCATCAGAATACGTTAGGGCTGTCAGGTTTAGAAATCACTAAGTTTAGAATCCACAAGGAGAGTAGGAAATAGGATACAAAAGAGAGCTTAGACTCCCTAAAAGAACAGTTCCCACCCTATCCCATTTAATTTAGCTAGAGCTTAGCTGCTATCTGTTATCAGCAACACCCAATCTATTGAGACAATACATTTACTTTCAAATTGCTAAGAAAACATGGGTTTTGCCACCAGCCTACAGACTTCACAGATATTTTGGGACATGGACACTGTCACTTCTTTCTTAATACATGAATAATTATGTCTCTCTTTTAAACAAACTGTTCCTAAGAGTTCTATAATGATATCTGTAACTTCCAGCCCTAAATAGTTTGCCCACAGGTAATATTTAAATGCAGCTCAAAATGAACTTCAACCTCAGATGAGAGGATGTATATGGTATTATTAAATATTATGCTGTCTAGCCACCAAATAGAAACTGCATGGCCAAATAGACATTTGAATAACTGCTAAGTTGCTCTATCAATCAAACTAACAAAGTTAAAACGGCGACATAATATTTTTTTACCTGCCAAAATAGCAAATACCGTTACACTTATAACACCCAGTGTCAATTCCATGAATGAAAATTTATGCAAAAGGATTTTTGCTATTAACAAACCACCTAAGTATCCCACAACAGGAGGATAATTAAATGAATGGACGAACAATTATTTAGCCGCTAAAACCATCGTTTCAAAGACTGTATAAAGACCTGGGAAAATAGCCCTCATAAAATAATTTTATAAGGCAAGGTATAAAAACCTACACACAGTATTAGTCAGAATCATAAAAGGTACATCAACAGTCATATATATAAATATACACGTATTCGAATGGGGCAACAGAGCAGTATTTCTGGATGATGAGATTATAGACGGGTTTTATTTTCTACCTTCTTACAGTTTTTCAAACTTGGCACCGTGAAAATATGTCATATATTTTTAATTAGAAAAGATAAACTTCTAACTGCAGGCTGTTCAGCAATACTCAACCACATAGACAACACTGACCAACTGAGGAAAACCAGTTGCTCAGGGCAATTGCTCAATCCCAGAGAGACTTGACGCCTGATTCAATTAGGGGGGGAAATCATTACTTTTTTTATTCCCCCCCGAAGATGTTTTTTTTTATATGTTGTTAGAGGTGGGGGTAGAGTAAGATATGCCACGTGGAATACTAAATCAAGAAGAAATAGATCCATTTTACAAGGGTGTGTTTTGAAATCATTATTATAAGTGAACTTATTCACTGTGCATTAAGCTTTAGCAATAAAACAGCACCCTTCTCTGCATGTGTCTCATGGCTACCCTGCTCTGTCTCCACACTTCTGAACAGTAAAATAAATCAAATTACCCCAACAAAAAGCATAGTATTCTCCAAAGAGAGGCCCTGTGTCCCTCCCTTTATTCTATATTGTGCTTGAATAAAGCACATGAGACCCTCTCATTGAACAGGTCTAAATATAAAGCCTTTGGAAAAACCATGCATCCTCCTCTTTCCAAACTCAGTTACAATCCCCATTAATGTTAATAAGAGCTATGTGGCGGGATGAGGAAAAGCCATTCCCATTATGTTTTATTACATTTTTATTTTATGAACTGGTCTCTTGGATGATAAATCAGTGCTACTGCAAAACCGTCATTCTTTAGGGAAAAACCTCCCTGAGATTTCCCTTCTTTGTGTTATTCTGATGCTGGCAAAAAGAAAAACCCCCCAAAAAACAAAGCACATGCCGAGTGTTTGGGGCCGGTAGTGACTATTTTGCTGTGGGTGGCACCCCAATGAAATGCCAACCGTGCTGTACTTAATGAGCAGGAACTACAGTCTTGCTGAAAAGACAGAGAAAAGGTGCCTGAGGTTAAGTATTGCGTTTTACAAATACCCACTCAGCAGCTGGCAGTTAAGCAACCTGGAATCAAATCATGCTCACCATCAGATAAGTCTCGGGCACCCAAAGCACTCTAGAGCAAGGGTTTGGTCTAAGTGGGGTTGCCATCCTGGCCTCGTTTGTCTGCTCTAAGAGGAGGGTACAGGGACTCGTACCCTTCCCTTCTCCATATGACAGATACTGCACTATATCCTTTTCTACATATTTCTATATATTTCACGCCCACCTGAGGTCCCCTCCTCTGCACACGTAGCTCCTGGGATTTAGAAAATCCTTCCTTTTGTTCTTTCCCACCTTGGCCCCATGAACACTTCCCCCCCTCCCCCCCATTTGGGTCCACATTATTTTCTTCCCTTTAAAACAAAAGAAAACACACACACACACACACACACACACACACACACACACACACACACACACCCCTTTATTTTTTTAGAGCAGTTCTGAGTTCACAGCAAAACTGAGCAGAAAGTACAGAGCTTCTGTGTACCCATTGCCCCCTCAACAGGTACGGATTCTCCCACACAACAGCAGTACACGGGTTGGAATCAATGAACCCATGTTGATACAACATTATCACCCAAAGCCCATAGTTTACATTACAGGCCACGCTTGGTGTGAGTTCTGAAACAGGTACAACGACATGTAGCCACAGCAGAGCATCGTAAACAGTACTTTCACTGTCCCTCAAATCCTCTGTGCTCTGCTTGCTCAACTCACCCTCTCCATTAACCCCTGGCAACCACTGATCTGTCTCTATAGTTTTGTCTTTTCCACAATGCCATGTCATTGGAATCATAGTGCCTGGCCTTTCCCAGTTGGCTGCTTCCACTTAGTAACATTCATTTATGTTTCCTTCACATCTTTTCTCTTTAGTGCTGAATAATACTCCATTGTGTGGTTGTTGGGGTTGGGTTTTTTTGGATGATTTTATCATGACCTACCTTTCCCAGGTTTGTTGAGCTATAATTGACATATAAAATTTTGTAAGTTTAAAGTGTAAAATGTGATGACTTAATAGGCATATACATTGTGAAATAATTATCATAATAAAGTTAGTTGATGTATCCATCACCTCACATAATTATGTATGTATGTGTGGTAAAAAAAAAAAAAAAATCGAAGACCTACTCTCTCGGCAACTTTCAAGTCTGTAATACAGAACTGTTAATGATAGTCACCATGCTGCATATTAAATCCCTAGTGGACCACAGTGGATCTATCCATTCCCCGACTGACAGACATCTTCGTTGCTTCCAGGTCTTGGCAATTATGAAGAAACTATCTATAAATATCCATGTGCAGATTTTTGTATAGACACAAATTTTCAATTCATCTGAGTAAATACCAAGAAGCACAATTGCTGGACTATGTGGTAAGAGTATGTTTAGTTTTCTAAGAAACCACCGTATTGTCTTCTCAAGTAGCAGCACCATTTTTTGCATCCTCTCTCTTTGGATGAGAGTTCCTATTGTTCCACATCCTCCCTACCATTTGGTGTTGTCAGTGTTTTGGATTTGGCCATTCTAATAGGTATGTCCTGGTATCTCATTGTTGTGTTCATTTATAATTCCCTAATGACACCTAATGAGGCATGTGTTCAGATCTCTTGCCCATATTTAATCATTCAGGTCATGTTCTTACTATTGAATTTTAAGTGTTCTTTGTATATTTTTGAAAAGAGTCTTTTATAAGATATTTATTTTGCAAATATTTTCTACCAGTCTGTGCCTTGTCTTCTCCTTCTTTTGAAATAGGAAACCAGTTTTAAATTGTAATGGTGTACAGCTTATCAATTATTTCTTTCATGCATTGTGCCTTTGGTGTTGTATCTAAAGAGTTACCACAATACCAAAGGTCATCTAGATTTTCTCCAATGCTATCTTCCAGGGGCCTGCACTTTAAAGTATATTATCCATTTTGAGTTAATTTTGTGTTAATTGGTGAAGGATGTAAAGTCTGTGTCTAGGTGCCTTTTTTTTTAATGTGGATGTCCAGCTGTAACGGCACTTTTTGTTGGATAGATTATCTTTGCTCCATTGTGCTACCTTTACTCCTTTGTCAAAGAGCAGTTGGCATATTTAAGTAGGTTTATCTCTTGGCTGTCTATTCTATTCCATTGATTTACTTGTCAATCATTTTCCCTCTTAATTGTCTTGATTGATCTTGATTGATCGCACCATTGTCTTGATTGCTGTGTTCTATAATAAGTCTTAAAAGTTGGTTAGTTTCAGTAATCCAACTTTCTTTCTCTCTCCCATATTGTGTTGGCTATTGAGACTTTTGCTTGTTCACATAAATCTTTTGAACCACTTTCTTGATATCCACAGCTAATTTGCTGGAATTTTGATTGTGATTGCATTGACTCTACAGAGCAAGAACTGACTTGATAATATTGAGTCTTCCTATCCATGAATATGGAATATCACTGCATTTATTTAGTTATTTGATTTCATTCATTAGGGGTTTATGATTTCTATCATATAGATGTTGAATGTATTTTGTTAGATTTATACCTAAGTATTTAATTTTGGGGGGTAATGGGAATGGTATTGTGTTTTAATTCAAATTCCACCTGTTTATGGCTGGTATATAGAAAAACAATTGACTTGTGTATATTAATTGGGTATCCTGCAACCGTGCTGTAATTGCTCATTAGTTCCAGGAGTGTCTTGTTGTGGTGGTTGTGGTTGTGGTTGTTGATTCTTTCAGATTATCTACATAGATGATCATCTTACCTACAAAAAAGAACACAGTTTTATTTCTTTTTTCCCCGTGTACAGTAATTACCTTTTCTTGTCTTACTGCATTAGCTAGGACTTACAGTATGATTTGAAAAGGACTGGTGAGAGGAAACATCCTTGCCTTGTTCCTGATCTTACTCGAAAAATGTCTAGTTTCTCACCATTAAGTATGATGTCAGCTGTAGGGTTTCTTTTTTTTGTAAATAAGGAACATAATAACTTCCTATTAAGCTGAGGAAGTTCCCCTCTGTCTTAGTTTACTGAGTTTTTAACATGAATGGATATTGGATTTTGTCAAAAGATTTCTCTGTATCTATTAATTTGGTCATGTGGCTTTTCTTCTTTAGCCCATTGATGTGATAAATTACATTAACTGAGTTTCTAATGAAATAGCTTTGCACAGCTGGGATAAATCACACTTGGTCATAATACATAAATCTTTTATACATTGTTGGATTCTATTTAATATTTTGTTAAGGATTTTTGCATCTATTTCATGAAAGATATCAGTCTGCAGTTTTTTTTTCTTGTAATATCTGTATCTGATTTTGGTACTAGGGTAATGATGGCCTCCTAGAACGAGTTAGCAAGTATTCTCTCTGCTTCTATCTTCTGGAAGAGATTATAGAGAATTGGTATAATTTCTTTTTCAAATGTTGGTAGACTTCACCTGTTAACCCATCTGGGCCTAGTGCTTTCTGTTCTGCAAGTTATGAAGTATTGATTCAGTTTCCTTAAGATATAGGCCTATCCTGATTATCTGTTTCTTCTTGTGTGAGTTTTGGCAGATTGTGTCTTTCAAGGAATTGGTCCATTTCATCTGGGTTATCAGGTTTGTGAGCATAAAGCTGTTCATAGTATTGTTTTATTATGCTTTTGTTCTCCATGGGATCCATAATGATGTCCCCTTTTTCACTTCTAATATTAGCAACTTGTGTTTTTCCTTTTTTTTTTTTTTTTTTTTTTTTGGCTTGGTTAGCTTGGCCAGAGGATTCTCAATGTTATTGTTAAAGAAACAATTTTGGTTTTGTTGATGTTTTTTTCTTTGATTTCCACCATTTGCTTCTATTGGTTTCTGCTCTAATTTCTATTATTTTCTTCCACTTATTTCATACTGAATTTGCCCTTTTTCTTTTTTCTTTTCTTTTCTTTTTTTGAGAGAGAGTGAGAGAGCATGAGAGTGAGTGGGAAAGGGCAGAGGTAGAGGAAGAGGGAATCTTAAGCAGGCCCTACCCCCTGAATGGAGTCCCTCAAGGGGCTCAATCTCACAGCCATGAGATCATGACCTGAGCCAAAATCAAGAGTCAGGCACTTAACCAACTGAGCCACCCAGGTGCCCCAGCTGCTCCTCTTTCTCTAGTTCCCTAGGGTGGAAGCTTAGGTAATTGATTTTAGATTTTTCTTTGCTTCTAATCTATGCTATAAATGCTTTATAATCCCCTCTAAGCATTGCTTTTGTTGCATTCCAGTAATTTTGATAAGTTATATTTTCATTTGCATTTAGTTCAAAATATTATTGAATATTTCTTCAGATTTCTTCTTTGACCCATGTGTTATTTAGAAGCATGTTGGTTTTAGGGGATCTTCCAGCTATCTTTCTATTATCTATTTCTAGTTTAATTCCAGTGTGCTCTGAATGCAGAAATTGTCCTATGTCTTTTCTTTCAATGTTGTTAAGGTGTGGTTTATGGCACAGAATATGTTCCATATTGGTGAACGTCCCATGCGAGCTTGAGAAGAATGTGTATTTTACTGGGTTGAGTGAAGTAGTCCATAGATGTCATTATAATCCAATTTATTGGTGATGTTATTGAGTTCAATGATGTCCTTACTGAGTTTCTGCCTGCTGGATCTGTCCATTTCTGAGAGATGGGTATTAAAGCCTCCAACTATAATAGTGAATCATCTATTTCTCCTTGTAATTTTATCAGTTTTTGCCTCACATTATTTTGATGCTCTGGTATTAGGCACATTAAGGATTGTTATGTCTTCTCAGAGAATGAACATCTTTATCATTATGTAATGGCCCTCTTTATCCCTGATAAGTTTTCTTGCTGTGTTATCTGCTCTGTCTGGGATTAATATTGCTACTCCTACTTTCTTTTTATTTGTATAGCATGTAAAATTTTTCCTTATCCATCTATTTTTAATCTATATGTATCTTTTAAAGTGGGTTTCTTGTAAACAACATATAGTTAGATCTTGGTTTTCAATCCACCCTGACAATCTCTGTCTCTTAACTGGTGCATGTAGTCCCCTGATATTGAAAATGATTATCAATATGCTTGGATTAATATCTAACATATCTGCTATTGCTTTCTATCTGTGGCTCTTATTGTTTGCTGTTGTTTTTTCACCCTTTTTCTGCCTTTTATGATTTGAATTGAGCATTTTATATGGTTCCATTTTCCTTCCATTCTTATGTATCAATTATACTTGTTATTTACTTTTTATAAGCGGTTGCTATAGAGATTGCAATATGCATTTACAACCAACCCAGATCCACTTTCAAATATCTCTATACCACTTCATGGATATTTCAAGTACCTTATAAAAACAAAATATTGCTGATTCCTCCCTCTTCCATTCCTTTTTATCATTGTGGTTATTTATTTCACTTATACACAAGCATAGGTGCATATATATAATACAATACATTATTGCTCTATTATTATTTTGAACAAACTGTTATCTGTTAGATTCATAAAAATAAGAAAGACAAAAGCTTTTATCTTATTTTCACTTGTTTCTTCTCTGATGCACTTCCTTTATATAGATCTGAATTTCTAACCTACATAATTTTCCTCTCTCTGAAGAACTTTGTTTAATATTCTTACAAGGCAGTCTACTGGAAATAAATTCCTTTAATCTGTATTTGTCTAAAAATGTTTTTATATCTCCTTCAGTTTGGAAAAATAATTTCACAGGGTACAGAATTCTAGATTGGTGTGTTTTTTTTTTCTCTCAGCACCATAAATATTTCACTTCTTTCTTCTATATGTCTGAGGAAATGTCAGACATAATTCTTACCTTTTTTCCTGTGTAGATAAGTTATTTCCTTTCTTCTGGCTTCTTTAAAGATTTTTTTTGGTCTCTGATTTTCTGAGGTTTGTATTTTATATGGTTACATGCATTTTATATGATGTTCTCTGAGCTATTTGATGTTCTCTGAGCTTTCTGAATCTGGTTTGGTTTCCAACATTAGTGTGGGGCAAATTTTCATTCATTATTGTTTTAAATATTGCTTTCATTCACTTCTCACTTTCTTCCTATTTTGATATTTCCAGTACATGTATGTTATGCCTTGTCGAGTTGTCTCACAGCTACTGGATGTTGTTGATTTTTGTTTGTTTGTTTTTTTAGTGTTGTTTCTTTTTTCTACTTGTTTTTCAGTTCTAAAGGTTTTGACTGAGATACCCTCAAGCTTACAAATTCTTTCCCAGCCATATCACGTGTCCTGATGAGCCCATCTAAAGCATTCTTCGTTTCTATTACACTGTTTTTGATCACTAGCATTTATTTTTTTATTCTTTCTTAGAATTTCCATCTGATGGCTTCCTTTATCCATATGTTCTTACATGTTGTCTACTTTTCCTATTAAAGCCCTTAGCATATTAATCACAGCTTTTCATATTCTTGGTCTTATAAGTACAACATTCCTCCCATATCTGACTCTGGTTCTGATGCTTTTTCAGTCTCTTCAAACTGTGCTTTTCCTTTTTAGCATGCCTTGTAATTTTTTATTGAAATGAGGACATGATGTGCTGGGTAGAAGGAACTGTAGCAAATAGGTTTTGAATAATGCACTGGTGATGTGAGGGAGTAAGGGAAGCATCCCACAGTCCTATGATTAATCTCAGTCTTTTGGAGAAGCTGTGCCCCTGGACTATGAACTTCATCAGCACTTCTCAGTCTCCCCCTCATAAGGTGAAACGAGGTGTTCAGAAGGGCAAGAGTCAGACATTTCCTTTCTCACCGTGGAAGGCTACAGCCTGCTGAGGTTGAGTATTTTCTTACCCTCAGTTTGGTGAAGTCTGAAAATATCTTAGTGGATGAGGCTCTGGTAAAATAGTTTCCCCTGAGGGCAGGTCTTGTTTTAAGAAGAATAAAATGCCCTGGAGTATTTCAAAATGATTATTTTTCCTTCCCCCTTGCCAGAAGGACAAGGGAATTTTTCTCTGGTATTTACTTCGAGAACCATAGAGATTCTAAAGGTAAAACTCACCGAACGGTGGGCTCCCCCCACCCCCATCACTGGGAATCCGTGGAGTTTTTAACTCTCACACTTGTCTGCACTCAGCCCCCAGCAACTTGTCAAGCACAGTTCAGATGCTTCTGCCCCAGCACTGCTTCCCCCGAGGTGTCTGCTGACAAGAGTTGTGAGTCCTGTAACCACCTGTTTGTCTCTCTGATTTGGGGGGCAGTAGTTTGCTTTGTAATCCATTTCTATAGCATATCTGAGAAGGTTTGCTGATTTTTCAGTCTTTTTCAGCCTTTTATTCATTGTCAGTGCAGAATAGTGACTTCTAAGCTCTTTGCATGCTGGATCTGAAACTGAAAGTCCTTTTCTCTTCTCTTTCATATTTTTATTAAACTTCTAAGTACCACATAGTTTATATGGATTATGTGTTTTCTGCTATTGATATCTACATTGTTTATATATATATTAACAACTAGATGTTAAGCTTTCTTTGTTGAGGAAATACATCGTATATAGTCTTAATTCCACTTTGCCCACAATGCTGAGTACAGTTCAACAGGTGTCCAATAAATGATCAACAATTGATTGAAGTTTATTAATCATTTCTAATCTCTGAGCACTCCTTTGGTGTAGCCTCGTAACCCTCTACACAATTGCAAGTGTCTGTGGAATATCCTTGACTGTGAAAAATGTACAATAAAAAATATCTACTACATATTAGTAATGCATCGAAATATGCATTTTATTAATGCAAACAGCATTAAAAACAGTATGTGCATTTGTAAGATCTAAGATTTATTTTGTGCACATGTAGAAAATGCTTTTGAACAAATCGATTATAGGTGGACTCCTTGAAAATTCTTGATAGCACCTAAGTACCTCCCTTCCTTCCCACCGCTCACCTGAGACCAGTGTAGTCCACATCTTGGCTTTGTCACTTACTAGTGATGGGGATCAGTAGGTGTTCAGGGGAAGTAACTGGCAATTAATTTACCTTCTCCGAGGCTCAGTCTTTTCATACGTGAAACTGTGATTACACTTCCCTGTGGGGTGCTCATGAAAATTAAATGAGAGGGCACAGAGAGTAGCTAATACAATGCCCGGAAGACAGCAGGTGCTCTGAAAATATTCTGTTCCCACTTCTCTCATACATTCCACTTCAAATTCACTTTCAAGAAAATACGTTGTCTCTCTAAATGGATGTATAGGTTCTCTGTTGCCAGAAAACAGAAGCTCTGTAATTCAATCTAATTCCCCTCTCAGTTTTAACTGCTAATAAACTCCGAGCCAAATCTAAGGTCCCAGGGTTTTAATCCACCAACTCTTACTTCCGCAAGATTTGACTTTCTTCTTCACCTTTTATATGGAAGAGGATCAATTTTCAATTAAATAATCTCAATCATCTCAAAACGTTAAATACAAAAATGCACGTATCAATGTAGGTACAAGTCATATATAATGGGAAAAGCACTGAGATTTACTCGCAGCTCTAACACTCATAGCTTATATGCTTAGGCATGTAATTCAATATTAATAGGTGTTAGTAAAATTAAATGATTTGTGAGACCATTTTAAATTATAATTTGCAATTATTCTGATCTTTAAATAGGGACACATTCAGAAGAGACATTATGCTCTATATAATTTTGTTACTGTGTCAAATTTTGAAGACAGAAACTTAAGGTACATCTCAAGAAAATGTCTACTAGTATTTCTCTCTTGAGCATGCTTTTAAGGAGCTGAAAGTAGGATAGAAAAGACATTTAAATCCCTACAACTAACAGAACTTGATATTTTGGTGAAGAAAAACCATTCTTAAAAGTCCCTCAAGATGATCTGAACTTCCATCTGGTGACCTACTGTCTACGTTTTTGCAGAAACACATGGAAGGAACCTTGGATTAAGGGCCAAACAAGAAAGTACACTAGGTAAGCAGTTGTAGTTAAAACAAAAAAAAAAAGCTCCGTAAGACTAAGGTATTATTTTTATAGGGTCCCTAAATACATTGCCAAGCATTTTTATATACTCACATAACCTAGTATTTTAAAACCTAAACTATTTCAATCTTAAATTGTAATACTCTTTTTATTTGCTGAAAATAAATAATTGTTTTATAAAAATGATAGTAAAATGAAGCCATCTCAGCATTAACTATGTTTCTAATAGTAGTGATAAATTCATGCCAATTTATCCATTCTATCTATGTTAATGTATATTTTCATGTATTGACATAATTCACTTAGACACTAATTATCCCATCTTATTAAAATATATTTGCTTGACTTCATGTTGGGTCCTTTGTCATTTTCCTTTGTTATTGCTGTTGCTAATTATGCAGACAAAAATGAAGTAAACTTATCAGGGTAAAAATGCATTTATTTATTCAATTCCCTATGTCAGCTCTCCAAACTTACTAAGGAAAGCAGCATTTCCAAGTATTGCACCTTAAGCCAAAGATTTTTGCTTATAACCTTTGAAGTGCCTTCTCTGACCCAGTGTAATGCTAAGTATACTCACATGTAGTCCTGTAAACAGACCATCCATCTAATCATCTGGCTCTCGTGACCCTTTCTGGTGTAGTTTTCTGGCTAGAGAGGCAAGGTTATCCATCCATGCCTACAATACACTTTCTTTTACGAGAACCCATTTATTCATGGTGTATTTGCAGGGATTGAAATATGTAAACAACTGAAAGTCCTCATAAATACTTAAGGACAGTGGCTTTGCTAACATGCCACCCTTGACTACATAACTTTATCCCTTTTCAATCATGATACATCATATTTCCTCAAAATGACCTCTAATACCCTGAAAACAGGCTTGGCAGGGATGAAACACAGAAAATACAGACAACACATTATGCTTTACCAGCATAGGCTAATTTCAAATCTCACTTTCTTAGATTAAAAAAAATGATAGATTAAAAAAATATTTTAAAAGAATGTTTCTTTTTCTCAGATATGTATTACGCTAATAATATTTCAAGACACGTGAAATGTTCCAAATATAAATGAAATGCTGGCAATGTTAAAATATGCAAATTAAGGGAAAAGAAAACCCAGGGTTAATTCATAATCCACCGCAAAATAATGTTTGCAAGGGTTCCATATGCTGCTTCTTATGGTAAATGTCTTCCTTTCACATGTGCTAACATCCTGTATTCACTGCAGGATATCAGATGCAGGAAGTGAACTGTATCCATTTTCTTCATCATTTGATGTTTGGAAGTTAGGAAAAGTACATGGAAACCCGGGCTTAGACTGCCGGAAACTCAGTGCTACCCTGACCTGGGCGTTAAGCGGCTTTATAACCTTAATGAGTCACTTCACTTTTCTGTACGATTATAGTTCACCCAACATGCTGTGTTTGTAAAATATAAGCATTGCTTGAGGAAAGTAAAGGACGAACTGGATAGTTTCTTCCAGATAAGGAAGAGAAGCTCTAGAGAAAAATTACTTCAGTTACATAATTTTTTGGATTGCCGGAGGCCCTCAGCAGCGAGGGGAGACAACCCTGAAAAGATCCTTCAGCAGAATTCTCAGCACAGATGGCAAACCACAAGAATCCAGCCTGACATGGGCCTTGCATGAGAACTTCAGAGTTGAGTGTTTCCCTCAAGCTGACTTTCCCAAACCCAAATGTGTGACTGAATCGTCTTTGGGTTTTTTGTTTTTTTTTTTTAAACAAAATCAGAGAAGTTTAGAAACTGGAGGTTATCAACAAGTTACAGAAAAGCGGGTTGTGAGAAGGGTGAACAACTTGTCTGAATTTGCTCAGTTTGCTCAGGGATTTTCCTGGTCTGTCTTTCTTTCTTTCTTTCTTTCTTTCTTTCTTTCTTTCTTTCTTTCTTTCTTTCGTTCTTTTACTGAAGTCTCTACATTTCAGGAAACCTGACCTCCTGTTGCTTTCGTATTTTACTATGTCACCCAGAGAAGTAAGGACCTAGATCATTTAACTTACTGTTAATTTATGAACCTCCAGTTCTGTATGTGTGATGATCACATGGCTCCTACCAGGCTCAATAACTCATCTTCTGCCATTAATGACACACCCCCATGTGCACATCACAATGGTGTCTGTGCCTTCCTAGCTGGGCATGAATATACGAAATACCCAGGGGTCTCAATGGAGAAGGAATCTAGCACATTGGCTGGATTTACTGGACCTAATTTTCAGGGTCGGGTAATAATGGAGTTAGAAATAATGGAGGTACACTGGAGAGGTAATACTCATTATTTTAACTTCTGAAGCCTGTTCTGGTCTATTTTGAAATTACAAGACATTATATCTGAGAACAGAACAAAACAGGTGGCCCCGCAGAAGATGAGATGGGGAAATGAAGGTATCGTTGTCAGTTTCTCCCACTAAGAGTTTAAGTCTTTGTTCAGTGGCTCTCATATCTTGCTTGAGCACAGCAAACTGAAGGGATTGCCAACAACTGTCTTAGGAGAGGGGGAGAGCCAGGAGAGGTCGGTTGAGTGACAGCACCCCAAAATATCCAGGTCATCCGCTCATCCCTGGAAACTATAAATCTTACCTTATGTGGCAAAAGGGTCTTTGCAGATGTGAATAAGTTAAGACTTGTGAGATGGAGAGATTATCCTGGATTATCCAGGAGGGCCTTAAATGCAATAGCAAATGTCTTTATTAGAGAGAGGCAGTGTGAGATTTGACACAGAGGCAGGAGATGTGACTTTGAAAATGCAGAAAGGCACCGAGGCGGGAATGCAGCTCTCGAAAGGTGGAAAAGGCACAGAATGAGCATCTCCCCCTAGAACGTCCCAGGGAGCACTTTAATTTGAGCCTAGGGAAACTGATTTCAGATTTTTGTCATCCAGACCCATAGGACAATATATGTGTGTTGTCTTAAGCAACCACATTTGTGGTAATTTGTCACAAAAACGATAGAAAATAAATACAGAACATGCAATTAAAGTAGCTTACACTATGGGGCACCTGGGTGGCTCAGTCAGTGGGGCATCCGACTTTGGCTCAGGTCATGATCTCACAGTTGGTAGGTTCAAGCCCTGCCTCTGGCTCTGTGCTGACAGCTCAGAGCCTGGAGCCTGCTTCAGATTCTGTGTCTCTCTCTCTCTCTCTGCCCCTCCCCTGCTCGTGCTCTGTCTCTCTGTCTCTCAAAAATAAACATTAAAAAAAAATGAAAAAAAAAAAAAAGCTTACACTATGACAGTGCTAACAAGAAAGTAAAGGAAAAGGGCCCGGTTTTCAGACTGACTAGTAACATCCCCAAATCTGCTTTCTGACAATGTTAGAATGATACTGAATACAATAGTAAAGTGAATAAATCTACTTCCAGTTGATCTCTCTGGACAATGAAATTAACAACAGAAATGTAACAGCCCTTGCCACAAAAATACTGGCAGTTAGATTTTAGTTGAAAACACCTTCAATGTCCAGACCATGAAAATAAATGAGTCAAAGACATGCATGTTATAGGAAAAAAAAAAAAAAAAAAAATATATATATATATACACATATGTATATATATATGTATATATATATGTCTTGAAATAAGTAATTTTGCAGAAAATAATGAAAGACCAGGAAAATCCATCTGGGTCCTCATAAATTCAGGGTGAATCCTTTGCAAAAACACTCAGCACTCATAAGCACTCAGCAGAGCTCTTTTTCACTGAAATGCTCACCACCAACATAGCACACACACAAAATATGAACAATCACAAAGAAACCAACATCACGGCAATAGAGTTCTCTTCATTAGCAGTGCTATACTATCACGGCTGGAACTCTTGCCCTTTTCCAGGAGGTTCGTAATCTTTTGACAGACAGATCAAAGACAAACATGAGGAAGGATTAAAGTAAACTTGGGCTATATGTGTATTAAGGAAACAAACAGGTTTTGAATAAGAAATTTAGGAAAAGGTCCTCCATATGGCAGGCCAATAATTGATGAAGGACACATTTCATCTAGCACCTTTAAGTACTAATAAAAATACTACAACTCAAATATCTATGGTAATGCAAGATTAAGAAAGAAAGAAAAAAACCTACATCAAGACCTTATCATGAAACTGAAGAATATCAAAAATAAGGAGAAAATCTGGAAAGCTCCCAAGAAAACAGATTACCTGTAAAAAGTGACAGTACACAACGGTCCTTCCAACAGTTGTGCTATAGATTAAAGACAGTGTATTGATCTTCACTGTTGGGTAAGGTAGTGGCCAACCAAGAATTGTATACCCAGAAATACTGGTTTCAAGAATGAAACAAATATAATTTCCAAAAAAGAAAAACAAAAAGGCTACCACCAATAGACTCTCACTAACAGAAATTCTCAAAGATACAGATCAAGAAGATGGCCAGTCAGACCACATAAGAGTAAGAAGCCAAGATAATCTGAAGTAATGTCCCATAAAAACTAATGACCTAGTGTTACTTTAAAGGCAACAAGAAAAATTTTAAATACATGGAAGTAATAGCATCAAACATGAGGAGAAGTTAATGGATTCGTTGTGTAACAAGGTCCTGGTTATTGTTCAGTTTACACCCTGATAGTTTAAAGTTATGTGTGGAATTTTAGGATACCAATTAAATAAAGACAAAAGGTGTTAAGCTTCCAAACTAGTCACGAAAAGAATGGAACAAGAATAATCAGTCTAAAGAAAGTAAAAGGAGAGAAAAAGAATAATTGCATACTTTGGAAAAAGAAAAAGGTACACACATGATGGAGTATAGAGTAAACTCTCGTATTGGACTCTAAATAAATCAGTAATGACATTAATATGAGCAGACTCGATGCTAAAAGACAAAGACTGACTAGATTTTTTAAACCCAACGATATGCTTTTGTGAGGGATACATCTAAAACTTAAGAAAAAAGGAAGGTGAGAATAAAAGGACAGAAAAATATATGCCAGACAGATTTCTACCAAAAGATATTAGTGCTTCAATTGGTATATTATTACCAGATAAAAAAGATTTTAAAAAGAAAGAAGCATTCCTGTACATAAAGATATTCAGTGAATAATAAGATTAATTCACCAGGAAGAGAAAACAATTATAAATATATTGTTACTCAATAATGTTGCCAAAAGGTATACATATGAAAAATTGACAGAAGTAAAGGATAAAGACAAATCCACGATCATACTGAATGACAGATTTAATACAATTGTCAGTAATGGGTAGGATAAGGTGAAAAAAAAAAACCAACTCAGTAAGGATATAGAAGATCTGGAAAACACAATCACCAAGCTTGATTCAATGTAATTGATCCCTACTGAGACAGTACTTTTTAAATGAAAAAAAAAAAACAAAAAAACAAAAAACCAGGGCTAGAGCTATATGGGGAAAGATATTTGCTACACATAAAATCAATAAGGAATTAATATCCACATTATTTAAAGAACTTCTCCAAATAAGTTTTGAAAAGAAAGGATGATATAACAGAAAAATACACAAAAGCCTTGAACCGTTAGTTTCCTTACAAAAGTGACGTTGCAAAGGAATCTGCACAGAAACAATTCTGATACCTCCTTTGGGCATTGTTTCTGTTGGCACAGACTCCAAGCCAGGTTCTCTGACCATCCTGGAGATGCTATGAATCTAATGTTCTTTAGTAAATTTCTTTTCTGCTTAAGCTTGCCAAAATAGGCATTTATTCCGTCTGCCTGCTTGAACGCAATCTCTGAATGGCACAGATGCCAATGCGCGGCCTGGACAGCCAAGTCGCCTGGGTACCGACGACTCTCTGTAAACCTTTTAAGGTGAAGGCTTTACCCAGCCACCTTGAGCTGATACCCACCTTCCATCATCTTATCAAGTGCCAGCAGGTACTTGTTCTATCATTCTAATCTTTCTTCTCATTGGACTGTCCCCTGGTCCCTCTTTATAACATTGGTGTTCTGGTTTCTCCAGTTATGCCAGGAGACTCAGAGTTGAGTATCTACAAGTCACTTTGTAGCAGAATTACCACGGATAAAGGAAAGATTATGTTTTCTAGATCTCACTGACCTTCCTGGTAGCCAGAGAGACATCAAAATGTAGGAAAAGCCATCACCAAGACCTATCAAACAGGGGCGTTTCCAGATTAGAAAACATGGAACAAACCACATCTCTCTCACTGAATTATATTTCCTGAAGGAGAAAAATCATGAGAACAATCCTTTTTCTCTAGCCTCTTTTTTCCCATAACTCATTCTGCCGTGTTACAAATTTGACCTCTTGCCCCAAAATCCATGTTCCCCAGGAATACTAGCATTGGCTGTAATGCTAGAATGGCTTGCTAATGAGTTCCATTCTCTACACTATGGTTTTGCCTATTTTGTTCAACCCAGAAAGCCTACAGTCTTGCCTACAAATAAAGCTCACTGACTGTTGATTCTACTGTTCTTTAAAAAGCGTGACATGACGATTTGAACATCATAGTTAATTGAGCAGACGGTAAGCAGGCCCTCATTACAGAGGGAGGTAGACAGAACTAAGTGCACATACTCCAGACTTCTCACTCAGTGACATTTTCCCACCGTCAGAGGTAGGGGGCACATGCGTCTGAAACCACAGAGTGCAGTTCAGCCTCCGCTGCTCATCGTCCACCAAGTGTGTGAACCCTGTCCCGATTCCTTCAGAGGTACCATAATCGCTGTCACCTAGTTCAAATCACAGGCTACTCATTAACTCTGTATTATATACACGGTTTATCCATTCTGGGAGCTTTGAAGTTAAGCTAGATGTCATTCCTGTGTAATCCCTATTTTATACTCAGGAAGTTCTCTGGTCAACGTAGTCCTGCTGGACAAAAACAGGCTATTAGTACACCTCTGGTCCTCAGTCCAGTGAATGAGCAGCAATCTTGTTTTCTCAGTCCACTTTCCTTCCAAATATAGATGCTGGCGAGCAGAAGTAAGAAAATGTGACTTCACAGATACATGGTGATTTTGACCCAGCCTGAGAGGGACAGCAGGTACTGACAGAGACTTAAGTTAACCATATTTTGTCAAGTTAGCCCTCAAAACTGCACCCTTTGTCTGAGGCACAAATCCTTCCCAAACTTGAACCTGAACTTCCGCTCAGGTGGGCTTCAGGGGACCATTTGGGATTCCACCTCTAATTAATGTTTGCATATGGTTTTTCTCATCACAGTGGCACTCCCACCAAGAAGACCTCTGCTGCCATAGGGACAGACCTTTGGATTCTGCCCAGCACAGTCACTAATAAAACCTTCAGCTTACTAAATTTTCCCTGTGTTTTTAGATTCAGAAAATGTTGTGATCAAAAGAATGGAAATATTCTACCATTACTATCTGGTTCCTCTCCCTGTTTTTTATTGTGATTGTTGTTTGCGTTGTTTTGTATTTCTATTGTTACTATTTTCCTCCCCACCGCCCCCCATTTATGTCAAGGTGAAGCTGAACTCTATAGCTCCCTTACATGTATTAACAACATTTTAACCTTTTAGATTTCTACTAGCTAATCTTTATGCCTTTCATTCCTTCTTCAAATAGATCCCCTTCCGAATTTTACTTCTGACCAATCCTCTCAATTCAATATGCCTCAGTCTCTGAAAGTGTCTTTCTGTGCTTTATTGTATCTCCATAAAATGGGTATATTGTGACCTTTTTCCTTTGCATGCCCCTGCTTTGTTTCTTTTGTCACAGTACGACTTTGCTATATTATATTAGCTCAATGCTAATAGAAAATGAGATATTTTATTGTCGTGATCCTTTTATTAAACTACATAAAAGAGCAATTCTCCGATTCATTCTTCCAAAGTACAGGATACTCTTAACAAGCCCCATGCCTTTCACTGGGAAACAAGGCTTAAAATTCTGTAGATTTGACCCAGTCCTCCTTGTCTCTAATTGTGCCACGTTCCTTCCACTGCTTTCTCACATAGTTTTCATTGCTGTGTCAGAATCAATCCAAGCTGTCTTGCTATTTGGGGGCTGAAATACAGTTCAGACTTAGGGATGTTCTCTGGGTACGAATAAGAATATCCTGCAAGGTTGAACACTTTGACTTTCTGTAATTACCATTGTACGGTTTTTCCATACATGTTGGAATCTTCAAGACCCAAATAAATAGCAGGGTTTTGTTTTGTTTTGTTTTTTCCTGGCCAGGATCTGAACAAATTATGAAGTAAAAGAAGTTGAAGTTGTGGTTGAAAGAATAAACAACTCTATTTCCAAAAATCTTAAACCTCATGGATTGCAAGGCATTTTGCAATTTCAGGAACAATAAAAGCGAGAAGTACGTCAGAGTTGATGTGCCAGCATCTGCGTTCCTGATAAGGGATAGGCTGTAGAGTGTGATCTCTGTCTTTGAGAAGGTGTTCCTACTAACAGTGAATTACAGACTCAGACTCCCGTGGCTTCACAGGCAAGGCTGGCTGGGAGCACCTCCCCCAGAGACAGAAGGGTTGGTACAGCCCAGGTAAGACTGTCTGCATTAAGAAGCAGAAAACGGGGGCGCCTGGTGGCTCAGTCGGTTAAGCGTCCGACTTCGGCTCAGGTCATGATCTCACGGTCTGTGAGTTCCGTGAGTTCGAGCCCCGCGTCGGGCTCTCTGCTGACAGCTCAGAGCCTGGAGCCTGTTTCTGATTCTGTGTCTCCCTCTCTCTCTGACCCTCCCCTGTTCATGCTCTGTCTCTCTCTCTCTGTCTCAAAAATAAATAAACATTAAAAAAAAGAAGCAGAAAACGTCGGTGCCTTACTGGCAACCCACTCCTTAGAGCACAATGCAAGAGGAGAAGGGTGGGTTATGCAAACCCATTTTCTCCTTCTCCTCTCAGCAATGTAACTCATCCCCACCCCTCCTCCCCCAGCCCCAGGCAAAGAATGATTGAAGTGCAGAGAAGCCAGGAATGTTGCAGAAAGGGTTGCTCCTTCCAAATGGGAGAAAAAAAATCGGGATGCCCTCTTCTTCCCACTACTCTCCTCCCCTGCAAACAAAGAAAAAAAAAAAAAGAAAGCAAAAGAAAAAAAGACAAAGAAGCGCTATAAATTTTAATATAAACAGCCCCCAAAGAATCTCAGCTACGAGGCTTACAAAAACCAAACAAGGCTCTAAAAGAAATCTTGGGGTTGCAGTGAGCTAGACTGTTCTTGAGGGGAATCACTCCAGCTCCCCACTGAAATGTGTGAAAGGCACTTAGTCTTTTCCCAGCCAAAGGGGCAGGAATCACAACCCCTTCCCTGATTATTATGCTCTCGCCACACCACATTCTTGGGCTCTGGTCCTT